>NW_028120723.1:5000-307734 GCF_965178545.1 Coloeus monedula | reverse complement strand
GAGCCCGGGGAGCCGAGCTCTCAGTGCATTCCCAGCTCTGCCAGGGGTGGGAGCTGGTGCAGGGCTGGGTGACAGCCTCTGGTCGGGCTCGGGGCAGGCCCTGGCCCCGGCACAGACACGCTGGGGTGCTTTGGGGCCGCTTGGGGAGCCGTGGGAGGAGAATGAGGGATGGTGCTGGGCGGAGCGGTCAGCCTGCGCTCGTGTCAGCGCAGCCGTGCAGGGCACTGGGATCTGGGTAAAACACCGGCTCTCCTGGTGTTCAGGGATGCAGGGTCTGAGGGACTGGATTTACTTGGGGCTTTCCAGGACAGCAGGAAGAAGAGGAAATGTGGTGCCAGAGGTGCGTCCCACCAGGTTGCATTTCCCTCTTTCCCATTTCCATTTCCTCCTCAGTGCAGGTGTCCCCTGCAGCCCATGAGCACGGGGCTGGTGACAACTCCCTGTCTGTAGAGGGATTCCTTATGGAACAAGGGCAGGTGACACTTGTGTGAGGCTTACGACTGTTAGAATTAGACCAGGATGGGTTTAAGGAAAACTAGAATCGTGTGTTAATCTTACTGGTCAATGAACAAATGGAATCCACACTTCTGTAAGAAAAAATAGAGTGTATGGAGCATATAGAAGAAGCTGGTTTTGCCTGCTGCTGCTGCTTGGCTGTATCATGTAACCCCATTCGAACTCTGCCTTCAAGACAGCTGTGAGACCGTGAAATAAAGAACTTAGCAGAACAGCAGCCTCCTCTGCTCTTTCACCCTGGTCCGAGAAGGAGGGGTACCCTGTCAAAGGCTCAACACTTGCCTTTCTGACTTTGTTTCTAAATTTCTACCTTTCTAATTTTGTTTGTTTCTAATTTTTTTGTTTGTTTGTTTCTAACTTTGTTTTCAACTTTCTCCCTTTAGAAATTTGTTTGTTTCTTGTATTTTACCTCTTTGTTTGTTTCTAAATTTCTGCCGTTGTAACTTTGTTTCTAACTTTCTACTTTTAAAATTTCATTTGTTTTTAACTTTTTACCATTCCTCCCAGCGAGGGCTGTGTGCAGAATACTAAAACCTGTTAAGTTCTTCACTTTTACGTCTATAGGCAAATGCTACTGATTTAGATGTAAATTCATTTTGAAATAAGCCAGCCCTCTCTGTCTACTCTGTCGCATACAGCAATATAAGAAGCTGGGAATAGAGATCAGCAAGTTTTGAGAATAAGGAGCCGGCGTTTTTCTGTAGGAAGGAAAGCAGCAAGCGCCTGGCCCCAGGAGCCGAGACGCTCGGGCTGCAGGAGCTGCAGAGCGCCCGGAGCCGGCTTTTCCCTGTGCTCTGTGCCTGCCCCCGGGCTGAGCTGGGCGGCGCTGCTGCCGCCTGGTGGCGAGAGCGCGGCACTGCCGCCCCCGACACGGCGGCACTGCCGCCCCCGACACGGCGCCCCGGCGCTGCTGCCGCCCGGTGCCGGCTGAGCCGAGAGGGCGGCGGCCTCGGTGGCTGCCGATCGTGGCAAGGAGCGGGAGCGAGCGGGGCCGGGTCTGTCAGCGGAGGGGAGGGGCGAAGGGCGGTTCGGAGCGCCAAGGGACACGGCCGTGCACGAGCGGGGCCACAGCTATGGAAAGGGCCGGGCGCCGTGCGGGGCGGTGACCGCGGGGAATGACAGCGCGGGGGGCGGCCCGGCGGGGCCGGTTTTGCCGGGCAGCAGAGGCGCGGTCGCAGCGCGACCCGGGCGGGAGGCACCGGGCGGGCACGGTCGGAATAGAGCCGCCCGCGTGTCGCTCTCAAGGAGGCGGCTCGGAAAGGAAGGCGCAGTTCCGCGCTCTCGGGACGGCGTTAAGTGACGTTTTTATTAGAATATTATAGTATTTATTTTATTTTATTATTTTATTATCTGCCAGGACCTTGCAGAGGGTGGTTTACACTTCCGCCACACTCAAGATGGCGGACGCAGTAGGCCCCCTGCGAGAGGTGTCCCTGCCGATGCCTGCCGCCGGTCGCGGAGCCGTCGGCCGCCTCCGGCGCGGCTGACCCCGCCAGCCGTGTCCTCGCACCGGGAAGCACGGCGGAAAATCGCGCGGAAAGCGCGGGGCCGGCGTCGGATTCCGGGCCGGATTCAGGCAGCCGACTAGACAGAAGCCCTTGTGAGGGGCGGCGGGGGCCCTAAGTGTACCACACTAAAGATGGCGGCTCGACCGGAAGTGGCTTCTGCCAGCACCCAAGATGGCGGCGAAGGGCGGAAGTGTCGTCACTGCCACACTAAAGATGGCGGTCGTGTGCACTGTTTTCTGACCTTCTCAATATGGCGGCAGGGAAGGCCCCCCCCCCAAGCTGCGTCTATTCGGCTGCCTGAACGCGACGCCGACGCCGACGCCGACGCCAGCCCAGCGCTTGCGCGCAATTTTCTGAGGCGTTTCCCGCTACGCGGACACCGACTGTGGGGTCAGCGGCGCCTGGGGCAGGCGGGAGCATTCAGGCAGTCGAATAGACGGCGCGGGGGGGGAGGGGGGGGGGGTCCTTCCGGCCGCCATCTTGAGAAGGTCGAATAGCCACATCGGTGCCGTATCGGTGACTTCCGCCCTTCTTCGCCAGGAGCGGCGATGGCGGGGAGCCCGGGGAGCAGCGCTGCCGGGCCGGGGGCACCGGGGCGGGTGCTCCGGGCTCGGAGGTGAGCGGGGAACGGGGACAGCCCCGAGCGGACGGTGGGGGCCGCGGGGGATCGGTATTCCGGCCCAGGGATGAGTGTTCCGGCACAGGGGTGGCTGTCCCGGCACAGGGATGCGTTCCTGGACTGTCTAATAATATTATTTAACGATCGTGCAAGGAGATCTGTATAAAAAAATCCTCCGTGGTCATCCTTCTCCCACAGCCCCGCTGTGTTTTCAGGATCTTGGGGGAAGAGTTTGGGTCTGAACAAGGCTCTCGGGCACAGGGTGGGATTCTTGGGGTGCAGGGCCAGGATTTGGACTCGATGCTCCCTGTGGGTCCCTTGCAGCCCAGGAAATGCTGCGATCCTGTGCCTCTGAGGGTGAAATAAAGGGGAGCGGTGGGGTTTGTGCCCGCTGTATTCACGGCCCCGCCGGCTCAGGGCGGGTTAAAGGCGCAGCTGCCCCGAGACAGCGGGACCGGCCGGGGCTGCTCGCTCCCGGTGCTGCCGCCTCGTGGGGAGAGCCCGGCACTGCAGCCCGCGCAGGCGCTGGACCACGGGATGGGCGTGGAACAGCAGCGCAGGGGATGCTGAGGCAGCCCAGGGAATGCTGCGGTCCCAGGGAAGGCTGAGGCGTCCCCTGCCCGGGGCACTCGGCAGCAAACCCCTGATGTTGAGCAGAAAAAGGAAAGTTCTGGGTTAGTGGGAGGAGGTTTCTGGAATGGAGCTGGGACAGGTGCTGATCCACGCATGGAATCACGGGCTGGTTTGGCGTGGAAGGGACCACCAGGATCATTTACACTCTGTTTGTTGTCTGATTGCACAGCGAAGAACATCCAGAACTGCCGCCTCACCCTCACGGACAGCAGGAATGTCTTCCATAGCTCTTGTTTTGGAATGGGAATGGCTGTTGGGAGCTCTGGCAGGACCAGGTAAGAAGAGAAATGGGATCATTGTGGCTGCTGCTGGAGGTGGTTTTCTGCTTTCCGGCTGTTCTTCTCATTGATCCTTTCACAGCAGTGTTCTAGGGCACATTTGAGGGTAATTCCAGGAATTTGAAACCAGATAAAAACTGGTGGGTCAAAAATGTGAACACAATCCATTTCTGGTAGTTCCAAGCTTCTCCCACAACACCGTTCCAGGGGAAAGCTGATAAAAGGGTAAAGATGCAGAGGAACAAGTGCTGTAAAGCCCCCTGGCGCTCTGAGAGAGCAAACCTTCCAGTACTCCCAGCAGATCTCTTGGAGAAAGTGTGGGATCGCAAGGTTTTCCAGGAAAGCAAAACAAGGGTGGAGATGAGGGAATAGGCTTCCAGTTCTTCCTTGAGCTGAAAGCCTGGGGGAATTGAGAGGGGCCACAAGAACTGTTTGTGTAGGCAAATGGGAGTTTGGGGGCTGAATCTGAGTTTCCCTCTGGGGCATTTTTGAGGGAAAAGCTGAGGTGCTGTTTAAGGGAGAGAATGGACATTTTTGGGGTGGAAAAAGTTGAATCAATATTGTAGAGGAAGTAAAACGCTGGGGGTAAAAGTGGATGCAATGTGGAGGGGACAGATTGAATATTTTGGAGGCAAAATGGGGAACTGAGTAGTGGAGAGATGGGGAACATTTTGGAGGCAACACTTGACAAACTCTCTGGGGTGGAGAACGACCACATTGAGGGAAAAATGAGGTGATGAGCAGTGGGCACGTAGGGAAGGTCGTGGGGGTAAATCTTGAGAAAAGCCCCGTGGTATTCAAGAAATCCTTGGTAGCAGGACTGAGGAATTCAGTGGTGGAAAAATAGGGGAATTTTGCGGGGGTAAAACTTTAAAAGATCTAAGAGTTGAGAGTGTGTGTTTTTAGGTAGAAAGGATGTCTTGTTGAAGTTGGGCGTCTGGATTGTGGCATTTATGGATCCAGAAAGTAGAAGATAAAGGAGACTCCCAAAGCCTCGGTAGCTGTGTTAAGAAATCCGTCCCAGGGAAGAAAGGTTACCTAAACCTCCTAGAAGTAGGGACTAATTAGCATGGGAAGGGGAAAACCCACCCCCAGTGGGAGAGAGCACGCCGGGTAAGGGAAGAGAAGGATGCCCTTAAGAAGAAGTAGGGAAGGTGAATTTCTCGGCTTGCTGAAATGTATCAAAAAGTTTGGAATCTGGGTCTGTGTGGAGGCCGGGATTTTCTCAGCCATATGCAGAGCCCAGCACTAGGAATAAAGGAATTCCAGGCTTTACAACGCCAAAAATGCAGTACCAGAGAGTTCTGTTATCCCGAGGACTTGGGGGATACTTGGCAAAAATTTCCGGGGGCCCAGGCTGGACCGAGCTTTTAACGCTCCCCGGATTCACGGGATCGGGGATTCCGGCGTGCCCTGCACGGGTTTTTTCAGGGAAGTCCCAAATCCTTCGTGTGAGCACGAAGCAGAATCCCCTGGGAGCTGTGAAGGCAACAGGATATTTCTTGGGAATTTTGAAGGGTTGGGTGAGTCCTCAGTGTTAGGTTGGAATGAACGCAAATTGTCCGGGAGTTGCTGGTTTGGGGATGGCCGGGTCTGGGTTTGGATTTGTGGGCACCGAGTGTTCCTTGTGTCAGCTTTAGGTCTTCTGGATTGGTAGGAATTGTCAGAGAAAAGAGAAGGCAATTGAAATGCGGAGCTCCATTCCCGGAGAAATGGTCAGGATGGGAGCGGGAAGGCTGTGGAGCTGCTGGGAGCTCGTGGAGAACGAAAGGATCTGAGGCCTGGAGGCAAAAGCTGTGGAACAAAGCCTGAAAAGGGTGTGGGGTGGGGCGGGAGGGGGAGGAGGGCACCGTGGTGGGGGGAAAGAGGGAAAGGATCCCTGCTCCGGGAATCCAGCAGGGACCAGGAGAAGATCATTTTCCATCCACTGCTCTCAGTGGCATCCTAATAAGGACGGTGGAAGGGAAGTGATTCGTTTGTTCTTAGGTTTGGAATGAAAGGTGCTCTTGCAGAGGGGACTATTGACCTGTTAAAATTCTGTTGGATACAGGAAAAGAGGGAGGAAGCAAGCAGCTGGGGAATGAAGGGGTGGATTTTTTGGTGGATACAGGGAAAGACACGGGAAGGGGCTCTCAAGTAGAATACACCTCACGGGCAGCACCAGGAGAAGCCTCAAGTGCCCTTTTTTTCCAAGCTCTGACATTCCAGAGGAGTAAGCAGTGGTCAGCCCATCACTTTCTGTATTCCTTGGATGCCCAGTGCTTTGTTGGGAAGAGATAATATTTGGAAATGAACAAATCCGGGGATGTAATTTCCTGATAGTAAAGCCCCAGAGAGCCTGGTTTTGATATCCTTCCAGCACCCAAACGCAGCAGAGGGAATCCTGGCGGAGCTGGAAAACGCTGTCGCTCCGTCGGTGGAATTCCTGGGAACTGGAAAGCAGCAGAAGCAGCAAGAACAGAGTTGGAAGCAGGCTCCAGCCGGGTAAGGCAGACACCAAATCCTTTGGAACTGGGCAGGGGTGGGAAGAATGAATTCTTACATTTGTAGCCCAGGGATTCCTGAGCAGGATCCCGGCAGGGAAGACTGCAGGGATCAGGCTGGGGCCTGATCGCAGCTGGGGGCAGCGAGCCTTGGAATTGGCTGAAGGGAAGAAAGAGGGATCCTTTGAGCACAAGGATCAGGTGTCAAATGCGGAGATGGCATCAGACAATTCCTCGGGAGGGTTTAGTTCCTGGGCCAAATCGATCTGCTGCCTTGTGAAGGAGCTCAGAGACCTGGGAAGAGCCCAAGCAACGCAGGGAATGCACCGGCAGATAAAAGTGCCGGGGAACGGTGGGGAAAAGCATCCGAACAGGGGGCCTCGTTTTGTACAGGGACGGTACAAAAAATTGTCCGAAAGAATAGGAATGGAATGGGATTTTACGTATTCCTCGGAGGCCACAATCCAGTGGGAAGGCTGAGAGAAAGAAACAAGGCCTAAAAAGGCAGATGAGCCAAATCTGCCCAAAGCCTCCAATGGCCACATTCCCTGGCATTGCTGAGGACTTCAGCCAAGCTCCAAGCAAAAGGTGAGCCCCTGATTTTGGTGCCAAGGGAAACTCCAAGTTAAGAATGATCCAAATATGAAGCGCTTCTCACAAAACTCAGCTTTGCAAACCTTTCTTTGGGCTAAAAAAGAAAAGATGGGAATGCCCTTGGCAGAAAAGCAGCTGTGAGGCACAGCAGGCTTCAAATGCCTGTCAGCAGGAGCTCCAGGAGAAACGGCTGCTGGCTCCGGGCATCCTGGGCTTTCCAGGCAGGTTTTGTAGCGGATTGCAAGGCAGTTTTCCTGCCTCTGGGGGGTGGCACCTGCATCCCGCTGGAAAGGGAAAATGTGGAGAGAGGGGCAAGCGGGAAGACGGTTGCTGATGTGTGTCCTTGGATCGCAGTTCCTCCCGGTGAGTCTGTGCTGCTGGAAGTTTGAAGGAGATCAGTCCTGGAGTACGTGTGGGTTCACCTGTGGGGTTTGGGAGCGACGCCGGACATGAAATTCCAGGGATGTTCCCTTTGCTGGAGTGAGAAGCAGTGGAAGCACTTTGCTGTCTGCTTCTTCATCGCCTGCGCCTCGGTCCCCTGGGGCTCCAGGTAATCCCCTCTCACCTTTGCTTTTCCAAGGGTCTCTAAATGAGGGCTTGAGCTTTGGTGTAGCTCCCTTTACAGGGAAGATCTGTTCCAGGAAAGGTCTCCTGGTCTGGACCGATGGCGTTGCAGGAAGAGCAGGAAACCCCGCAGCTCCTGTGGCTCCCTCATCCGATTTGCCTGCAGGCAGCAGCAAGGATCATTCCCAAGTGTCATGCCCTGGCTCCGTGACTCGGTGAGGTTGTGTTCCCCCAAAGGCCAGGGGCCGCTTTGTTTTGCGGCTCACGAAAGTCCAGCTCGGTGGTGCTGGGTTTGGTTTTTGTGTGTAATGAAGGCACTAAAAAATTCCCCTCCTTCACTGGCACAGCCCTGGAGTGGGAGCAGATTCCCCTTATCCCGCAGTTATCCCGCTCCTGCCCTGGATCCCTGCGGTGCCGTGTGTTCTCCAAGCTCACAGCACTGCTGGCTCTAAACAAGAAAAACAATCCCTGTTCCTTCTCTTCTCCGTCCTTGATGTTCCCAGGCCCTGCATCTCCCTGGCTATTCCCTGTGGGAGTCTTCATCTCCATCCCACCTTATCCCGATCAGGTAAGGGTCTGAGACGTGTTTAGCAGCAAATGCATTCCTGTGAAGAAAGCCAAGAGCAAAGAGCATCCAGATGCAGAGAAGTCTTTAGAAAAGCGTTCCAGACGTGCAAATGAGGGATGTGTCTTCCTGCATCTCCTGTTGTTTTTCTCTGTCACGTTTTGGAAGGGTTTCTCTCAGTGATTTCCTGCAGTCCAGGTGCGTCCCTTCTTTTGTCCAAATCCAGTGCCAGAGGATCGAACAACTGACGAGTGGGGCCTGGGATGAAAACGGTTCTCCTAAAATGAGGGAAACAATGCTAGAAGAGAAATGAGCATCCTTTTAATGCCTGGAATAAAAATGCTGGAAAAGGGCACTTTTTATTTGATATGGTGTCATTCTCCTTTTTTTTTCCATAGCTAAAACTCCACGGTGAGCAAGCAGAGCAGAAATAGGAAATGCAGGAGTCTTGGATTCCACAGTGGGATTAACTTCCCTTTTCTGCTCTCTTTCAGGACAGGAAAAACCACTGAACTCGCCCCATCTTTGGGACCAAGAGCTTTGGTGCTGGAGTAGGCAAAGCCAGCTAGGGCCCCCCTTGTCCTGCCCATGGTGTGGGTCAGGGACAGGCTCCTCTTCTCCTCTGTGCTGGGATGAACTGCCTAGGGAATGCTATTACTGACAGCCCGGTCCTAGCCCCGGCTACTGGAAATGGGCGGAGGTGAAGAGGCAAGTGCCAGAGTTGCTTGGGGATGGTGGAATTGTGGTGTTTGGCTGTGCCCAGAGGGGCAGGTTGGGCATTTCTGTGTGTCTGAGGACCGGTTTGGGTGCTGGGGAGCCCGGGGAGCCGAGCTCTCAGTGCATTCCCAGCTCACCTGGGGGTGGGAGCTGGTGCAGGGCTGGGTGACAGCCTCTGGTCGGGCTCGGGGCAGGCCCTGGCCCCGGCACAGACACGCTGGGGTGCTTTGGGGCCGCTTGGGGAGCCGTGGGAGGAGAATGAGGGATGGTGCTGGGCAGAGCGATCGGCCTGTGCTCGTGTCAGCGCAGCCGTGCAGGGCACTGGGATCTGGGTAAAACACCGGCTCTCCTGGTGTTCAGGGAAGCAAGGTCTGTATTTATCCATACATATTTATCCCTACATATTTATCCCTATATTTATCCATGGATTATCCATATATGTTTATCCATATACATTTATCCATATTTTTATCCACGTATTTACCCATGAATTTATCCCTATATTTACCCATGTATTTACCCAGGTATTTTATGAACACTCAAGTGCCATATCCATGTATTTTATGAGCACTTCCAGGGTTGGTGACTCCACCACTGCCCTGGGCAGCTGTTCCAGCGCTGGACAACCCTTCCCATGCTGGGCCAGGAGATGGATTCTGGAAATGCAGACTCCGAGGAGCAGGGGATTAAGGCAGCATTGGATTCCTTTATTCTCCCAGAAGGATAAAGGAGATTTATCCCCAGACGAACCAGAGGTGTTCACACTGAGGTCATTAGTGGGATTTCTTCCTTACTCCCACAAATACCCACTGGAGTGACAGAGTTCCCTACAAGGGCGGTGTTGGAAGGAGCTGCTGGAATGTTTTGCTGTTTATTGGGATCCACAGGATGTTTGGTGTCTCTCAGAGCTGTTCCAGGCTTTCCACAGACCCAAACGCTCCTCACACTTCTCCTCAGAGTAGAGAGGTTTCCCAGAGTGCTGGTTTTTAATTTCAGATGCTGGGATAACGACACGGCTTCAGGAGGCAGGAGACTCATTGTGCTGTGCCTCAGTCCAGGCAGGGACAACCCCCAGCTAATAAAAACCTCTTTAAAGCACAAAAAGTCCCATTAAACTGATATTATAAAGGCTGCAAATTGAAGCAGGCCTCAATCAGAAAGCAGCAGAATTTAATTCCCCCCCCTTGCCCATTTGCATGATGATCTCCTTCCTAATTGCCCATCTACGCTTTTCCCACAGAAGTGCTGTCCCGAGGTTGGAGATGGTTCCAGCTTTATGGAGCTTTGATCTTTATCTGCTTTTACTTTTTACAGGGCACAGAACCCGAGAGTGGCAGCTGCTTTCCTCTTGTTCCTCCTGTGGCAGTGAACTGCTCTTCCCGAGGACGGCTGCAGGAATTCTCAGGCAGCATAACGTATGGAATGCCAGGCACGCTACAGAATTCCAGTGGGAGCAGCAGGAACTTCTGTTCTTTACTGGCAGGGCTGTGCCATGAAGGGGAGCTCGGAGATATTGGTCAGCTCAGGGAATGAGCCTGGCTCATGGTAAGGAAATTCACTGTGCAGTTACTTCGGGCCCTTCTCCTCCTTCTCCTCCTTCTCCTCCTTCTCCTCCTTCTCCTTCTCCTCCTTCTCCTTCTCCTCCTTCTCCTCCTTCTCCTCCTTCTCCTTCTCCTTCTCCTTCTCCTTCTCCTTCTCCTTCTCCTTCTCCTTCTCCTTCTCCTTCTCCTTCTCCTTCTCCTTCTCCTTCTCCTTCTCCTTCTCCTTCTCCTCCTTCTCCTTCCCCTTCTCCTTCTCCTTCCCCTTCTCCTTCTTCTCCTTCTCCTCCTTCTCCTTCCCCTTCTCCTTCTCCTTCCCCTTCTCCTCCTTCTCCTCCTTCTCCTCCTTCTCCTCCTTCTCCTTCTCCTTCTCCTTCTCCTTCTCCTTCTCCTTCTCCTTCTCCTTCTCCTTCTCCTTCTCCTTCTCCTTCTCCTTCTCCTTCTCCTTCTCCTTCTCCTTCTCCTTCTCCTTCTCCTTCTCCTTCTCCCTCTCTTCCCAACACCAGTTCCAGACCTCAGTATAATCCATGTTCCCACAGCCTGACCTTGCAGTTTTCCCAGTTTAGCAGCCCCAGCCACACTTGCAGCCTCTCTGTCTGGACTTTGTCTTGCTGAAATCTCCCTTTGTTGATCCTTTGCTGCCTCACCTTTTATCCAGCAATAACGTGCAGTGGGTGGAAGCTTCTCAGAATTCCCTCCCTGTTCCACTGGAAACATTCCCAAGTGGAAGCAGCTGCACTGCCCATCAGCACTTGCCTGCTTTTAGGGGTGGTTGAGGCATGAAGGATGCAACAAATGGAGTTGGCTCCAAGGGGATGAAATGCTCCCCCTGAGGCTGCTCAGAGAGCTGGAGCTGAGGAATCCGGGTGGGAATCACTCCAAGAAAAAGGAAGGAAAAGAGAGCAGAGGAACAGGGATGCAATTCCAACCTCTCCAAGGACTGGGATGGGCACATTCACCATCACCATTTAATCTAGACACGATTTCTTCTTTGCCTCTGGCTGCCAGGAGCAGGATGAGCAGCTTAATGAGTTTAAATAGTGAATAGTTTAATTAGCTGGAAGAGACTGGATCAATAGCTGCTTAAACAAACAACTGGATCCCTGTTTCCAAGCTTGGATGTAGTTTTGGAAGGTTCCTGGCAGTTTGGCAGGGATTAGTGATGCTGAGAATGTGCTTTTTTGTGGGTTTGGGGCTTTTACTCCTGTTCACGTGGCTGCTCTTTTTCTTGTTGAGTGGAAAACAGGAGGGAAAGAGCAACGATGGAAGGAATTCCACTCTTGCTGCTTGAAGGGATGGATCAGGAAGGGAACAGGCTGCAGGGAATTTGGAGTGCAAACTGAGATCTCTCCGATATTTTCGGCTCAGTCAGTCCATCAGTGCTTGGTAGCTGTTTAGGCCACGTGCAAGGTGAATGATGGTGCACGTGGCAGAGTTGCTGGTGGCTCCTTCCCCTGCCCGGCTGTCAGTCACCCTGCAGGGTGCTGGAGCAGCGTGCCAGAGGCCGTGGATCCTATGGATCCCATGGATCCCAGGGGCGTGATCAGGAGCCTGGGCCTGCTGGCCACTCCTTGCTCTCTCTTACCCTGATTTTTCAGCTCTGCAGCGAATCCAGCTTGAGTTTTTCAACCCCCTAGAAACCCAGGGACTTTTCATGTCTGTTCTCAGATCTGGGATTTAAATCCAGCCCTTATCAAAGCACCCCGTGACCAGGCAGGCCCTGAATCCCAGCAGGGATCTGATAAAGAGGGACCTGACATCCTAAAGAAACCCTTTGAAATCCTGCTGGGATTGATTTGTATCCATAATGGAGCCCCGAGCTCTCTGCCAGGGAGAGATGAAGCTGCTCCTTTGCTTTATTATCCTCAGGCCCATCCCAGCTTTGAGGGAAATTCAGTCCCTCTTCAAGCCCCAAAATCATGGAAAAGCTCCTTTGTATCCTCTCCACAGCCCCTACGTGGATTAATCAACTTTTTATTTGATATGGTGTCATTCTCCTTTTTTTTCCATGGCTAAAACTCCACGGTGAGCAATCAGAGCAGAAATAGGAAATGCAGGAGTCTTGGATTCCACAGTGGGATTAACTTCCCTTTTCTGCTCTCTTTCAGGACAGGAAAAACCACTGAACTCGCCCCATCTTTGGGACCAAGAGCTGTGGTGCTGGAGTAGGCAAAGCCAGCTAGGGCCCCCCTTGTCCTGCCCATGGTGTGGGTCAGGGACAGGCTCCTCTTCTCCTCTGTGCTGGGATGAACTGCCTAGGGAATGCTATTTCTGACAGCCCGGTCCTAGCCCCGGCTACTGGAAATGGGCGGAGGTGAAGAGGCAAGTGCCAGAGTTGCTTGGGGATGGTGGAATTGTGGTGTTTGGCTGCGCCCAGAGGGGCAGGTTGGGCATTTTTGTGTGTCTGAGGACCGGTTTGGGTGCTGGGGAGCCCGGGGAGCCGAGCTCTCAGTGCATTCCCAGCTCTGCCAGGGGTGGGAGCTGGTGCAGGGCCGGGTGACAGCCTCTGGTCGGGCTCGGGGCAGGCCCTGGCCCCGGCACAGACACGCTGGGGTGCTTTGGGGCCGCTTGGGGAGCCGTGGGAGGAGAATGAGGGATGGTGCTGGACGGAGCGGTCAGCCTGCTCTCGTGTCAGCGCAGCCGTGCAGGGCACTGGGATCTGGGTAAAACACCGGCTCTCCTGGTGTTCAGGGATGCAGGGTCTGAGGGACTGGATTTACTTGGGGCTTTCCAGGACAGCAGGAAGAAGAGGAAATGTGGTGCCAGAGGTGCGTCCCACCAGGTTGCATTTCCCTCTTTCCCATTTCCATTTCCTCCTCAGTGCAGGTGTCCCCTGCAGCCCATGAGCACGGGGCTGGTGACAACTCCCTGTCTGTAGAGGGATTCCTTATGGAACAAGGGCAGGTGACACTTGTGTGAGGCTTACGACTGTTAGAATTAGACCAGGATGGGTTTAAGGAAAACTAGAATCGTGTGTTAATCTTACTGGTCAATGAACAAATGGAATCCACACTTCTGTAAGAAAAAATAGAGTGTATGGAGCATATAGAAGAAGCTGGTTTTGCCTGCTGCTGCTGCTTGGCTGTATCATGTAACCCCATTCGAACTCTGCCTTCAAGACAGCTGTGAGACCGTGAAATAAAGAACTTAGCAGAACAGCAGCCTCCTCTGCTCTTTCACCCTGGTCCGAGAAGGAGGGGTACCCTGTCAAAGGCTCAACACTTGCCTTTCTGACTTTGTTTCTAAATTTCTACCTTTCTAATTTTGTTTGTTTCTAATTTTTTTGTTTGTTTGTTTCTAACTTTGTTTTCAACTTTCTCCCTTTAGAAATTTGTTTGTTTCTTGTATTTTACCTCTTTGTTTGTTTCTAAATTTCTGCCGTTGTAACTTTGTTTCTAACTTTCTACTTTTAAAATTTCATTTGTTTTTAACTTTTTACCATTCCTCCCAGCGAGGGCTGTGTGCAGAATACTAAAACCTGTTAAGTTCTTCACTTTTACGTCTATAGGCAAATGCTACTGATTTAGATGTAAATTCATTTTGAAATAAGCCAGCCCTCTCTGTCTACTCTGTCGCATACAGCAATATAAGAAGCTGGGAATAGAGATCAGCAAGTTTTGAGAATAAGGAGCCGGCGTTTTTCTGTAGGAAGGAAAGCAGCAAGCGCCTGGCCCCAGGAGCCGAGACGCTCGGGCTGCAGGAGCTGCAGAGCGCCCGGAGCCGGCTTTTCCCTGTGCTCTGTGCCTGCCCCCGGGCTGAGCTGGGCGGCGCTGCTGCCGCCTGGTGGCGAGAGCGCGGCACTGCCGCCCCCGACACGGCGGCACTGCCGCCCCCGACACGGCGCCCCGGCGCTGCTGCCGCCCGGTGGCGGCTGAGCCGAGAGGGCGGCGGCCTCGGTGGCTGCCGAGCGTGGCAAGGAGCGGGAGCGAGCGGGGCCGGGTCTGTCAGCGGAGGGGAGGGGCGAAGGGCGGTTCGGAGCGCCAAGGGACACGGCCGTGCACGAGCGGGGCCACAGCTATGGAAAGGGCCGGGCGCCGTGCGGGGCGGTGACCGCGGGGAATGACAGCGCGGGGGGCGGCCCGGCGGGGCCGGTTTTGCCGGGCAGCAGAGGCGCGGTCGCAGCGCGACCCGGGCGGGAGGCACCGGGCGGGCACGGTCGGAATCGAGCCGCCCGCGTGTCGCTCTCAAGGAGGCGGCTCGGAAAGGAAGGCGCAGTTCCGCGCTCTCGGGACGGCGTTAAGTGACGTTTTTATTAGAATATTATAGTATTTATTTTATTTTATTATTTTATTATCTGCCAGGACCTTGCAGAGGGTGGTTTACACTTCCGCCACACTCAAGATGGCGGACGCAGTAGGCCCCCTGCGAGAGGTGTCCCTGCCGATGCCTGCCGCCGGTCGCGGAGCCGTCGGCCGCCTCCGGCGCGGCTGACCCCGCCAGCCGTGTCCTCGCACCGGGAAGCACGGCGGAAAATCGCGCGGAAAGCGCGGGGCCGGCGTCGGAGTCCGGGCCGGATTCAGGCAGCCGACTAGACAGAAGCCCTTGTGAGGGGCGGCGGGGGCCCTAAGTGTACCACACTAAAGATGGCGGCTCGACCGGAAGTGGCTTCTGCCAGCACCCAAGATGGCGGCGAAGGGCGGAAGTGTCGTCACTGCCACACTAAAGATGGCGGTCGTGTGCACTGTTTTCTGACCTTCTCAATATGGCGGCAGGGAAGGCCCCCCCCCCCCAAGCTGCGTCTATTCGGCTGCCTGAACGCGACGCCGACGCCGACGCCGACGCCAGCCCAGCGCTTGCGCGCAATTTTCTGAGGCGTTTCCCGCTACGCGGACACCGACTGTGGGGTCAGCGGCGCCTGGGGCAGGCGGGAGCATTCAGGCAGTCGAATAGACGGCGCGGGGGGGGAGGGGGGGGGGTCCTTCCGGCCGCCATCTTGAGAAGGTCGAATAGCCACATCGGTGCGGTACCGGTGACTTCCGCCCTTCTTCGCCAGGAGCGGCGATGGCGGGGAGCCCGGGGAGCAGCGCTGCCGGGCCGGGGGCACCGGGGCGGGTGCTCCGGGCTCGGAGGTGAGCGGGGAACGGGGACAGCCCCGAGCGGACGGTGGGGGCCGCGGGGGATCGGTATTCCGGCCCAGGGATGAGTGTTCCGGCACAGGGGTGGCTGTCCCGGCACAGGGATGCGTTCATGGACTGTCTAATAATATTATTTAACGATCGTGCAAGGAGATCTGTATAAAAAAATCCTCCGTGGTCATCCTTCTCCCAGCCCCGCTGTGTTTTCAGGATCTTGGGGGAAGAGTTTGGGTCTGAACAAGGCTCTCGGGCACAGGGTGGGATTCTTGGGGTGCAGGGCCAGGATTTGGACTCGATGCTCCCTGTGGGTCCCTTGCAGCCCAGGAAATGCTGCGATCCTGTGCCTCTGAGGGTGAAATAAAGGGCAGCGGTGGGGTTTGTGCCCGCTGTGTTCACGGCCCCGCCGGCTCAGGGCGGGTTAAAGGCGCAGCTGCCCCGAGACAGCGGGACCGGCCGGGGCTGCTCGCTCCCGGTGCTGCCGCCTCGTGGGGAGAGCCCGGCACTGCAGCCCGCGCAGGCGCTGGACCACGGGATGGGCGTGGAACAGCAGCGCAGGGGATGCTGAGGCAGCCCAGGGAATGCTGCGGTCCCAGGGAAGGCTGAGGCGTCCCCTGCCCGGGGCACTCGGCAGCAAACCCCTGATGTTGAGCAGAAAAAGGAAAGTTCTGGGTTAGTGGGAGGAGGTTTCTGGAATGGAGCTGGAACAGGTGCTGATCCACTCATGGAATCACGGGGTGGTTTGGCTTGGAAGGGACCACCAGGATCATTTACACTCTGTTGTCTGATTGCACAGCGAAGAACATCCAGAACTGCCGCCTCACCCTCACGGACAGCAGGAATGTCTTCCATAGCTCTTGTTTTGGAATGGGAATGGCTGTTGGGAGCTCTGGCAGGACCAGGTAAGAAGAGAAATGGGATCATTGTGGCTGCTGCTGGAGGTGGTTTTCTGCTTTCCGGCTGTTCTTCTCATTGATCCTTTCACAGCAGTGTTCTAGGGCACATTTGAGGGTAATTCCAGGAATCTGAAACCAGATAAAAACTGGTGGGGAAAAAATGTGAACGTGATCCATTTCTGGTAGTTCCAAGCTTCTCCCACAACACCGTTCCAGGGGAAAGCTGATAAAAGGGTAAAGATGCAGAGGAACAAGTGCTGTAAAGCCCCCTGGCGCTCTGAGAGAGCAAACCTTCCAGTACTCCCAGCAGATCTCTTGGAGAAAGTGTGGGATCGCAAGGTTTTCCAGGAAAGCAAAACAAGGGTGGAGATGAGGGAATAGGCTTCCAGTTCTTCCTTGAGCTGAAAGCCTGGGGGAATTGAGAGGGGCCACAAGAACTGTTTGTGTAGGCAAATGGGAGTTTGGGGGCTGAATCTGAGTTTCCCTCTGGGGCATTTTTGAGGGAAAAGCTGAGGTGCTGTTTAAGGGAGAGAATGCAGATTTTTGGGGTGGAAAAGGTTGAATCAATATTGTAGAGGAAGTAAAACGCTGGGGGTAAAAGTGGATGCAATGTGGAGGGGACAGATTGAATATTTTGGAGGCAAAATGGGGAACTGAGTAGTGGAGAGATGGGGAACATTTTGGAGGCAACACTTGACAAACTCTCTGGGGTGGAGAACGACCACATTGAGGGAAAAATGAGGTGATGAGCAGTGGGCACGTAGGGAAGGTCGTGGGGGTAAATCTTGAGAAAAGCCCCGTGGTATTCAAGAAATCCTTGGAAGCAGGAGTGAGGAATTCAGTGGTGGAAAAATAGGGGAATTTTGCGGGGGTAAAACTTTAAAAGATCTAAGAGTTGAGAGTGTGTGTTTTTAGGTAGAAAGGATGTCTTGTTGAAGTTGGGCGTCTGGATTGTGGCATTTATGGATCCAGAAAGTAGAAGATAAAGGAGACTCCCAAAGCCTCGGTAGCTGTGTTAAGAAATCCCTGCCAGGGAAGAAAGGTACCTAAACCTCCTAGAAGTAGGGACTAATTGGCATGGGAAGGGGAAAACCCACCCCCAGTGGGAGAGAGCACGCCGGGTAAGGGAAGAGAAGGATGCCCTTAAGAACAAGCAGGGAAGGTGAATTTCTCGGCTTGCTAAAATGTATCAAAAAGTTTGGAACCTGGGTCTGTGTGGAGGCCGGGATTTTCTCAGCCATATGCAGAGCCCAGCACTAGGAATAAAGGAATTCCAGGCTTTACAACGCCAAAAATGCAGTACCAGAGAGTTCTGTTATCCCGAGGACTTGGGGGATATTTGGCAAAAATTTCCGGGGGCCCAGGCTGGACCGAGCTTTTAACGCTCCCCGGATTCACGGGATCGGGGATTCCGGCGTGCCCTGCACGGGTTTTTTCAGGGAAGTCCCAAATCCTTCGTGTGAGCACGAAGCAGAATCCCCTGGGAGCTGTGAAGGCAACAGGATATTTCTTGGGAATTTTGAAGGGTTGGGTGAGTCCTCAGTGTTAGGTTGGAATGAACGCAAATTGTCCGGGAGTTGCTGGTTTGGGGATGGCCGGGTCTGGGTTTGGATTTGTGGGCACCGAGTGTTCCTTGTGTCAGCTTTAGGTCTTCTGGATTGGTGGGAGTAGTCAGAGAAAAGAGAAGGCAATTGAAATGCGGAGCTCCATTCCCGGAGAAATGGTCGGGATGGGAGAGGAAAGGCTGTGGAGCTGCTGGGAGCTCGTGGAGAACGAAAGGATCTGAGGCCTGGAGGCAAAAGCTGTGGAACAAAGCCTGAAAAGGGTGTGGGGTGGGGCGGGAGGGGGAGGAGGGCACCGTGGTGGGGGGAAAGAGGGAAAGGATCCCTGCTCTGGGAATCCAGCAGGGACCAGGAGAGGATCATTTTCCATCCACTGCTCTCAGTGGAATCCTAATAAGGACGGTGGAAGGGAAGTGATTCGTTTGTTCTTAGGTTTGGAATGAAAGGTGCTCTTGCAGAGGGGACTATTGACCTGTTAAAATTCTGTTGGATACAGGAAAAGAGGGAGGAAGCAAGCAGCTGGGGAATGAAGGGGTGGATTTTTTGGTGGATACAGGGAAAGACACGGGAAGGGGCTCTCAAGTAGAATACACCTCACGGGCAGCACCAGGAGAAGCCTCAAGTGCCCTTTTTTTCCAAGCTCTGACATTCCAGAGGAGTAAGCAGTGGTCAGCCCATCACTTTCTGTATTCCTTGGATGCCCAGTGCTTTGTTGGGAAGAGATAATATTTGGAAATGAACAAATCCGGGGATGTAATTTCCTGATAGTAAAGCCCCAGAGAGCCTGGTTTTGATATCCTTCCAGCACCCAAACGCAGCAGAGGGAATCCTGGCGGAGCTGGAAAACGCTGTCGCTCCGTCGGTGGAATTCCTGGGAACTGGAAAGCAGCAGAAGCAGCAAGAACAGAGTTGGAAGCAGGCTCCAGCCGGGTAAGGCAGACACCAAATCCTTTGGAACTGGGCAGGGGTGGGAAGAATGAATTCTTACATTTGTAGCCCAGGGATTCCTGAGCAGGATCCCGGCAGGGAAGACTGCAGGGATCAGGCTGGGGCCTGATCGCAGCTGGGGGCAGCGAGCCTTGGAATTGGCTGAAGGGAAGAAAGAGGGATCCTTTGAGCACAAGGATCAGGTGTCAAATGCGGAGATGGCATCAGACAATTCCTCGGGAGGGTTTAGTTCCTGGGCCAAATCGATCTGCTGCCTTGTGAAGGAGCTCAGAGACCTGGGAAGAGCCCAAGCAACGCAGGGAATGCACCGGCAGATAAAAGTGCCGGGGAACGGTGGGGAAAAGCATCCGAACAGGGGGCCTCGTTTTGTACAGGGACGGTACAAAAAATTGTCCGAAAGAATAGGAATGGAATGGGATTTTACGTATTCCTCGGAGGCCACAATCCAGTGGGAAGGCTGAGAGAAAGAAACAAGGCCTAAAAAGGCAGATGAGCCAAATCTGCCCAAAGCCTCCAATGGCCACATTCCCTGGCATTGCTGAGGACTTCAGCCAAGCTCCAAGCAAAAGGTGAGCCCCTGATTTTGGTGCCAAGGGAAACTCCAAGTTAAGAATGATCCAAATATGAAGCGCTTCTCACAAAACTCAGCTTTGCAAACCTTTCTTTGGGCTAAAAAAGAAAAGATGGGAATGCCCTTGGCAGAAAAGCAGCTGTGAGGCACAGCAGGCTTCAAATGCCTGTCAGCAGGAGCTCCAGGAGAAACGGCTGCTGGCTCCGGGCATCCTGGGCTTTCCAGGCAGGTTTTGTAGCGGATTGCAAGGCAGTTTTCCTGCCTCTGGGGGGTGGCACCTGCATCCCGCTGGAAAGGGAAAATGTGGAGAGAGGGGCAAGCGGGAAGACGGTTGCTGATGTGTGTCCTTGGATCGCAGTTCCTCCCGGTGAGTCTGTGCTGCTGGAAGTTTGAAGGAGATCAGTCCTGGAGTACGTGTGGGTTCACCTGTGGGGTTTGGGAGCGACGCCGGACATGAAATTCCAGGGATGTTCCCTTTGCTGGAGTGAGAAGCAGTGGAAGCACTTTGCTGTCTGCTTCTTCATCGCCTTCGCCTCGGTCCCCTGGGGCTCCAGGTAATCCCCTCTCACCTTTGCTTTTCCAAGGGTCTCTAAATGAGGGCTTGAGCTTTGGTGTAGCTCCCTTTACAGGGAAGATCTGTTCCAGGAAAGGTCTCCTGGTCTGGACCGATGGCGTTGCAGGAAGAGCAGGAAACCCCGCAGCTCCTGTGGCTCCCTCATCCGATTTGCCTGCAGGCAGCAGCAAGGATCATTCCCAAGTGTCATCCCCTGGCTCCGTGACTCGGTGAGGTTGTGTTCCCCCAAAGGCCAGGGGCCGCTTTGTTTTGCGGCTCACGAAAGTCCAGCTCGGTGGTGCTGGGTTTGGTTTTTGTGTGTAATGAAGGCACTAAAAAATTCCCCTCCTTCACTGGCACAGCCCTGGAGTGGGAGCAGATTCCCCTTATCCCGCAGTTATCCCGCTCCTGCCCTGGATCCCTGCGGTGCCGTGTGTTCTCCAAGCTCACAGCACTGCTGGCTCTAAACAAGAAAAACAATCCCTGTTCCTTCTCTTCTCCGTCCTTGATGTTCCCAGGCCCTGCATCTCCCTGGCTATTCCCTGTGGGAGTCTTCATCTCCATCCCACCTTATCCCGATCAGGTAAGGGTCTGAGACGTGTTTAGCAGCAAATGCATTCCTGTGAAGAAAGCCAAGAGCAAAGAGCATCCAGATGCAGAGAAGTCTTTAGAAAAGCGTTCCAGACGTGCAAATGAGGGATGTGTCTTCCTGCATCTCCTGTTGTTTTTCTCTGTCACGTTTTGGAAGGGTTTCTCTCAGTGATTTCCTGCAGTCCAGGTGCGTCCCTTCTTTTGTCCAAATCCAGTGCCAGAGGATCGAACAACTGACGAGTGGGGCCTGGGATGAAAACGGTTCTCCTAAAATGAGGGAAACAATGCTAGAAGAGAAATGAGCATCCTTTTAATGCCTGGAATAAAAATGCTGGAAAAGGGCACTTTTTATTTGATATGGTGTCATTCTCCTTTTTTTTTTTCCATAGCTAAAACTCCACGGTGAGCAATCAGAGCAGAAATAGGAAATGCAGGAGTCTTGGATTCCACAGTGGGATTAACTTCCCTTTTCTGCTCTCTTTCAGGACAGGAAAAACCACTGAACTCGCCCCATCTTTGGGACCAAGAGCTGTGGTGCTGGAGTAGGCAAAGCCAGCTAGGGCCCCCCTTGTCCTGCCCATGGTGTGGGTCAGGGACAGGCTCCTCTTCTCCTCTGCGCTGGGATGAACTGCCTAGGGAATGCTATTTTTGACAGCCCGGTCCTAGCCCCGGCTACTGGAAATGGGCGGAGGTGAAGAGGCAAGTGCCAGAGTTGCTTGGGGATGATGGAATTGTGGTGTTTGGCTGTGCCCAGAGGGGCAGGTTGGGCATTTCTGTGTGTCTGAGGACCGGTTTGGGTGCTGGGGAGCCCGGGGAGCCGAGCTCTCAGTGCATTCCCAGCTCACCCGGGGGCGGGAGCTGGTGCAGGGCTGGGTGACAGCCTCTGGTCGGGCTCGGGGCAGGCCCTGGCCCCGGCACAGACACGCTGGGGTGGTTTGGGGACGCTTGGGGAGCAATGGGAAGAAAATGAGGGATGGTGCTGGGCGGAGCGATCGGCCTGTGCTCGTGTCAGCGCAGCCGTGCAGGGCACTGGGATCTGGGTAAAACACCGGCTCTCCTGGTGTTCAGGGATGCAAGGTCTGTATTTATCCATACATATTTATCCCTACATATTTATCCCTATATTTATCCATGGATTATCCATATATGTTTATCCATATACATTTATCCATATTTTTATCCACGTATTTACCCATGAATTTATCCCTATATTTACCCATGTATTTACCCAGGTATTTTATGAACACTCAAGTGCCATATCCATGTATTTTATGAGCACTTCCAGGGTTGGTGACTCCACCACTGCCCTGGGCAGCTGTTCCAGCGCTGGACAACCCTTCCCATGCTGGGCCAGGAGATGGATTCTGGAAATGCAGACTCCGAGGAGCAGGGGATTAAGGCAGCATTGGATTCCTTTATTCTCCCAGAAGGATAAAGGAGATTTATCCCCAGACGAACCAGAGGTGTTCACACTGAGGTCATTAGTGGGATTTCTTCCTTACTCCCACAAATACCCACTGGGGTGACAGAGTTCCCTACAAGGGCGGTGTTGGAAGGAGCTGCTGGAATGTTTTGCTGTTTATTGGGATCCACAGGATGTTTGGTGTCTCTCAGAGCTGTTCCAGGCTTTCCACAGACCCAAACGCTCCTCACACTTCTCCTCAGAGTAGAGAGGTTTCCCAGAGTGCTGGTTTTTAATTTCAGATGCTGGGATAACGACACGGCTTCAGGAGGCAGGAGACTCATTGTGCTGTGCCTCAGTCCAGGCAGGGACAACCCCCAGCTAATAAAAACCTCTTTAAAGCACAAAAAGTCCCATTAAACTGATATTATAAAGGCTGCAAATTGAAGCAGGCCTCAATCAGAAAGCAGCAGAATTTAATTCCCCCCCCTTGCCCATTTGCATGATGATCTCCTTCCTAATTGCCCATCTACGCTTTTCCCACAGAAGTGCTGTCCCGAGGTTGGAGATGGTTCCAGCTTTATGGAGCTTTGATCTTTATCTGCTTTTACTTTTTACAGGGCACAGAACCCGAGAGTGGCAGCTGCTTTCCTCTTGTTCCTCCTGTGGCAGTGAACTGCTCTTCCCGAGGACGGCTGCAGGAATTCTCAGGCAGCATAACGTATGGAATGCCAGGCATGCTACAGAATTCCAGTGGGAGCAGCAGGAACTTCTGTTCTTTACTGGCAGGGCTGTGCCATGAAGGGGAGCTCGGAGATATTGGTCAGCTCAGGGAATGAGCCTGGCTCATGGTAAGGAAATTCACTGTGCAGTTACTTCGGGCCCTTCTCCTCCTTCTCCTCCTTCTCCTCCTTCTCCTCCTTCTCCTTCTCCTCCTTCTCCTTCTCCTCCTTCTCCTCCTTCTCCTCCTTCTCCTCCTTCTCCTTCTCCTTCTCCTTCTCCTTCTCCTTCTCCTTCTCCTTCTCCTTCTCCTTCTCCTTCTCCTTCTCCTTCTCCTTCTCCTTCTCCTTCTCCTTCTCCTTCTCCTTCTCCTTCTCCTTCTCCTTCTCCTTCCCCTTCTCCTTCTCCTTCCCCTTCTCCTTCTCCTCCTTCTCCTCCTTCTCCTTCCCCTTCTCCTTCTCCTTCTCCTTCTCCTTCCCCTTCTCCTCCTTCTCCTCCTTCTCCTCCTTCTCCTCCTTCTCCTCCTTCTCCTCCTTCTCCTCCTTCTCCTCCTTCTCCTCCTTCTCCTCCTTCTCCTCCTTCTCCTTCTCCTTCTCCTTCTCCTTCTCCCTCTCTTCCCAACACCAGTTCCAGACCTCAGTATAATCCATGTTCCCACAGCCTGACCTTGCAGTTTTCCCAGTTTAGCAGCCCCAGCCACACTTGCAGCCTCTCTGTCTGGACTTTGTCTTGCTGAAATCTCCCTTTGTTGATCCTTTGCTGCCTCACCTTTTATCCAGCAATAACGTGCAGTGGGTGGAAGCTTCTCAGAATTCCCTCCCTGTTCCACTGGAAACATTCCCAAGTGGAAGCAGCTGCACTGCCCATCAGCACTTGCCTGCTTTTAGGGGTGGTTGAGGCATGAAGGATGCAACAAATGGAGTTGGCTCCAAGGGGATGAAATGCTCCCCCTGAGGCTGCTCAGAGAGCTGGAGCTGAGGAATCCGGGTGGGAATCACTCCAAGAAAAAGGAAGGAAAAGAGAGCAGAGGAACAGGGATGCAATTCCAACCTCTCCAAGGACTGGGATGGGCACATTCACCATCACCATTTAATCTAGACACGATTTCTTCTTTGCCTCTGGCTGCCAGGAGCAGGATGAGCAGCTTAATGAGTTTAAATAGTGAATAGTTTAATTAGCTGGAAGAGACTGGATCAATAGCTGCTTAAACAAACAACTGGATCCCTGTTTCCAAGCTTGGATGTAGTTTTGGAAGGTTCCTGGCAGTTTGGCAGGGATTAGTGATGCTGAGAATGTGCTTTTTTGTGGGTTTGGGGCTTTTACTCCTGTTCACGTGGCTGCTCTTTTTCTTGTTGAGTGGAAAACAGGAGGGAAAGAGCAACGATGGAAGGAATTCCACTCTTGCTGCTTGAAGGGATGGATCAGGAAGGGAACAGGCTGCAGGGAATTTGGAGTGCAAACTGAGATCTCTCCGATATTTTCGGCTCAGTCAGTCCATCAGTGCTTGGTAGCTGTTTAGGCCACGTGCAAGGTGAATGATGGTGCACGTGGCAGAGTTGCTGGTGGCTCCTTCCCCTGCCCGGCTGTCAGTCACCCTGCAGGGTGCTGGAGCAGCGTGCCAGAGGCCGTGGATCCTATGGATCCCATGGATCCCAGGGGCGTGATCAGGAGCCTGGGCCTGCTGGCCACTCCTTGCTCTCTCTTACCCTGATTTTTCAGCTCTGCAGCGAATCCAGCTTGAGTTTTTCAACCCCCTAGAAACCCAGGGACCTTTCATGTCTGTTCTCAGATCTGGGATTTAAATCCAGCCCTTATCAAAGCACCCCGTGACCAGGCAGGCCCTGAATCCCAGCAGGGATCTGATAAAGAGGGACCTGACATCCTAAAGAAACCCTTTGAAATCCTGCTGGGATTGATTTGTATCCATAATGGAGCCCCGAGCTCTCTGCCAGGGAGAGATGAAGCTGCTCCTTTGCTTTATTATCCTCAGGCCCATCCCAGCTTTGAGGGAAATTCAGTCCCTCTTCAAGCCCCAAAATCATGGAAAAGCTCCTTTGTATCCTCTCCACAGCCCCTACGTGGATTAATCAACTTTTTATTTGATATGGTGTCATTCTCCTTTTTTTTCCATGGCTAAAACTCCACGGTGAGCAATCAGAGCAGAAATAGGAAATGCAGGAGTCTTGGATTCCACAGTGGGATTAACTTCCCTTTTCTGCTCTCTTTCAGGACAGGAAAAACCACTGAACTCGCCCCATCTTTGGGACCAAGAGCTGTGGTGCTGGAGTAGGCAAAGCCAGCTAGGGCCCCCCTTGTCCTGCCCATGGTGTGGGTCAGGGACAGGCTCCTCTTCTCCTCTGTGCTGGGATGAACTGCCTAGGGAATGCTATTTCTGACAGCCCGGTCCTAGCCCCGGCTACTGGAAATGGGCGGAGGTGAAGAGGCAAGTGCCAGAGTTGCTTGGGGATGGTGGAATTGTGGTGTTTGGCTGCGCCCAGAGGGGTAGGTTGGGCATTTTTGTGTGTCTGAGGACCGGTTTGGGTGCTGGGGAGCCCGGGGAGCCGAGCTCTCAGTGCATTCCCAGCTCTGCCAGGGGTGGGAGCTGGTGCAGGGCCGGGTGACAGCCTCTGGTCGGGCTCGGGGCAGGCCCTGGCCCCGGCACAGACACGCTGGGGTGCTTTGGGGCCGCTTGGGGAGCCGTGGGAGGAGAATGAGGGATGGTGCTGGGCGGAGCGGTCAGCCTGCGCTCGTGTCAGCGCAGCCGTGCAGGGCACTGGGATCTGGGTAAAACACCGGCTCTCCTGGTGTTCAGGGATGCAGGGTCTGAGGGACTGGATTTACTTGGGGCTTTCCAGGACAGCAGGAAGAAGAGGAAATGTGGTGCCAGAGGTGCGTCCCACCAGGTTGCATTTCCCTCTTTCCCATTTCCATTTCCTCCTCAGTGCAGGTGTCCCCTGCAGCCCATGAGCACGGGGCTGGTGACAACTCCCTGTCTGTAGAGGGATTCCTTATGGAACAAGGGCAGGTGACACTTGTGTGAGGCTTACGACTGTTAGAATTAGACCAGGATGGGTTTAAGGAAAACTAGAATCGTGTGTTAATCTTACTGGTCAATGAACAAATGGAATCCACACTTCTGTAAGAAAAAATAGAGTGTATGGAGCATATAGAAGAAGCTGGTTTTGCCTGCTGCTGCTGCTTGGCTTTATCATGTAACCCCATTCGAACTCTGCCTTCAAGACAGCTGTGAGACCGTGAAATAAAGAACTTAGCAGAACAGCAGCCTCCTCTGCTCTTTCACCCTGGTCCGAGAAGGAGGGGTACCCTGTCAAAGGCTCAACACTTGCCTTTCTGACTTTGTTTCTAAATTTCTACCTTTCTAATTTTGTTTGTTTCTAATTTTTTTGTTTGTTTGTTTCTAACTTTGTTTTCAACTTTCTCCCTTTAGAAATTTGTTTGTTTCTTGTATTTTACCTCTTTGTTTGTTTCTAAATTTCTGCCGTTGTAACTTTGTTTCTAACTTTCTACTTTTAAAATTTCATTTGTTTTTAACTTTTTACCATTCCTCCCAGCGAGGGCTGTGTGCAGAATACTAAAACCTGTTAAGTTCTTCACTTTTACGTCTATAGGCAAATGCTACTGATTTAGATGTAAATTCATTTTGAAATAAGCCAGCCCTCTCTGTCTACTCTGTCGCATACAGCAATATAAGAAGCTGGGAATAGAGATCAGCAAGTTTTGAGAATAAGGAGCCGGCGTTTTTCTGTAGGAAGGAAAGCAGCAAGCGCCTGGCCCCAGGAGCCGAGACGCTCGGGCTGCAGGAGCTGCAGAGCGCCCGGAGCCGGCTTTTCCCTGTGCTCTGTGCCTGCCCCCGGGCTGAGCTGGGCGGCGCTGCTGCCGCCTGGTGGCGAGAGCGCGGCACTGCCGCCCCCGACACGGCGGCACTGCCGCCCCCGACACGGCGCCCCGGCGCTGCTGCCGCCCGGTGCCGGCTGAGCCGAGAGGGCGGCGGCCTCGGTGGCTGCCGAGCGTGGCAAGGAGCGGGAGCGAGCGGGGCCGGGTCTGTCAGCGGAGGGGAGGGGCGAAGGGCGGTTCGGAGCGCCAAGGGACACGGCCGTGCACGAGCGGGGCCACAGCTATGGAAAGGGCCGGGCGCCGTGCGGGGCGGTGACCGCGGGGAATGACAGCGCGGGGGGCGGCCCGGCGGGGCCGGTTTTGCCGGGCAGCAGAGGCGCGGTCGCAGCGCGACCCGGGCGGGAGGCACCGGGCGGGCACGGTCGGAATCGAGCCGCCCGCGTGTCGCTCTCAAGGAGGCGGCTCGGAAAGGAAGGCGCAGTTCCGCGCTCTCGGGACGGCGTTAAGTGACGTTTTTATTAGAATATTATAGTATTTATTTTATTTTATTATTTTATTATCTGCCAGGACCTTGCAGAGGGTGGTTTACACTTCCGCCACACTCAAGATGGCGGACGCAGTAGGCCCCCTGCGAGAGGTGTCCCTGCCGATGCCTGCCGCCGGTCGCGGAGCCGTCGGCCGCCTCCGGCGCGGCTGACCCCGCCAGCCGTGTCCTCGCACCGGGAAGCACGGCGGAAAATCGCGCGGAAAGCGCGGGGCCGGCGTCGGAGTCCGGGCCGGATTCAGGCAGCCGACTAGACAGAAGCCCTTGTGAGGGGCGGCGGGGGCCCTAAGTGTACCACACTAAAGATGGCGGCTCGACCGGAAGTGGCTTCTGCCAGCACCCAAGATGGCGGCGAAGGGCGGAAGTGTCGTCACTGCCACACTAAAGATGGCGGTCGTGTGCACTGTTTTCTGACCTTCTCAATATGGCGGCAGGGAAGGCCCCCCCCCCCAAGCTGCGTCTATTCGGCTGCCTGAACGCGACGCCGACGCCGACGCCGACGCCGACGCCAGCCCAGCGCTTGCGCGCAATTTTCTGAGGCGTTTCCCGCTACGCGGACACCGACTGTGGGGTCAGCGGCGCCTGGGGCAGGCGGGAGCATTCAGGCAGTCGAATAGACGGCGCGGGGAGGGGGGGGGGGGGGGGTCCTTCGCGGCCGCCATCTTGAGAAGGTCGAATAGCCACATCGGTGCCGTATCGGTGACTTCCGCCCTTCTTCGCCAGGAGCGCCAATGGCGGGGAGCCCGGGGAGCAGCGCTGCCGGGCCGGGGGCACCGGGGCGGGTGCTCCGGGCTCGGAGGTGAGCGGGGAACGGGGACAGCCCCGAGCGGACGGTGGGGGCCGCGGGGGATCGGTATTCCGGCCCAGGGATGAGTGTTCCGGCACAGGGGTGGCTGTCCCGGCACAGGGATGCGTTCCTGGACTGTCTAATAATATTATTTAACGATCGTGCAAGGAGATCTGTATAAAAAAATCCTCCGTGGTCATCCTTCTCCCACAGCCCCGCTGTGTTTTCAGGATCTTGGGGGAAGAGTTTGGGTCTGAACAAGGCTCTCGGGCACAGGGTGGGATTCTTGGGGTGCAGGGCCAGGATTTGGACTCGATGCTCCCTGTGGGTCCCTTGCAGCCCAGGAAATGCTGCGATCCTGTGCCTCTGAGGGTGAAATAAAGGGGAGCGGTGGGGTTTGTGCCCGCTGTGTTCACGGCCCCGCCGGCTCAGGGCGGGTTAAAGGCGCAGCTGCCCCGAGACAGCGGGACCGGCCGGGGCTGCTCGCTCCCGGTGCTGCCGCCTCGTGGGGAGAGCCCGGCACTGCAGCCCGCGCAGGCGCTGGACCACGGGATGGGCGTGGAACAGCAGCGCAGGGGATGCTGAGGCAGCCCAGGGAATGCTGCGGTCCCAGGGAAGGCTGAGGCGTCCCCTGCCCGGGGCACTCGGCAGCAAACCCCTGATGTTGAGCAGAAAAAGGAAAGTTCTGGGTTAGTGGGAGGAGGTTTCTGGAATGGAGCTGGGACAGGTGCTGATCCACGCATGGAATCACGGGCTGGTTTGGCGTGGAAGGGACCACCAGGATCATTTACACTCTGTTTGTTGTCTGATTGCACAGCGAAGAACATCCAGAACTGCCGCCTCACCCTCACGGACAGCAGGAATGTCTTCCATAGCTCTTGTTTTGGAATGGGAATGGCTGTTGGGAGCTCTGGCAGGACCAGGTAAGAAGAGAAATGGGATCATTGTGGCTGCTGCTGGAGGTGGTTTTCTGCTTTCCGGCTGTTCTTCTCATTGATCCTTTCACAGCAGTGTTCTAGGGCACATTTGAGGGTAATTCCAGGAATTTGAAACCAGATAAAAACTGGTGGGGCAAAAATGTGAACACAATCCATTTCTGGTAGTTCCAAGCTTCTCCCACAACACCGTTCCAGGGGAAAGCTGATAAAAGGGTAAAGATGCAGAGGAACAAGTGCTGTAAAGCCCCCTGGCGCTCTGAGAGAGCAAACCTTCCAGTACTCCCAGCAGATCTCTTGGAGAAAGTGTGGGATCGCAAGGTTTTCCAGGAAAGCAAAACAAGGGTGGAGATGAGGGAATAGGCTTCCAGTTCTTCCTTGAGCTGAAAGCCTGGGGGAATTGAGAGGGGCCACAAGAACTGTTTGTGTAGGCAAATGGGAGTTTGGGGGCTGAATCTGAGTTTCCCTCTGGGGCATTTTTGAGGGAAAAGCTGAGGTGCTGTTTAAGGGAGAGAATGGACATTTTTGGGGTGGAAAAAGTTGAATCAATATTGTAGAGGAAGTAAAACGCTGGGGGTAAAAGTGGATGCAATGTGGAGGGGACAGATTGAATATTTTGGAGGCAAAATGGGGAACTGAGTAGTGGAGAGATGGGGAACATTTTGGAGGCAACACTTGACAAACTCTCTGGGGTGGAGAACGACCACATTGAGGGAAAAATGAGGTGATGAGCAGTGGGCACGTAGGGAAGGTCGTGGGGGTAAATCTTGAGAAAAGCCCCGTGGTATTCAAGAAATCCTTGGTAGCAGGACTGAGGAATTCAGTGGTGGAAAAATAGGGGAATTTTGCGGGGGTAAAACTTTAAAAGATCTAAGAGTTGAGAGTGTGTGTTTTTAGGTAGAAAGGATGTCTTGTTGAAGTTGGGCGTCTGGATTGTGGCATTTATGGATCCAGAAAGTAGAAGATAAAGGAGACTCCCAAAGCCTCGGTAGCTGTGTTAAGAAATCCGTCCCAGGGAAGAAAGGTTACCTAAACCTCCTAGAAGTAGGGACTAATTAGCATGGGAAGGGGAAAACCCACCCCCAGTGGGAGAGAGCACGCCGGGTAAGGGAAGAGAAGGATGCCCTTAAGAAGAAGTAGGGAAGGTGAATTTCTCGGCTTGCTGAAATGTATCAAAAAGTTTGGAATCTGGGTCTGTGTGGAGGCCGGGATTTTCTCAGCCATATGCAGAGCCCAGCACTAGGAATAAAGGAATTCCAGGCTTTACAACGCCAAAAATGCAGTACCAGAGAGTTCTGTTATCCCGAGGACTTGGGGGATACTTGGCAAAAATTTCCGGGGGCCCAGGCTGGACCGAGCTTTTAACGCTCCCCGGATTCACGGGATCGGGGATTCCGGCGTGCCCTGCACGGGTTTTTTCAGGGAAGTCCCAAATCCTTCGTGTGAGCACGAAGCAGAATCCCCTGGGAGCTGTGAAGGCAACAGGATATTTCTTGGGAATTTTGAAGGGTTGGGTGAGTCCTCAGTGTTAGGTTGGAATGAATGCAAATTGTCCGGGAGTTGCTGGTTTGGGGATGGCCGGGTCTGGGTTTGGATTTGTGGGCACCGAGTGTTCCTTGTGTCAGCTTTAGGTCTTCTGGATTGGTGGGAGTAGTCAGAGAAAAGAGAAGGCAATTGAAATGCGGAGCTCCATTCCCGGAGAAATGGTCGGGATGGGAGAGGAAAGGCTGTGGAGCTGCTGGGAGCTCGTGGAGAACGAAAGGATCTGAGGCCTGGAGGCAAAAGCTGTGGAACAAAGCCTGAAAAGGGTGTGGGGTGGGGCGGGAGGGGGAGGAGGGCACCGTGGTGGGGGGAAAGAGGGAAAGGATCCCTGCTCCGGGAATCCAGCAGGGACCAGGAGAGGATCATTTTCCATCCACTGCTCTCAGTGGAATCCTAATAAGGACGGTGGAAGGGAAGTGATTCGTTTGTTCTTAGGTTTGGAATGAAAGGTGCTCTTGCAGAGGGGACTATTGACCTGTTAAAATTCTGTTGGATACAGGAAAAGAGGGAGGAAGCAAGCAGCTGGGGAATGAAGGGGTGGATTTTTTGGTGGATACAGGGAAAGACACGGGAAGGGGCTCTCAAGTAGAATACACCTCACGGGCAGCACCAGGAGAAGCCTCAAGTGCCCTTTTTTTCCAAGCTCTGACATTCCAGAGGAGTAAGCAGTGGTCAGCCCATCACTTTCTGTATTCCTTGGATGCCCAGTGCTTTGTTGGGAAGAGATAATATTTGGAAATGAACAAATCCGGGGATGTAATTTCCTGATAGTAAAGCCCCAGAGAGCCTGGTTTTGATATCCTTCCAGCACCCAAACGCAGCAGAGGGAATCCTGGCGGAGCTGGAAAACGCTGTCGCTCCGTCGGTGGAATTCCTGGGAACTGGAAAGCAGCAGAAGCAGCAAGAACAGAGTTGGAAGCAGGCTCCAGCCGGGTAAGGCAGACACCAAATCCTTTGGAACTGGGCAGGGGTGGGAAGAATGAATTCTTACATTTGTAGCCCAGGGATTCCTGAGCAGGATCCCGGCAGGGAAGACTGCAGGGATCAGGCTGGGGCCTGATCGCAGCTGGGGGCAGCGAGCCTTGGAATTGGCTGAAGGGAAGAAAGAGGGATCCTTTGAGCACAAGGATCAGGTGTCAAATGCGGAGATGGCATCAGACAATTCCTCGGGAGGGTTTAGTTCCTGGGCCAAATCGATCTGCTGCCTTGTGAAGGAGCTCAGAGACCTGGGAAGAGCCCAAGCAACGCAGGGAATGCACCGGCAGATAAAAGTGCCGGGGAACGGTGGGGAAAAGCATCCGAACAGGGGGCCTCGTTTTGTACAGGGACGGTACAAAAAATTGTCCGAAAGAATAGGAATGGAATGGGATTTTACGTATTCCTCGGAGGCCACAATCCAGTGGGAAGGCTGAGAGAAAGAAACAAGGCCTAAAAAGGCAGATGAGCCAAATCTGCCCAAAGCCTCCAATGGCCACATTCCCTGGCATTGCTGAGGACTTCAGCCAAGCTCCAAGCAAAAGGTGAGCCCCTGATTTTGGTGCCAAGGGAAACTCCAAGTTAAGAATGATCCAAATATGAAGCGCTTCTCACAAAACTCAGCTTTGCAAACCTTTCTTTGGGCTAAAAAAGAAAAGATGGGAATGCCCTTGGCAGAAAAGCAGCTGTGAGGCACAGCAGGCTTCAAATGCCTGTCAGCAGGAGCTCCAGGAGAAACGGCTGCTGGCTCCGGGCATCCTGGGCTTTCCAGGCAGGTTTTGTAGCGGATTGCAAGGCAGTTTTCCTGCCTCTGGGGGTGGCACCTGCATCCCGCTGGAAAGGGAAAATGTGGAGAGAGGGGCAAGCGGGAAGACGGTTGCTGATGTGTGTCCTTGGATCGCAGTTCCTCCCGGTGAGTCTGTGCTGCTGGAAGTTTGAAGGAGATCAGTCCTGGAGTACGTGTGGGTTCACCTGTGGGGTTTGGGAGCGACGCCGGACATGAAATTCCAGGGATGTTCCCTTTGCTGGAGTGAGAAGCAGTGGAAGCACTTTGCTGTCTGCTTCTTCATCGCCTGCGCCTCGGTCCCCTGGGGCTCCAGGTAATCCCCTCTCACCTTTGCTTTTCCAAGGGTCTCTAAATGAGGGCTTGAGCTTTGGTGTAGCTCCCTTTACAGGGAAGATCTGTTCCAGGAAAGGTCTCCTGGTCTGGACCGATGGCGTTGCAGGAAGAGCAGGAAACCCCGCAGCTCCTGTGGCTCCCTCATCCGATTTGCCTGCAGGCAGCAGCAAGGATCATTCCCAAGTGTCATCCCCTGGCTCCGTGACTCGGTGAGGTTGTGTTCCCCCAAAGGCCAGGGGCCGCTTTGTTTTGCGGCTCACGAAAGTCCAGCTCGGTGGTGCTGGGTTTGGTTTTTGTGTGTAATGAAGGCACTAAAAAATTCCCCTCCTTCACTGGCACAGCCCTGGAGTGGGAGCAGATTCCCCTTATCCCGCAGTTATCCCGCTCCTGCCCTGGATCCCTGCGGTGCCGTGTGTTCTCCAAGCTCACAGCACTGCTGGCTCTAAACAAGAAAAACAATCCCTGTTCCTTCTCTTCTCCGTCCTTGATGTTCCCAGGCCCTGCATCTCCCTGGCTATTCCCTGTGGGAGTCTTCATCTCCATCCCACCTTATCCCGATCAGGTAAGGGTCTGAGACGTGTTTAGCAGCAAATGCATTCCTGTGAAGAAAGCCAAGAGCAAAGAGCATCCAGATGCAGAGAAGTCTTTAGAAAAGCGTTCCAGACGTGCAAATGAGGGATGTGTCTTCCTGCATCTCCTGTTGTTTTTCTCTGTCACGTTTTGGAAGGGTTTCTCTCAGTGATTTCCTGCAGTCCAGGTGCGTCCCTTCTTTTGTCCAAATCCAGTGCCAGAGGATCGAACAACTGACGAGTGGGGCCTGGGATGAAAACGGTTCTCCTAAAATGAGGGAAACAATGCTAGAAGAGAAATGAGCATCCTTTTAATGCCTGGAATAAAAATGCTGGAAAAGGGCACTTTTTATTTGATATGGTGTCATTCTCCTTTTTTTTTCCATAGCTAAAACTCCACGGTGAGCAAGCAGAGCAGAAATAGGAAATGCAGGAGTCTTGGATTCCACAGTGGGATTAACTTCCCTTTTCTGCTCTCTTTCAGGACAGGAAAAACCACTGAACTCGCCCCATCTTTGGGACCAAGAGCTTTGGTGCTGGAGTAGGCAAAGCCAGCTAGGGCCCCCCTTGTCCTGCCCATGGTGTGGGTCAGGGACAGGCTCCTCTTCTCCTCTGTGCTGGGATGAACTGCCTAGGGAATGCTATTACTGACAGCCCGGTCCTAGCCCCGGCTACTGGAAATGGGCGGAGGTGAAGAGGCAAGTGCCAGAGTTGCTTGGGGATGATGGAATTGTGGTGTTTGGCTGTGCCCAGAGGGGCAGGTTGGGCATTTCTGTGTGTCTGAGGACCGGTTTGGGTGCTGGGGAGCCCGGGGAGCCGAGCTCTCAGTGCATTCCCAGCTCACCCGGGGGTGGGAGCTGGTGCAGGGCTGGGTGACAGCCTCTGGTCGGGCTCGGGGCAGGCCCTGGCCCCGGCACAGACACGCTGGGGTGCTTTGGGGCCGCTTGGGGAGCCGTGGGAGGAGAATGAGGGATGGTGCTGGGCAGAGCGATCGGCCTGTGCTCGTGTCAGCGCAGCCGTGCAGGGCACTGGGATCTGGGTAAAACACCGGCTCTCCTGGTGTTCAGGGATGCAAGGTCTGTATTTATCCATACATATTTATCCCTACATATTTATCCCTATATTTATCCATGGATTATCCATATATGTTTATCCATATACATTTATCCATATTTTTATCCACGTATTTACCCATGAATTTATCCCTATATTTACCCATGTATTTACCCAGGTATTTTATGAACACTCAAGTGCCATATCCATGTATTTTATGAGCACTTCCAGGGTTGGTGACTCCACCACTGCCCTGGGCAGCTGTTCCAGCGCTGGACAACCCTTCCCATGCTGGGCCAGGAGATGGATTCTGGAAATGCAGACTCCGAGGAGCAGGGGATTAAGGCAGCATTGGATTCCTTTATTCTCCCAGAAGGATAAAGGAGATTTATCCCCAGACGAACCAGAGGTGTTCACACTGAGGTCATTAGTGGGATTTCTTCCTTACTCCCACAAATACCCACTGGGGTGACAGAGTTCCCTACAAGGGCGGTGTTGGAAGGAGCTGCTGGAATGTTTTGCTGTTTATTGGGATCCACAGGATGTTTGGTGTCTCTCAGAGCTGTTCCAGGCTTTCCACAGACCCAAACGCTCCTCACACTTCTCCTCAGAGTAGAGAGGTTTCCCAGAGTGCTGGTTTTTAATTTCAGATGCTGGGATAACGACACGGCTTCAGGAGGCAGGAGACTCATTGTGCTGTGCCTCAGTCCAGGCAGGGACAACCCCCAGCTAATAAAAACCTCTTTAAAGCACAAAAAGTCCCATTAAACTGATATTATAAAGGCTGCAAATTGAAGCAGGCCTCAATCAGAAAGCAGCAGAATTTAATTCCCCCCCCTTGCCCATTTGCATGATGATCTCCTTCCTAATTGCCCATCTACGCTTTTCCCACAGAAGTGCTGTCCCGAGGTTGGAGATGGTTCCAGCTTTATGGAGCTTTGATCTTTATCTGCTTTTACTTTTTACAGGGCACAGAACCCGAGAGTGGCAGCTGCTTTCCTCTTGTTCCTCCTGTGGCAGTGAACTGCTCTTCCCGAGGACGGCTGCAGGAATTCTCAGGCAGCATAACGTATGGAATGCCAGGCATGCTACAGAATTCCAGTGGGAGCAGCAGGAACTTCTGTTCTTTACTGGCAGGGCTGTGCCATGAAGGGGAGCTCGGAGATATTGGTCAGCTCAGGGAATGAGCCTGGCTCATGGTAAGGAAATTCACTGTGCAGTTACTTCGGGCCCTTCTCCTCCTTCTCCTCCTTCTCCTCCTTCTCCTCCTTCTCCTTCTCCTCCTTCTCCTCCTTCTCCTCCTTCTCCTTCTCCTCCTTCTCCTTCTCCTCCTTCTCCTCCTTCTCCTCCTTCTCCTTCTCCTTCTCCTTCTCCTCCTTCTCCTTCTCCTTCTCCTTCTCCTTCTCCTTCTCCTCCTTCTCCTTCCCCTTCTCCTTCTCCTTCCCCTTCTCCTTCTCCTTCCCCTTCTCCTCCTTCTCCTCCTTCTCCTCCTTCTCCTTCCCCTTCTCCTCCTTCTCCTCCTTCTCCTCCTTCTCCTCCTTCTCCTCCTTCTCCTCCTTCTCCTCCTTCTCCTCCTTCTCCTCCTTCTCCTCCTTCTCCTTCTCCTTCTCCTTCTCCTTCTCCTTCTCCTTCTCCTTCTCCTTCTCCTTCTCCCTCTCTTCCCAACACCAGTTCCAGACCTCAGTATAATCCATGTTCCCACAGCCTGACCTTGCAGTTTTCCCAGTTTAGCAGCCCCAGCCACACTTGCAGCCTCTCTGTCTGGACTTTGTCTTGCTGAAATCTCCCTTTGTTGATCCTTTGCTGCCTCACCTTTTATCCAGCAATAACGTGCAGTGGGTGGAAGCTTCTCAGAATTCCCTCCCTGTTCCACTGGAAACATTCCCAAGTGGAAGCAGCTGCACTGCCCATCAGCACTTGCCTGCTTTTAGGGGTGGTTGAGGCATGAAGGATGCAACAAATGGAGTTGGCTCCAAGGGGATGAAATGCTCCCCCTGAGGCTGCTCAGAGAGCTGGAGCTGAGGAATCCGGGTGGGAATCACTGCAGGAAAAAGGAAGGAAAAGAGAGCAGAGGAACAGGGATGCAATTCCAACCTCTCCAAGGACTGGGATGGGCACATTCACCATCACCATTTAATCTAGACACGATTTCTTCTTTGCCTCTGGCTGCCAGGAGCAGGATGAGCAGCTTAATGAGTTTAAATAGTGAATAGTTTAATTAGCTGGAAGAGACTGGATCAATAGCTGCTTAAACAAACAACTGGATCCCTGTTTCCAAGCTTGGATGTAGTTTTGGAAGGTTCCTGGCAGTTTGGCAGGGATTAGTGATGCTGAGAATGTGCTTTTTTGTGGGTTTGGGGCTTTTACTCCTGTTCACGTGGCTGCTCTTTTTCTTGTTGAGTGGAAAACAGGAGGGAAAGAGCAACGATGGAAGGAATTCCACTCTTGCTGCTTGAAGGGATGGATCAGGAAGGGAACAGGCTGCAGGGAATTTGGAGTGCAAACTGAGATCTCTCCGATATTTTCGGCTCAGTCAGTCCATCAGTGCTTGGTAGCTGTTTAGGCCACGTGCAAGGTGAATGATGGTGCACGTGGCAGAGTTGCTGGTGGCTCCTTCCCCTGCCCGGCTGTCAGTCACCCTGCAGGGTGCTGGAGCAGCGTGCCAGAGGCCGTGGATCCTATGGATCCCATGGATCCCAGGGGCGTGATCAGGAGCCTGGGCCTGCTGGCCACTCCTTGCTCTCTCTTACCCTGATTTTTCAGCTCTGCAGCGAATCCAGCTTGAGTTTTTCAACCCCCTAGAAACCCAGGGACCTTTCATGTCTGTTCTCAGATCTGGGATTTAAATCCAGCCCTTATCAAAGCACCCCGTGACCAGGCAGGCCCTGAATCCCAGCAGGGATCTGATAAAGAGGGACCTGACATCCTAAAGAAACCCTTTGAAATCCTGCTGGGATTGATTTGTATCCATAATGGAGCCCCGAGCTCTCTGCCAGGGAGAGATGAAGCTGCTCCTTTGCTTTATTATCCTCAGGCCCATCCCAGCTTTGAGGGAAATTCAGTCCCTCTTCAAGCCCCAAAATCATGGAAAAGCTCCTTTGTATCCTCTCCACAGCCCCTACGTGGATTAATCAACTTTTTATTTGATATGGTGTCATTCTCCTTTTTTTTCCATGGCTAAAACTCCACGGTGAGCAATCAGAGCAGAAATAGGAAATGCAGGAGTCTTGGATTCCACAGTGGGATTAACTTCCCTTTTCTGCTCTCTTTCAGGACAGGAAAAACCACTGAACTCGCCCCATCTTTGGGACCAAGAGCTGTGGTGCTGGAGTAGGCAAAGCCAGCTAGGGCCCCCCTTGTCCTGCCCATGGTGTGGGTCAGGGACAGGCTCCTCTTCTCCTCTGTGCTGGGATGAACTGCCTAGGGAATGCTATTTCTGACAGCCCGGTCCTAGCCCCGGCTACTGGAAATGGGCGGAGGTGAAGAGGCAAGTGCCAGAGTTGCTTGGGGATGGTGGAATTGTGGTGTTTGGCTGCGCCCAGAGGGGCAGGTTGGGCATTTTTGTGTGTCTGAGGACCGGTTTGGGTGCTGGGGAGCCCGGGGAGCCGAGCTCTCAGTGCATTCCCAGCTCTGCCAGGGGTGGGAGCTGGTGCAGGGCTGGGTGACAGCCTCTGGTCGGGCTCGGGGCAGGCCCTGGCCCCGGCACAGACACGCTGGGGTGCTTTGGGGCCGCTTGGGGAGCCGTGGGAGGAGAATGAGGGATGGTGCTGGGCGGAGCGGTCAGCCTGCGCTCGTGTCAGCGCAGCCGTGCAGGGCACTGGGATCTGGGTAAAACACCGGCTCTCCTGGTGTTCAGGGATGCAGGGTCTGAGGGACTGGATTTACTTGGGGCTTTCCAGGACAGCAGGAAGAAGAGGAAATGTGGTGCCAGAGGTGCGTCCCACCAGGTTGCATTTCCCTCTTTCCCATTTCCATTTCCTCCTCAGTGCAGGTGTCCCCTGCAGCCCATGAGCACGGGGCTGGTGACAACTCCCTGTCTGTAGAGGGATTCCTTATGGAACAAGGGCAGGTGACACTTGTGTGAGGCTTACGACTGTTAGAATTAGACCAGGATGGGTTTAAGGAAAACTAGAATCGTGTGTTAATCTTACTGGTCAATGAACAAATGGAATCCACACTTCTGTAAGAAAAAATAGAGTGTATGGAGCATATAGAAGAAGCTGGTTTTGCCTGCTGCTGCTGCTTGGCTGTATCATGTAACCCCATTCGAACTCTGCCTTCAAGACAGCTGTGAGACCGTGAAATAAAGAACTTAGCAGAACAGCAGCCTCCTCTGCTCTTTCACCCTGGTCCGAGAAGGAGGGGTACCCTGTCAAAGGCTCAACACTTGCCTTTCTGACTTTGTTTCTAAATTTCTACCTTTCTAATTTTGTTTGTTTCTAATTTTTTTGTTTGTTTGTTTCTAACTTTGTTTTCAACTTTCTCCCTTTAGAAATTTGTTTGTTTCTTGTATTTTACCTCTTTGTTTGTTTCTAAATTTCTGCCGTTGTAACTTTGTTTCTAACTTTCTACTTTTAAAATTTCATTTGTTTTTAACTTTTTACCATTCCTCCCAGCGAGGGCTGTGTGCAGAATACTAAAACCTGTTAAGTTCTTCACTTTTACGTCTATAGGCAAATGCTACTGATTTAGATGTAAATTCATTTTGAAATAAGCCAGCCCTCTCTGTCTACTCTGTCGCATACAGCAATATAAGAAGCTGGGAATAGAGATCAGCAAGTTTTGAGAATAAGGAGCCGGCGTTTTTCTGTAGGAAGGAAAGCAGCAAGCGCCTGGCCCCAGGAGCCGAGACGCTCGGGCTGCAGGAGCTGCAGAGCGCCCGGAGCCGGCTTTTCCCTGTGCTCTGTGCCTGCCCCCGGGCTGAGCTGGGCGGCGCTGCTGCCGCCTGGTGGCGAGAGCGCGGCACTGCCGCCCCCGACACGGCGGCACTGCCGCCCCCGACACGGCGCCCCGGCGCTGCTGCCGCCCGGTGCCGGCTGAGCCGAGAGGGCGGCGGCCTCGGTGGCTGCCGATCGTGGCAAGGAGCGGGAGCGAGCGGGGCCGGGTCTGTCAGCGGAGGGGAGGGGCGAAGGGCGGTTCGGAGCGCCAAGGGACACGGCCGTGCACGAGCGGGGCCACAGCTATGGAAAGGGCCGGGCGCCGTGCGGGGCGGTGACCGCGGGGAATGACAGCGCGGGGGGCGGCCCGGCGGGGCCGGTTTTGCCGGGCAGCAGAGGCGCGGTCGCAGCGCGACCCGGGCGGGAGGCACCGGGCGGGCACGGTCGGAATAGAGCCGCCCGCGTGTCGCTCTCAAGGAGGCGGCTCGGAAAGGAAGGCGCAGTTCCGCGCTCTCGGGACGGCGTTAAGTGACGTTTTTATTAGAATATTATAGTATTTATTTTATTTTATTATTTTATTATCTGCCAGGACCTTGCAGAGGGTGGTTTACACTTCCGCCACACTCAAGATGGCGGACGCAGTAGGCCCCCTGCGAGAGGTGTCCCTGCCGATGCCTGCCGCCGGTCGCGGAGCCGTCGGCCGCCTCCGGCGCGGCTGACCCCGCCAGCCGTGTCCTCGCACCGGGAAGCACGGCGGAAAATCGCGCGGAAAGCGCGGGGCCGGCGTCGGATTCCGGGCCGGATTCAGGCAGCCGACTAGACAGAAGCCCTTGTGAGGGGCGGCGGGGGCCCTAAGTGTACCACACTAAAGATGGCGGCTCGACCGGAAGTGGCTTCTGCCAGCACCCAAGATGGCGGCGAAGGGCGGAAGTGTCGTCACTGCCACACTAAAGATGGCGGTCGTGTGCACTGTTTTCTGACCTTCTCAATATGGCGGCAGGGAAGGCCCCCCCCCCAAGCTGCGTCTATTCGGCTGCCTGAACGCGACGCCGACGCCGACGCCGACGCCAGCCCAGCGCTTGCGCGCAATTTTCTGAGGCGTTTCCCGCTACGCGGACACCGACTGTGGGGTCAGCGGCGCCTGGGGCAGGCGGGAGCATTCAGGCAGTCGAATAGACGGCGCGGGGGGGGAGGGGGGGGGGGTCCTTCCGGCCGCCATCTTGAGAAGGTCGAATAGCCACATCGGTGCCGTATCGGTGACTTCCGCCCTTCTTCGCCAGGAGCGGCGATGGCGGGGAGCCCGGGGAGCAGCGCTGCCGGGCCGGGGGCACCGGGGCGGGTGCTCCGGGCTCGGAGGTGAGCGGGGAACGGGGACAGCCCCGAGCGGACGGTGGGGGCCGCGGGGGATCGGTATTCCGGCCCAGGGATGAGTGTTCCGGCACAGGGGTGGCTGTCCCGGCACAGGGATGCGTTCCTGGACTGTCTAATAATATTATTTAACGATCGTGCAAGGAGATCTGTATAAAAAAATCCTCCGTGGTCATCCTTCTCCCACAGCCCCGCTGTGTTTTCAGGATCTTGGGGGAAGAGTTTGGGTCTGAACAAGGCTCTCGGGCACAGGGTGGGATTCTTGGGGTGCAGGGCCAGGATTTGGACTCGATGCTCCCTGTGGGTCCCTTGCAGCCCAGGAAATGCTGCGATCCTGTGCCTCTGAGGGTGAAATAAAGGGGAGCGGTGGGGTTTGTGCCCGCTGTATTCACGGCCCCGCCGGCTCAGGGCGGGTTAAAGGCGCAGCTGCCCCGAGACAGCGGGACCGGCCGGGGCTGCTCGCTCCCGGTGCTGCCGCCTCGTGGGGAGAGCCCGGCACTGCAGCCCGCGCAGGCGCTGGACCACGGGATGGGCGTGGAACAGCAGCGCAGGGGATGCTGAGGCAGCCCAGGGAATGCTGCGGTCCCAGGGAAGGCTGAGGCGTCCCCTGCCCGGGGCACTCGGCAGCAAACCCCTGATGTTGAGCAGAAAAAGGAAAGTTCTGGGTTAGTGGGAGGAGGTTTCTGGAATGGAGCTGGGACAGGTGCTGATCCACGCATGGAATCACGGGCTGGTTTGGCGTGGAAGGGACCACCAGGATCATTTACACTCTGTTTGTTGTCTGATTGCACAGCGAAGAACATCCAGAACTGCCGCCTCACCCTCACGGACAGCAGGAATGTCTTCCATAGCTCTTGTTTTGGAATGGGAATGGCTGTTGGGAGCTCTGGCAGGACCAGGTAAGAAGAGAAATGGGATCATTGTGGCTGCTGCTGGAGGTGGTTTTCTGCTTTCCGGCTGTTCTTCTCATTGATCCTTTCACAGCAGTGTTCTAGGGCACATTTGAGGGTAATTCCAGGAATTTGAAACCAGATAAAAACTGGTGGGTCAAAAATGTGAACACAATCCATTTCTGGTAGTTCCAAGCTTCTCCCACAACACCGTTCCAGGGGAAAGCTGATAAAAGGGTAAAGATGCAGAGGAACAAGTGCTGTAAAGCCCCCTGGCGCTCTGAGAGAGCAAACCTTCCAGTACTCCCAGCAGATCTCTTGGAGAAAGTGTGGGATCGCAAGGTTTTCCAGGAAAGCAAAACAAGGGTGGAGATGAGGGAATAGGCTTCCAGTTCTTCCTTGAGCTGAAAGCCTGGGGGAATTGAGAGGGGCCACAAGAACTGTTTGTGTAGGCAAATGGGAGTTTGGGGGCTGAATCTGAGTTTCCCTCTGGGGCATTTTTGAGGGAAAAGCTGAGGTGCTGTTTAAGGGAGAGAATGGACATTTTTGGGGTGGAAAAAGTTGAATCAATATTGTAGAGGAAGTAAAACGCTGGGGGTAAAAGTGGATGCAATGTGGAGGGGACAGATTGAATATTTTGGAGGCAAAATGGGGAACTGAGTAGTGGAGAGATGGGGAACATTTTGGAGGCAACACTTGACAAACTCTCTGGGGTGGAGAACGACCACATTGAGGGAAAAATGAGGTGATGAGCAGTGGGCACGTAGGGAAGGTCGTGGGGGTAAATCTTGAGAAAAGCCCCGTGGTATTCAAGAAATCCTTGGTAGCAGGACTGAGGAATTCAGTGGTGGAAAAATAGGGGAATTTTGCGGGGGTAAAACTTTAAAAGATCTAAGAGTTGAGAGTGTGTGTTTTTAGGTAGAAAGGATGTCTTGTTGAAGTTGGGCGTCTGGATTGTGGCATTTATGGATCCAGAAAGTAGAAGATAAAGGAGACTCCCAAAGCCTCGGTAGCTGTGTTAAGAAATCCGTCCCAGGGAAGAAAGGTTACCTAAACCTCCTAGAAGTAGGGACTAATTAGCATGGGAAGGGGAAAACCCACCCCCAGTGGGAGAGAGCACGCCGGGTAAGGGAAGAGAAGGATGCCCTTAAGAAGAAGTAGGGAAGGTGAATTTCTCGGCTTGCTGAAATGTATCAAAAAGTTTGGAATCTGGGTCTGTGTGGAGGCCGGGATTTTCTCAGCCATATGCAGAGCCCAGCACTAGGAATAAAGGAATTCCAGGCTTTACAACGCCAAAAATGCAGTACCAGAGAGTTCTGTTATCCCGAGGACTTGGGGGATACTTGGCAAAAATTTCCGGGGGCCCAGGCTGGACCGAGCTTTTAACGCTCCCCGGATTCACGGGATCGGGGATTCCGGCGTGCCCTGCACGGGTTTTTTCAGGGAAGTCCCAAATCCTTCGTGTGAGCACGAAGCAGAATCCCCTGGGAGCTGTGAAGGCAACAGGATATTTCTTGGGAATTTTGAAGGGTTGGGTGAGTCCTCAGTGTTAGGTTGGAATGAACGCAAATTGTCCGGGAGTTGCTGGTTTGGGGATGGCCGGGTCTGGGTTTGGATTTGTGGGCACCGAGTGTTCCTTGTGTCAGCTTTAGGTCTTCTGGATTGGTAGGAATTGTCAGAGAAAAGAGAAGGCAATTGAAATGCGGAGCTCCATTCCCGGAGAAATGGTCAGGATGGGAGCGGGAAGGCTGTGGAGCTGCTGGGAGCTCGTGGAGAACGAAAGGATCTGAGGCCTGGAGGCAAAAGCTGTGGAACAAAGCCTGAAAAGGGTGTGGGGTGGGGCGGGAGGGGGAGGAGGGCACCGTGGTGGGGGGAAAGAGGGAAAGGATCCCTGCTCCGGGAATCCAGCAGGGACCAGGAGAAGATCATTTTCCATCCACTGCTCTCAGTGGCATCCTAATAAGGACGGTGGAAGGGAAGTGATTCGTTTGTTCTTAGGTTTGGAATGAAAGGTGCTCTTGCAGAGGGGACTATTGACCTGTTAAAATTCTGTTGGATACAGGAAAAGAGGGAGGAAGCAAGCAGCTGGGGAATGAAGGGGTGGATTTTTTGGTGGATACAGGGAAAGACACGGGAAGGGGCTCTCAAGTAGAATACACCTCACGGGCAGCACCAGGAGAAGCCTCAAGTGCCCTTTTTTTCCAAGCTCTGACATTCCAGAGGAGTAAGCAGTGGTCAGCCCATCACTTTCTGTATTCCTTGGATGCCCAGTGCTTTGTTGGGAAGAGATAATATTTGGAAATGAACAAATCCGGGGATGTAATTTCCTGATAGTAAAGCCCCAGAGAGCCTGGTTTTGATATCCTTCCAGCACCCAAACGCAGCAGAGGGAATCCTGGCGGAGCTGGAAAACGCTGTCGCTCCGTCGGTGGAATTCCTGGGAACTGGAAAGCAGCAGAAGCAGCAAGAACAGAGTTGGAAGCAGGCTCCAGCCGGGTAAGGCAGACACCAAATCCTTTGGAACTGGGCAGGGGTGGGAAGAATGAATTCTTACATTTGTAGCCCAGGGATTCCTGAGCAGGATCCCGGCAGGGAAGACTGCAGGGATCAGGCTGGGGCCTGATCGCAGCTGGGGGCAGCGAGCCTTGGAATTGGCTGAAGGGAAGAAAGAGGGATCCTTTGAGCACAAGGATCAGGTGTCAAATGCGGAGATGGCATCAGACAATTCCTCGGGAGGGTTTAGTTCCTGGGCCAAATCGATCTGCTGCCTTGTGAAGGAGCTCAGAGACCTGGGAAGAGCCCAAGCAACGCAGGGAATGCACCGGCAGATAAAAGTGCCGGGGAACGGTGGGGAAAAGCATCCGAACAGGGGGCCTCGTTTTGTACAGGGACGGTACAAAAAATTGTCCGAAAGAATAGGAATGGAATGGGATTTTACGTATTCCTCGGAGGCCACAATCCAGTGGGAAGGCTGAGAGAAAGAAACAAGGCCTAAAAAGGCAGATGAGCCAAATCTGCCCAAAGCCTCCAATGGCCACATTCCCTGGCATTGCTGAGGACTTCAGCCAAGCTCCAAGCAAAAGGTGAGCCCCTGATTTTGGTGCCAAGGGAAACTCCAAGTTAAGAATGATCCAAATATGAAGCGCTTCTCACAAAACTCAGCTTTGCAAACCTTTCTTTGGGCTAAAAAAGAAAAGATGGGAATGCCCTTGGCAGAAAAGCAGCTGTGAGGCACAGCAGGCTTCAAATGCCTGTCAGCAGGAGCTCCAGGAGAAACGGCTGCTGGCTCCGGGCATCCTGGGCTTTCCAGGCAGGTTTTGTAGCGGATTGCAAGGCAGTTTTCCTGCCTCTGGGGGGTGGCACCTGCATCCCGCTGGAAAGGGAAAATGTGGAGAGAGGGGCAAGCGGGAAGACGGTTGCTGATGTGTGTCCTTGGATCGCAGTTCCTCCCGGTGAGTCTGTGCTGCTGGAAGTTTGAAGGAGATCAGTCCTGGAGTACGTGTGGGTTCACCTGTGGGGTTTGGGAGCGACGCCGGACATGAAATTCCAGGGATGTTCCCTTTGCTGGAGTGAGAAGCAGTGGAAGCACTTTGCTGTCTGCTTCTTCATCGCCTGCGCCTCGGTCCCCTGGGGCTCCAGGTAATCCCCTCTCACCTTTGCTTTTCCAAGGGTCTCTAAATGAGGGCTTGAGCTTTGGTGTAGCTCCCTTTACAGGGAAGATCTGTTCCAGGAAAGGTCTCCTGGTCTGGACCGATGGCGTTGCAGGAAGAGCAGGAAACCCCGCAGCTCCTGTGGCTCCCTCATCCGATTTGCCTGCAGGCAGCAGCAAGGATCATTCCCAAGTGTCATGCCCTGGCTCCGTGACTCGGTGAGGTTGTGTTCCCCCAAAGGCCAGGGGCCGCTTTGTTTTGCGGCTCACGAAAGTCCAGCTCGGTGGTGCTGGGTTTGGTTTTTGTGTGTAATGAAGGCACTAAAAAATTCCCCTCCTTCACTGGCACAGCCCTGGAGTGGGAGCAGATTCCCCTTATCCCGCAGTTATCCCGCTCCTGCCCTGGATCCCTGCGGTGCCGTGTGTTCTCCAAGCTCACAGCACTGCTGGCTCTAAACAAGAAAAACAATCCCTGTTCCTTCTCTTCTCCGTCCTTGATGTTCCCAGGCCCTGCATCTCCCTGGCTATTCCCTGTGGGAGTCTTCATCTCCATCCCACCTTATCCCGATCAGGTAAGGGTCTGAGACGTGTTTAGCAGCAAATGCATTCCTGTGAAGAAAGCCAAGAGCAAAGAGCATCCAGATGCAGAGAAGTCTTTAGAAAAGCGTTCCAGACGTGCAAATGAGGGATGTGTCTTCCTGCATCTCCTGTTGTTTTTCTCTGTCACGTTTTGGAAGGGTTTCTCTCAGTGATTTCCTGCAGTCCAGGTGCGTCCCTTCTTTTGTCCAAATCCAGTGCCAGAGGATCGAACAACTGACGAGTGGGGCCTGGGATGAAAACGGTTCTCCTAAAATGAGGGAAACAATGCTAGAAGAGAAATGAGCATCCTTTTAATGCCTGGAATAAAAATGCTGGAAAAGGGCACTTTTTATTTGATATGGTGTCATTCTCCTTTTTTTTTCCATAGCTAAAACTCCACGGTGAGCAAGCAGAGCAGAAATAGGAAATGCAGGAGTCTTGGATTCCACAGTGGGATTAACTTCCCTTTTCTGCTCTCTTTCAGGACAGGAAAAACCACTGAACTCGCCCCATCTTTGGGACCAAGAGCTTTGGTGCTGGAGTAGGCAAAGCCAGCTAGGGCCCCCCTTGTCCTGCCCATGGTGTGGGTCAGGGACAGGCTCCTCTTCTCCTCTGTGCTGGGATGAACTGCCTAGGGAATGCTATTACTGACAGCCCGGTCCTAGCCCCGGCTACTGGAAATGGGCGGAGGTGAAGAGGCAAGTGCCAGAGTTGCTTGGGGATGGTGGAATTGTGGTGTTTGGCTGTGCCCAGAGGGGCAGGTTGGGCATTTCTGTGTGTCTGAGGACCGGTTTGGGTGCTGGGGAGCCCGGGGAGCCGAGCTCTCAGTGCATTCCCAGCTCACCTGGGGGTGGGAGCTGGTGCAGGGCTGGGTGACAGCCTCTGGTCGGGCTCGGGGCAGGCCCTGGCCCCGGCACAGACACGCTGGGGTGCTTTGGGGCCGCTTGGGGAGCCGTGGGAGGAGAATGAGGGATGGTGCTGGGCAGAGCGATCGGCCTGTGCTCGTGTCAGCGCAGCCGTGCAGGGCACTGGGATCTGGGTAAAACACCGGCTCTCCTGGTGTTCAGGGAAGCAAGGTCTGTATTTATCCATACATATTTATCCCTACATATTTATCCCTATATTTATCCATGGATTATCCATATATGTTTATCCATATACATTTATCCATATTTTTATCCACGTATTTACCCATGAATTTATCCCTATATTTACCCATGTATTTACCCAGGTATTTTATGAACACTCAAGTGCCATATCCATGTATTTTATGAGCACTTCCAGGGTTGGTGACTCCACCACTGCCCTGGGCAGCTGTTCCAGCGCTGGACAACCCTTCCCATGCTGGGCCAGGAGATGGATTCTGGAAATGCAGACTCCGAGGAGCAGGGGATTAAGGCAGCATTGGATTCCTTTATTCTCCCAGAAGGATAAAGGAGATTTATCCCCAGACGAACCAGAGGTGTTCACACTGAGGTCATTAGTGGGATTTCTTCCTTACTCCCACAAATACCCACTGGAGTGACAGAGTTCCCTACAAGGGCGGTGTTGGAAGGAGCTGCTGGAATGTTTTGCTGTTTATTGGGATCCACAGGATGTTTGGTGTCTCTCAGAGCTGTTCCAGGCTTTCCACAGACCCAAACGCTCCTCACACTTCTCCTCAGAGTAGAGAGGTTTCCCAGAGTGCTGGTTTTTAATTTCAGATGCTGGGATAACGACACGGCTTCAGGAGGCAGGAGACTCATTGTGCTGTGCCTCAGTCCAGGCAGGGACAACCCCCAGCTAATAAAAACCTCTTTAAAGCACAAAAAGTCCCATTAAACTGATATTATAAAGGCTGCAAATTGAAGCAGGCCTCAATCAGAAAGCAGCAGAATTTAATTCCCCCCCCTTGCCCATTTGCATGATGATCTCCTTCCTAATTGCCCATCTACGCTTTTCCCACAGAAGTGCTGTCCCGAGGTTGGAGATGGTTCCAGCTTTATGGAGCTTTGATCTTTATCTGCTTTTACTTTTTACAGGGCACAGAACCCGAGAGTGGCAGCTGCTTTCCTCTTGTTCCTCCTGTGGCAGTGAACTGCTCTTCCCGAGGACGGCTGCAGGAATTCTCAGGCAGCATAACGTATGGAATGCCAGGCACGCTACAGAATTCCAGTGGGAGCAGCAGGAACTTCTGTTCTTTACTGGCAGGGCTGTGCCATGAAGGGGAGCTCGGAGATATTGGTCAGCTCAGGGAATGAGCCTGGCTCATGGTAAGGAAATTCACTGTGCAGTTACTTCGGGCCCTTCTCCTCCTTCTCCTCCTTCTCCTCCTTCTCCTCCTTCTCCTTCTCCTCCTTCTCCTTCTCCTCCTTCTCCTCCTTCTCCTCCTTCTCCTCCTTCTCCTTCTCCTTCTCCTTCTCCTTCTCCTTCTCCTTCTCCTTCTCCTTCTCCTTCTCCTTCTCCTTCTCCTTCTCCTTCTCCTTCTCCTTCTCCTTCTCCTTCTCCTTCTCCTTCTCCTCCTTCTCCTTCCCCTTCTCCTTCTCCTTCCCCTTCTCCTTCTTCTCCTTCTCCTCCTTCTCCTTCCCCTTCTCCTTCTCCTTCCCCTTCTCCTCCTTCTCCTCCTTCTCCTCCTTCTCCTCCTTCTCCTTCTCCTTCTCCTTCTCCTTCTCCTTCTCCTTCTCCTTCTCCTTCTCCTTCTCCTTCTCCTTCTCCTTCTCCTTCTCCTTCTCCTTCTCCTTCTCCTTCTCCCTCTCTTCCCAACACCAGTTCCAGACCTCAGTATAATCCATGTTCCCACAGCCTGACCTTGCAGTTTTCCCAGTTTAGCAGCCCCAGCCACACTTGCAGCCTCTCTGTCTGGACTTTGTCTTGCTGAAATCTCCCTTTGTTGATCCTTTGCTGCCTCACCTTTTATCCAGCAATAACGTGCAGTGGGTGGAAGCTTCTCAGAATTCCCTCCCTGTTCCACTGGAAACATTCCCAAGTGGAAGCAGCTGCACTGCCCATCAGCACTTGCCTGCTTTTAGGGGTGGTTGAGGCATGAAGGATGCAACAAATGGAGTTGGCTCCAAGGGGATGAAATGCTCCCCCTGAGGCTGCTCAGAGAGCTGGAGCTGAGGAATCCGGGTGGGAATCACTCCAAGAAAAAGGAAGGAAAAGAGAGCAGAGGAACAGGGATGCAATTCCAACCTCTCCAAGGACTGGGATGGGCACATTCACCATCACCATTTAATCTAGACACGATTTCTTCTTTGCCTCTGGCTGCCAGGAGCAGGATGAGCAGCTTAATGAGTTTAAATAGTGAATAGTTTAATTAGCTGGAAGAGACTGGATCAATAGCTGCTTAAACAAACAACTGGATCCCTGTTTCCAAGCTTGGATGTAGTTTTGGAAGGTTCCTGGCAGTTTGGCAGGGATTAGTGATGCTGAGAATGTGCTTTTTTGTGGGTTTGGGGCTTTTACTCCTGTTCACGTGGCTGCTCTTTTTCTTGTTGAGTGGAAAACAGGAGGGAAAGAGCAACGATGGAAGGAATTCCACTCTTGCTGCTTGAAGGGATGGATCAGGAAGGGAACAGGCTGCAGGGAATTTGGAGTGCAAACTGAGATCTCTCCGATATTTTCGGCTCAGTCAGTCCATCAGTGCTTGGTAGCTGTTTAGGCCACGTGCAAGGTGAATGATGGTGCACGTGGCAGAGTTGCTGGTGGCTCCTTCCCCTGCCCGGCTGTCAGTCACCCTGCAGGGTGCTGGAGCAGCGTGCCAGAGGCCGTGGATCCTATGGATCCCATGGATCCCAGGGGCGTGATCAGGAGCCTGGGCCTGCTGGCCACTCCTTGCTCTCTCTTACCCTGATTTTTCAGCTCTGCAGCGAATCCAGCTTGAGTTTTTCAACCCCCTAGAAACCCAGGGACTTTTCATGTCTGTTCTCAGATCTGGGATTTAAATCCAGCCCTTATCAAAGCACCCCGTGACCAGGCAGGCCCTGAATCCCAGCAGGGATCTGATAAAGAGGGACCTGACATCCTAAAGAAACCCTTTGAAATCCTGCTGGGATTGATTTGTATCCATAATGGAGCCCCGAGCTCTCTGCCAGGGAGAGATGAAGCTGCTCCTTTGCTTTATTATCCTCAGGCCCATCCCAGCTTTGAGGGAAATTCAGTCCCTCTTCAAGCCCCAAAATCATGGAAAAGCTCCTTTGTATCCTCTCCACAGCCCCTACGTGGATTAATCAACTTTTTATTTGATATGGTGTCATTCTCCTTTTTTTTCCATGGCTAAAACTCCACGGTGAGCAATCAGAGCAGAAATAGGAAATGCAGGAGTCTTGGATTCCACAGTGGGATTAACTTCCCTTTTCTGCTCTCTTTCAGGACAGGAAAAACCACTGAACTCGCCCCATCTTTGGGACCAAGAGCTGTGGTGCTGGAGTAGGCAAAGCCAGCTAGGGCCCCCCTTGTCCTGCCCATGGTGTGGGTCAGGGACAGGCTCCTCTTCTCCTCTGTGCTGGGATGAACTGCCTAGGGAATGCTATTTCTGACAGCCCGGTCCTAGCCCCGGCTACTGGAAATGGGCGGAGGTGAAGAGGCAAGTGCCAGAGTTGCTTGGGGATGGTGGAATTGTGGTGTTTGGCTGCGCCCAGAGGGGCAGGTTGGGCATTTCTGTGTGTCTGAGGACCGGTTTGGGTGCTGGGGAGCCCGGGGAGCCGAGCTCTCAGTGCATTCCCAGCTCTGCCAGGGGTGGGAGCTGGTGCAGGGCCGGGTGACAGCCTCTGGTCGGGCTCGGGGCAGGCCCTGGCCCCGGCACAGACACGCTGGGGTGCTTTGGGGCCGCTTGGGGAGCCGTGGGAGGAGAATGAGGGATGGTGCTGGACGGAGCGGTCAGCCTGCTCTCGTGTCAGCGCAGCCGTGCAGGGCACTGGGATCTGGGTAAAACACCGGCTCTCCTGGTGTTCAGGGATGCAGGGTCTGAGGGACTGGATTTACTTGGGGCTTTCCAGGACAGCAGGAAGAAGAGGAAATGTGGTGCCAGAGGTGCGTCCCACCAGGTTGCATTTCCCTCTTTCCCATTTCCATTTCCTCCTCAGTGCAGGTGTCCCCTGCAGCCCATGAGCACGGGGCTGGTGACAACTCCCTGTCTGTAGAGGGATTCCTTATGGAACAAGGGCAGGTGACACTTGTGTGAGGCTTACGACTGTTAGAATTAGACCAGGATGGGTTTAAGGAAAACTAGAATCGTGTGTTAATCTTACTGGTCAATGAACAAATGGAATCCACACTTCTGTAAGAAAAAATAGAGTGTATGGAGCATATAGAAGAAGCTGGTTTTGCCTGCTGCTGCTGCTTGGCTGTATCATGTAACCCCATTCGAACTCTGCCTTCAAGACAGCTGTGAGACCGTGAAATAAAGAACTTAGCAGAACAGCAGCCTCCTCTGCTCTTTCACCCTGGTCCGAGAAGGAGGGGTACCCTGTCAAAGGCTCAACACTTGCCTTTCTGACTTTGTTTCTAAATTTCTACCTTTCTAATTTTGTTTGTTTCTAATTTTTTTGTTTGTTCGTTTCTAACTTTGTTTTCAACTTTCTCCCTTTAGAAATTTGTTTGTTTCTTGTATTTTACCTCTTTGTTTGTTTCTAAATTTCTGCCGTTGTAACTTTGTTTCTAACTTTCTACTTTTAAAATTTCATTTGTTTTTAACTTTTTACCATTCCTCCCAGCGAGGGCTGTGTGCAGAATACTAAAACCTGTTAAGTTCTTCACTTTTACGTCTATAGGCAAATGCTACTGATTTAGATGTAAATTCATTTTGAAATAAGCCAGCCCTCTCTGTCTACTCTGTCGCATACAGCAATATAAGAAGCTGGGAATAGAGATCAGCAAGTTTTGAGAATAAGGAGCCGGCGTTTTTCTGTAGGAAGGAAAGCAGCAAGCGCCTGGCCCCAGGAGCCGAGACGCTCGGGCTGCAGGAGCTGCAGAGCGCCCGGAGCCGGCTTTTCCCTGTGCTCTGTGCCTGCCCCCGGGCTGAGCTGGGCGGCGCTGCTGCCGCCTGGTGGCGAGAGCGCGGCACTGCCGCCCCCGACACGGCGGCACTGCCGCCCCCGACACGGCGCCCCGGCGCTGCTGCCGCCCGGTGCCGGCTGAGCCGAGAGGGCGGCGGCCTCGGTGGCTGCCGAGCGTGGCAAGGAGCGGGAGCGAGCGGGGCCGGGTCTGTCAGCGGAGGGGAGGGGCGAAGGGCGGTTCGGAGCGCCAAGGGACACGGCCGTGCACGAGCGGGGCCACAGCTATGGAAAGGGCCGGGCGCCGTGCGGGGCGGTGACCGCGGGGAATGACAGCGCGGGGGGCGGCCCGGCGGGGCCGGTTTTGCCGGGCAGCAGAGGCGCGGTCGCAGCGCGACCCGGGCGGGAGGCACCGGGCGGGCACGGTCGGAATAGAGCCGCCCGCGTGTCGCTCTCAAGGAGGCGGCTCGGAAAGGAAGGCGCAGTTCCGCGCTCTCGGGACGGCGTTAAGTGACGTTTTTATTAGAATATGACAGTATTTATTTTATTTTATTATTTTATTATCTGCCAGGACCTTGCAGAGGGTGGTTTACACTTCCGCCACACTCAAGATGGCGGACGCAGTAGGCCCCCTGCGAGAGGTGTCCCTGCCGATGCCTGCCGCCGGTCGCGGAGCCGTCGGCCGCCTCCGGCGCGGCTGACCCCGCCAGCCGTGTCCTCGCACCGGGAAGCACGGCGGAAAATCGCGCGGAAAGCGCGGGGCCGGCGTCGGAGTCCGGGCCGGATTCAGGCAGCCGACTAGACAGAAGCCCTTGTGAGGGGCGGCGGGGGCCCTAAGTGTACCACACTAAAGATGGCGGCTCGACCGGAAGTGGCTTCTGCCAGCACCCAAGATGGCGGCGAAGGGCGGAAGTGTCGTCACTGCCACACTAAAGATGGCGGTCGTGTGCACTGTTTTCTGACCTTCTCAATATGGCGGCAGGGAAGGCCCCCCCCCCCCCCCCAAGCTGCGTCTATTCGGCTGCCTGAACGCGACGCCGACGCCGACGCCGACGCCAGCCCAGCGCTTGCGCGCAATTTTCTGAGGCGTTTCCCGCTACGCGGACACCGACTGTGGGGTCAGCGGCGCCTGGGGCAGGCGGGAGCATTCAGGCAGTCGAATAGACGGCGCGGGGGGGGAGGGGGGGGGGGGGTCCTTCCGGCCGCCATCTTGAGAAGGTCGAATAGCCACATCGGTGCCGTATCGGTGACTTCCGCCCTTCTTCGCCAGGAGCGCCAATGGCGGGGAGCCCGGGGAGCAGCGCTGCCGGGCCGGGGGCACCGGGGCGGGTGCTCCGGGCTCGGAGGTGAGCGGGGAACGGGGACAGCCCCGAGCGGACGGTGGGGGCCGCGGGGGATCGGTATTCCGGCCCAGGGATGAGTGTTCCGGCACAGGGGTGGCTGTCCCGGCACAGGGATGCGTTCCTGGACTGTCTAATAATATTATTTAACGATCGTGCAAGGAGATCTGTATAAAAAAATCCTCCGTGGTCATCCTTCTCCCACAGCCCCGCTGTGTTTTCAGGATCTTGGGGGAAGAGTTTGGGTCTGAACAAGGCTCTCGGGCACAGGGTGGGATTCTTGGGGTGCAGGGCCAGGATTTGGACTCGATGCTCCCTGTGGGTCCCTTGCAGCCCAGGAAATGCTGCGATCCTGTGCCTCTGAGGGTGAAATAAAGGGGAGCGGTGGGGTTTGTGCCCGCTGTGTTCACGGCCCCGCCGGCTCAGGGCGGGTTAAAGGCGCAGCTGCCCCGAGACAGCGGGACCGGCCGGGGCTGCTCGCTCCCGGTGCTGCCGCCTCGTGGGGAGAGCCCGGCACTGCAGCCCGCGCAGGCGCTGGACCACGGGATGGGCGTGGAACAGCAGCGCAGGGGATGCTGAGGCAGCCCAGGGAATGCTGCGGTCCCAGGGAAGGCTGAGGCGTCCCCTGCCCGGGGCACTCGGCAGCAAACCCCTGATGTTGAGCAGAAAAAGGAAAGTTCTGGGTTAGTGGGAGGAGGTTTCTGGAATGGAGCTGGGACAGGTGCTGATCCACGCATGGAATCACGGGCTGGTTTGGCGTGGAAGGGACCACCAGGATCATTTACACTCTGTTTGTTGTCTGATTGCACAGCGAAGAACATCCAGAACTGCCGCCTCACCCTCACGGACAGCAGGAATGTCTTCCATAGCTCTTGTTTTGGAATGGGAATGGCTGTTGGGAGCTCTGGCAGGACCAGGTAAGAAGAGAAATGGGATCATTGTGGCTGCTGCTGGAGGTGGTTTTCTGCTTTCCGGCTGTTCTTCTCATTGATCCTTTCACAGCAGTGTTCTAGGGCACATTTGAGGGTAATTCCAGGAATTTGAAACCAGATAAAAACTGGTGGGGCAAAAATGTGAACACAATCCATTTCTGGTAGTTCCAAGCTTCTCCCACAACACCGTTCCAGGGGAAAGCTGATAAAAGGGTAAAGATGCAGAGGAACAAGTGCTGTAAAGCCCCCTGGCGCTCTGAGAGAGCAAACCTTCCAGTACTCCCAGCAGATCTCTTGGAGAAAGTGTGGGATCGCAAGGTTTTCCAGGAAAGCAAAACAAGGGTGGAGATGAGGGAATAGGCTTCCAGTTCTTCCTTGAGCTGAAAGCCTGGGGGAATTGAGAGGGGCCACAAGAACTGTTTGTGTAGGCAAATGGGAGTTTGGGGGCTGAATCTGAGTTTCCCTCTGGGGCATTTTTGAGGGAAAAGCTGAGGTGCTGTTTAAGGGAGAGAATGGACATTTTTGGGGTGGAAAAAGTTGAATCAATATTGTAGAGGAAGTAAAACGCTGGGGGTAAAAGTGGATGCAATGTGGAGGGGACAGATTGAATATTTTGGAGGCAAAATGGGGAACTGAGTAGTGGAGAGATGGGGAACATTTTGGAGGCAACACTTGACAAACTCTCTGGGGTGGAGAACGACCACATTGAGGGAAAAATGAGGTGATGAGCAGTGGGCACGTAGGGAAGGTCGTGGGGGTAAATCTTGAGAAAAGCCCCGTGGTATTCAAGAAATCCTTGGTAGCAGGACTGAGGAATTCAGTGGTGGAAAAATAGGGGAATTTTGCGGGGGTAAAACTTTAAAAGATCTAAGAGTTGAGAGTGTGTGTTTTTAGGTAGAAAGGATGTCTTGTTGAAGTTGGGCGTCTGGATTGTGGCATTTATGGATCCAGAAAGTAGAAGATAAAGGAGACTCCCAAAGCCTCGGTAGCTGTGTTAAGAAATCCGTCCCAGGGAAGAAAGGTTACCTAAACCTCCTAGAAGTAGGGACTAATTAGCATGGGAAGGGGAAAACCCACCCCCAGTGGGAGAGAGCACGCCGGGTAAGGGAAGAGAAGGATGCCCTTAAGAAGAAGTAGGGAAGGTGAATTTCTCGGCTTGCTGAAATGTATCAAAAAGTTTGGAATCTGGGTCTGTGTGGAGGCCGGGATTTTCTCAGCCATATGCAGAGCCCAGCACTAGGAATAAAGGAATTCCAGGCTTTACAACGCCAAAAATGCAGTACCAGAGAGTTCTGTTATCCCGAGGACTTGGGGGATACTTGGCAAAAGTTTCCGGGGGCCCAGGCTGGACCGAGCTTTTAACGCTCCCCGGATTCACGGGATCGGGGATTCCGGCGTGCCCTGCACGGGTTTTTTCAGGGAAGTCCCAAATCCTTCATGTGAGCACGAAGCAGAATCCCCTGGGAGCTGTGAAGGCAACAGGATATTTCTTGGGAATTTTGAAGGGTTGGGTGAGTCCTCAGTGTTAGGTTGGAATGAATGCAAATTGTCCGGGAGTTGCTGGTTTGGGGATGGCCGGGTCTGGGTTTGGATTTGTGGGCACCGAGTGTTCCTTGTGTCAGCTTTAGGTCTTCTGGATTGGTGGGAGTAGTCAGAGAAAAGAGAAGGCAATTGAAATGCGGAGCTCCATTCCCGGAGAAATGGTCGGGATGGGAGAGGAAAGGCTGTGGAGCTGCTGGGAGCTCGTGGAGAACGAAAGGATCTGAGGCCTGGAGGCAAAAGCTGTGGAACAAAGCCTGAAAAGGGTGTGGGGTGGGGCGGGAGGGGGAGGAGGGCACCGTGGTGGGGGGAAAGAGGGAAAGGATCCCTGCTCCGGGAATCCAGCAGGGACCAGGAGAGGATCATTTTCCATCCACTGCTCTCAGTGGAATCCTAATAAGGACGGTGGAAGGGAAGTGATTCGTTTGTTCTTAGGTTTGGAATGAAAGGTGCTCTTGCAGAGGGGACTATTGACCTGTTAAAATTCTGTTGGATACAGGAAAAGAGGGAGGAAGCAAGCAGCTGGGGAATGAAGGGGTGGATTTTTTGGTGGATACAGGGAAAGACACGGGAAGGGGCTCTCAAGTAGAATACACCTCACGGGCAGCACCAGGAGAAGCCTCAAGTGCCCTTTTTTTCCAAGCTCTGACATTCCAGAGGAGTAAGCAGTGGTCAGCCCATCACTTTCTGTATTCCTTGGATGCCCAGTGCTTTGTTGGGAAGAGATAATATTTGGAAATGAACAAATCCGGGGATGTAATTTCCTGATAGTAAAGCCCCAGAGAGCCTGGTTTTGATATCCTTCCAGCACCCAAACGCAGCAGAGGGAATCCTGGCGGAGCTGGAAAACGCTGTCGCTCCGTCGGTGGAATTCCTGGGAACTGGAAAGCAGCAGAAGCAGCAAGAACAGAGTTGGAAGCAGGCTCCAGCCGGGTAAGGCAGACACCAAATCCTTTGGAACTGGGCAGGGGTGGGAAGAATGAATTCTTACATTTGTAGCCCAGGGATTCCTGAGCAGGATCCCGGCAGGGAAGACTGCAGGGATCAGGCTGGGGCCTGATCGCAGCTGGGGGCAGCGAGCCTTGGAATTGGCTGAAGGGAAGAAAGAGGGATCCTTTGAGCACAAGGATCAGGTGTCAAATGCGGAGATGGCATCAGACAATTCCTCGGGAGGGTTTAGTTCCTGGGCCAAATCGATCTGCTGCCTTGTGAAGGAGCTCAGAGACCTGGGAAGAGCCCAAGCAACGCAGGGAATGCACCGGCAGATAAAAGTGCCGGGGAACGGTGGGGAAAAGCATCCGAACAGGGGGCCTCGTTTTGTACAGGGACGGTACAAAAAATTGTCCGAAAGAATAGGAATGGAATGGGATTTTACGTATTCCTCGGAGGCCACAATCCAGTGGGAAGGCTGAGAGAAAGAAACAAGGCCTAAAAAGGCAGATGAGCCAAATCTGCCCAAAGCCTCCAATGGCCACATTCCCTGGCATTGCTGAGGACTTCAGCCAAGCTCCAAGCAAAAGGTGAGCCCCTGATTTTGGTGCCAAGGGAAACTCCAAGTTAAGAATGATCCAAATATGAAGCGCTTCTCACAAAACTCAGCTTTGCAAACCTTTCTTTGGGCTAAAAAAGAAAAGATGGGAATGCCCTTGGCAGAAAAGCAGCTGTGAGGCACAGCAGGCTTCAAATGCCTGTCAGCAGGAGCTCCAGGAGAAACGGCTGCTGGCTCCGGGCATCCTGGGCTTTCCAGGCAGGTTTTGTAGCGGATTGCAAGGCAGTTTTCCTGCCTCTGGGGGGTGGCACCTGCATCCCGCTGGAAAGGGAAAATGTGGAGAGAGGGGCAAGCGGGAAGACGGTTGCTGATGTGTGTCCTTGGATCGCAGTTCCTCCCGGTGAGTCTGTGCTGCTGGAAGTTTGAAGGAGATCAGTCCTGGAGTACGTGTGGGTTCACCTGTGGGGTTTGGGAGCGACGCCGGACATGAAATTCCAGGGATGTTCCCTTTGCTGGAGTGAGAAGCAGTGGAAGCACTTTGCTGTCTGCTTCTTCATCGCCTGCGCCTCGGTCCCCTGGGGCTCCAGGTAATCCCCTCTCACCTTTGCTTTTCCAAGGGTCTCTAAATGAGGGCTTGAGCTTTGGTGTAGCTCCCTTTACAGGGAAGATCTGTTCCAGGAAAGGTCTCCTGGTCTGGACCGATGGCGTTGCAGGAAGAGCAGGAAACCCCGCAGCTCCTGTGGCTCCCTCATCCGATTTGCCTGCAGGCAGCAGCAAGGATCATTCCCAAGTGTCATGCCCTGGCTCCGTGACTCGGTGAGGTTGTGTTCCCCCAAAGGCCAGGGGCCGCTTTGTTTTGCGGCTCACGAAAGTCCAGCTCGGTGGTGCTGGGTTTGGTTTTTGTGTGTAATGAAGGCACTAAAAAATTCCCCTCCTTCACTGGCACAGCCCTGGAGTGGGAGCAGATTCCCCTTATCCCGCAGTTATCCCGCTCCTGCCCTGGATCCCTGCGGTGCCGTGTGTTCTCCAAGCTCACAGCACTGCTGGCTCTAAACAAGAAAAACAATCCCTGTTCCTTCTCTTCTCCGTCCTTGATGTTCCCAGGCCCTGCATCTCCCTGGCTATTCCCTGTGGGAGTCTTCATCTCCATCCCACCTTATCCCGATCAGGTAAGGGTCTGAGACGTGTTTAGCAGCAAATGCATTCCTGTGAAGAAAGCCAAGAGCAAAGAGCATCCAGATGCAGAGAAGTCTTTAGAAAAGCGTTCCAGACGTGCAAATGAGGGATGTGTCTTCCTGCATCTCCTGTTGTTTTTCTCTGTCACGTTTTGGAAGGGTTTCTCTCAGTGATTTCCTGCAGTCCAGGTGCGTCCCTTCTTTTGTCCAAATCCAGTGCCAGAGGATCGAACAACTGACGAGTGGGGCCTGGGATGAAAACGGTTCTCCTAAAATGAGGGAAACAATGCTAGAAGAGAAATGAGCATCCTTTTAATGCCTGGAATAAAAATGCTGGAAAAGGGCACTTTTTATTTGATATGGTGTCATTCTCCTTTTTTTTTCCATAGCTAAAACTCCACGGTGAGCAAGCAGAGCAGAAATAGGAAATGCAGGAGTCTTGGATTCCACAGTGGGATTAACTTCCCTTTTCTGCTCTCTTTCAGGACAGGAAAAACCACTGAACTCGCCCCATCTTTGGGACCAAGAGCTTTGGTGCTGGAGTAGGCAAAGCCAGCTAGGGCCCCCCTTGTCCTGCCCATGGTGTGGGTCAGGGACAGGCTCCTCTTCTCCTCTGTGCTGGGATGAACTGCCTAGGGAATGCTATTACTGACAGCCCGGTCCTAGCCCCGGCTACTGGAAATGGGCGGAGGTGAAGAGGCAAGTGCCAGAGTTGCTTGGGGATGGTGGAATTGTGGTGTTTGGCTGTGCCCAGAGGGGCAGGTTGGGCATTTCTGTGTGTCTGAGGACCGGTTTGGGTGCTGGGGAGCCCGGGGAGCCGAGCTCTCAGTGCATTCCCAGCTCACCTGGGGGTGGGAGCTGGTGCAGGGCTGGGTGACAGCCTCTGGTCGGGCTCGGGGCAGGCCCTGGCCCCGGCACAGACACGCTGGGGTGCTTTGGGGCCGCTTGGGGAGCCGTGGGAGGAGAATGAGGGATGGTGCTGGGCAGAGCGATCGGCCTGTGCTCGTGTCAGCGCAGCCGTGCAGGGCACTGGGATCTGGGTAAAACACCGGCTCTCCTGGTGTTCAGGGAAGCAAGGTCTGTATTTATCCATACATATTTATCCCTACATATTTATCCCTATATTTATCCATGGATTATCCATATATGTTTATCCATATACATTTATCCATATTTTTATCCACGTATTTACCCATGAATTTATCCCTATATTTACCCATGTATTTACCCAGGTATTTTATGAACACTCAAGTGCCATATCCATGTATTTTATGAGCACTTCCAGGGTTGGTGACTCCACCACTGCCCTGGGCAGCTGTTCCAGCGCTGGACAACCCTTCCCATGCTGGGCCAGGAGATGGATTCTGGAAATGCAGACTCCGAGGAGCAGGGGATTAAGGCAGCATTGGATTCTTTTATTCTCCCAGAAGGATAAAGGAGATTTATCCCCAGACGAACCAGAGGTGTTCACACTGAGGTCATTAGTGGGATTTCTTCCTTACTCCCACAAATACCCACTGGGGTGACAGAGTTCCCTACAAGGGCGGTGTTGGAAGGAGCTGCTGGAATGTTTTGCTGTTTATTGGGATCCACAGGATGTTTGGTGTCTCTCAGAGCTGTTCCAGGCTCTCCACAGACCCAAACGCTCCTCACACTTCTCCTCAGAGTAGAGAGGTTTCCCAGAGTGCTGGTTTTTAATTTCAGATGCTGGGATAACGACACGGCTTCAGGAGGCAGGAGACTCATTGTGCTGTGCCTCAGTCCAGGCAGGGACAACCCCCAGCTAATAAAAACCTCTTTAAAGCACAAAAAGTCCCATTAAACTGATATTATAAAGGCTGCAAATTGAAGCAGGCCTCAATCAGAAAGCAGCAGAATTTAATTCCCCCCCCTTGCCCATTTGCATGATGATCTCCTTCCTAATTGCCCATCTACGCTTTTCCCACAGAAGTGCTGTCCCGAGGTTGGAGATGGTTCCAGCTTTATGGAGCTTTGATCTTTATCTGCTTTTACTTTTTACAGGGCACAGAACCCGAGAGTGGCAGCTGCTTTCCTCTTGTTCCTCCTGTGGCAGTGAACTGCTCTTCCCGAGGACGGCTGCAGGAATTCTCAGGCAGCATAACGTATGGAATGCCAGGCACGCTACAGAATTCCAGTGGGAGCAGCAGGAACTTCTGTTCTTTACTGGCAGGGCTGTGCCATGAAGGGGAGCTCGGAGATATTGGTCAGCTCAGGGAATGAGCCTGGCTCATGGTAAGGAAATTCACTGTGCAGTTACTTCGGGCCCTTCTCCTCCTTCTCCTCCTTCTCCTCCTTCTCCTCCTTCTCCTTCTCCTCCTTCTCCTTCTCCTCCTTCTCCTCCTTCTCCTCCTTCTCCTCCTTCTCCTTCTCCTTCTCCTTCTCCTTCTCCTTCTCCTTCTCCTTCTCCTTCTCCTTCTCCTTCTCCTTCTCCTTCTCCTTCTCCTTCTCCTTCTCCTTCTCCTTCTCCTCCTTCTCCTTCCCCTTCTCCTTCTCCTTCCCCTTCTCCTTCTTCTCCTTCTCCTCCTTCTCCTTCCCCTTCTCCTTCTCCTTCCCCTTCTCCTCCTTCTCCTCCTTCTCCTCCTTCTCCTCCTTCTCCTCCTTCTCCTCCTTCTCCTTCTCCTTCTCCTTCTCCTTCTCCTTCTCCTTCTCCTTCTCCTTCTCCTTCTCCTTCTCCTTCTCCTTCTCCTTCTCCTTCTCCTTCTCCTTCTCCTTCTCCTTCTCCTTCTCCCTCTCTTCCCAACACCAGTTCCAGACCTCAGTATAATCCATGTTCCCACAGCCTGACCTTGCAGTTTTCCCAGTTTAGCAGCCCCAGCCACACTTGCAGCCTCTCTGTCTGGACTTTGTCTTGCTGAAATCTCCCTTTGTTGATCCTTTGCTGCCTCACCTTTTATCCAGCAATAACGTGCAGTGGGTGGAAGCTTCTCAGAATTCCCTCCCTGTTCCACTGGAAACATTCCCAAGTGGAAGCAGCTGCACTGCCCATCAGCACTTGCCTGCTTTTAGGGGTGGTTGAGGCATGAAGGATGCAACAAATGGAGTTGGCTCCAAGGGGATGAAATGCTCCCCCTGAGGCTGCTCAGAGAGCTGGAGCTGAGGAATCCGGGTGGGAATCACTCCAAGAAAAAGGAAGGAAAAGAGAGCAGAGGAACAGGGATGCAATTCCAACCTCTCCAAGGACTGGGATGGGCACATTCACCATCACCATTTAATCTAGACACGATTTCTTCTTTGCCTCTGGCTGCCAGGAGCAGGATGAGCAGCTTAATGAGTTTAAATAGTGAATAGTTTAATTAGCTGGAAGAGACTGGATCAATAGCTGCTTAAACAAACAACTGGATCCCTGTTTCCAAGCTTGGATGTAGTTTTGGAAGGTTCCTGGCAGTTTGGCAGGGATTAGTGATGCTGAGAATGTGCTTTTTTGTGGGTTTGGGGCTTTTACTCCTGTTCACGTGGCTGCTCTTTTTCTTGTTGAGTGGAAAACAGGAGGGAAAGAGCAACGATGGAAGGAATTCCACTCTTGCTGCTTGAAGGGATGGATCAGGAAGGGAACAGGCTGCAGGGAATTTGGAGTGCAAACTGAGATCTCTCCGATATTTTCGGCTCAGTCAGTCCATCAGTGCTTGGTAGCTGTTTAGGCCACGTGCAAGGTGAATGATGGTGCACGTGGCAGAGTTGCTGGTGGCTCCTTCCCCTGCCCGGCTGTCAGTCACCCTGCAGGGTGCTGGAGCAGCGTGCCAGAGGCCGTGGATCCTATGGATCCCATGGATCCCAGGGGCGTGATCAGGAGCCTGGGCCTGCTGGCCACTCCTTGCTCTCTCTTACCCTGATTTTTCAGCTCTGCAGCGAATCCAGCTTGAGTTTTTCAACCCCCTAGAAACCCAGGGACCTTTCATGTCTGTTCTCAGATCTGGGATTTAAATCCAGCCCTTATCAAAGCACCCCGTGACCAGGCAGGCCCTGAATCCCAGCAGGGATCTGATAAAGAGGGACCTGACATCCTAAAGAAACCCTTTGAAATCCTGCTGGGATTGATTTGTATCCATAATGGAGCCCCGAGCTCTCTGCCAGGGAGAGATGAAGCTGCTCCTTTGCTTTATTATCCTCAGGCCCATCCCAGCTTTGAGGGAAATTCAGTCCCTCTTCAAGCCCCAAAATCATGGAAAAGCTCCTTTGTATCCTCTCCACAGCCCCTACGTGGATTAATCAACTTTTTATTTGATATGGTGTCATTCTCCTTTTTTTTCCATGGCTAAAACTCCACGGTGAGCAATCAGAGCAGAAATAGGAAATGCAGGAGTCTTGGATTCCACAGTGGGATTAACTTCCCTTTTCTGCTCTCTTTCAGGACAGGAAAAACCACTGAACTCGCCCCATCTTTGGGACCAAGAGCTGTGGTGCTGGAGTAGGCAAAGCCAGCTAGGGCCCCCCTTGTCCTGCCCATGGTGTGGGTCAGGGACAGGCTCCTCTTCTCCTCTGTGCTGGGATGAACTGCCTAGGGAATGCTATTTCTGACAGCCCGGTCCTAGCCCCGGCTACTGGAAATGGGCGGAGGTGAAGAGGCAAGTGCCAGAGTTGCTTGGGGATGGTGGAATTGTGGTGTTTGGCTGCGCCCAGAGGGGCAGGTTGGGCATTTTTGTGTGTCTGAGGACCGGTTTGGGTGCTGGGGAGCCCGGGGAGCCGAGCTCTCAGTGCATTCCCAGCTCTGCCAGGGGTGGGAGCTGGTGCAGGGCCGGGTGACAGCCTCTGGTCGGGCTCGGGGCAGGCCCTGGCCCCGGCACAGACACGCTGGGGTGCTTTGGGGCCGCTTGGGGAGCCGTGGGAGGAGAATGAGGGATGGTGCTGGACGGAGCGGTCAGCCTGCTCTCGTGTCAGCGCAGCCGTGCAGGGCACTGGGATCTGGGTAAAACACCGGCTCTCCTGGTGTTCAGGGATGCAGGGTCTGAGGGACTGGATTTACTTGGGGCTTTCCAGGACAGCAGGAAGAAGAGGAAATGTGGTGCCAGAGGTGCGTCCCACCAGGTTGCATTTCCCTCTTTCCCATTTCCATTTCCTCCTCAGTGCAGGTGTCCCCTGCAGCCCATGAGCACGGGGCTGGTGACAACTCCCTGTCTGTAGAGGGATTCCTTATGGAACAAGGGCAGGTGACACTTGTGTGAGGCTTACGACTGTTAGAATTAGACCAGGATGGGTTTAAGGAAAACTAGAATCGTGTGTTAATCTTACTGGTCAATGAACAAATGGAATCCACACTTCTGTAAGAAAAAATAGAGTGTATGGAGCATATAGAAGAAGCTGGTTTTGCCTGCTGCTGCTGCTTGGCTGTATCATGTAACCCCATTCGAACTCTGCCTTCAAGACAGCTGTGAGACCGTGAAATAAAGAACTTAGCAGAACAGCAGCCTCCTCTGCTCTTTCACCCTGGTCCGAGAAGGAGGGGTACCCTGTCAAAGGCTCAACACTTGCCTTTCTGACTTTGTTTCTAAATTTCTACCTTTCTAATTTTGTTTGTTTCTAATTTTTTTGTTTGTTCGTTTCTAACTTTGTTTTCAACTTTCTCCCTTTAGAAATTTGTTTGTTTCTTGTATTTTACCTCTTTGTTTGTTTCTAAATTTCTGCCGTTGTAACTTTGTTTCTAACTTTCTACTTTTAAAATTTCATTTGTTTTTAACTTTTTACCATTCCTCCCAGCGAGGGCTGTGTGCAGAATACTAAAACCTGTTAAGTTCTTCACTTTTACGTCTATAGGCAAATGCTACTGATTTAGATGTAAATTCATTTTGAAATAAGCCAGCCCTCTCTGTCTACTCTGTCGCATACAGCAATATAAGAAGCTGGGAATAGAGATCAGCAAGTTTTGAGAATAAGGAGCCGGCGTTTTTCTGTAGGAAGGAAAGCAGCAAGCGCCTGGCCCCAGGAGCCGAGACGCTCGGGCTGCAGGAGCTGCAGAGCGCCCGGAGCCGGCTTTTCCCTGTGCTCTGTGCCTGCCCCCGGGCTGAGCTGGGCGGCGCTGCTGCCGCCTGGTGGCGAGAGCGCGGCACTGCCGCCCCCGACACGGCGGCACTGCCGCCCCCGACACGGCGCCCCGGCGCTGCTGCCGCCCGGTGGCGGCTGAGCCGAGAGGGCGGCGGCCTCGGTGGCTGCCGAGCGTGGCAAGGAGCGGGAGCGAGCGGGGCCGGGTCTGTCAGCGGAGGGGAGGGGCGAAGGGCGGTTCGGAGCGCCAAGGGACACGGCCGTGCACGAGCGGGGCCACAGCTATGGAAAGGGCCGGGCGCCGTGCGGGGCGGTGACCGCGGGGAATGACAGCGCGGGGGGCGGCCCGGCGGGGCCGGTTTTGCCGGGCAGCAGAGGCGCGGTCGCAGCGCGACCCGGGCGGGAGGCACCGGGCGGGCACGGTCGGAATCGAGCCGCCCGCGTGTCGCTCTCAAGGAGGCGGCTCGGAAAGGAAGGCGCAGTTCCGCGCTCTCGGGACGGCGTTAAGTGACGTTTTTATTAGAATATGACAGTATTTATTTTATTTTATTATTTTATTATCTGCCAGGACCTTGCAGAGGGTGGTTTACACTTCCGCCACACTCAAGATGGCGGACGCAGTAGGCCCCCTGCGAGAGGTGTCCCTGCCGATGCCTGCCGCCGGTCGCGGAGCCGTCGGCCGCCTCCGGCGCGGCTGACCCCGCCAGCCGTGTCCTCGCACCGGGAAGCACGGCGGAAAATCGCGCGGAAAGCGCGGGGCCGGCGTCGGAGTCCGGGCCGGATTCAGGCAGCCGACTAGACAGAAGCCCTTGTGAGGGGCGGCGGGGGCCCTAAGTGTACCACACTAAAGATGGCGGCTCGACCGGAAGTGGCTTCTGCCAGCACCCAAGATGGCGGCGAAGGGCGGAAGTGTCGTCACTGCCACACTAAAGATGGCGGTCGTGTGCACTGTTTTCTGACCTTCTCAATATGGCGGCAGGGAAGGCCCCCCCCCCCAAGCTGCGTCTATTCGGCTGCCTGAACGCGACGCCGACGCCGACGCCGACGCCAGCCCAGCGCTTGCGCGCAATTTTCTGAGGCGTTTCCCGCTACGCGGACACCGACTGTGGGGTCAGCGGCGCCTGGGGCAGGCGGGAGCATTCAGGCAGTCGAATAGACGGCGCGGGGGGGGAGGGGGGGGGGTCCTTCCGGCCGCCATCTTGAGAAGGTCGAATAGCCACATCGGTGCCGTATCGGTGACTTCCGCCCTTCTTCGCCAGGAGCGCCAATGGCGGGGAGCCCGGGGAGCAGCGCTGCCGGGCCGGGGGCACCGGGGCGGGTGCTCCGGGCTCGGAGGTGAGCGGGGAACGGGGACAGCCCCGAGCGGACGGTGGGGGCCGCGGGGGATCGGTATTCCGGCCCAGGGATGAGTGTTCCGGCACAGGGGTGGCTGTCCCGGCACAGGGATGCGTTCCTGGACTGTCTAATAATATTATTTAACGATCGTGCAAGGAGATCTGTATAAAAAAATCCTCCGTGGTCATCCTTCTCCCACAGCCCCGCTGTGTTTTCAGGATCTTGGGGGAAGAGTTTGGGTCTGAACAAGGCTCTCGGGCACAGGGTGGGATTCTTGGGGTGCAGGGCCAGGATTTGGACTCGATGCTCCCTGTGGGTCCCTTGCAGCCCAGGAAATGCTGCGATCCTGTGCCTCTGAGGGTGAAATAAAGGGGAGCGGTGGGGTTTGTGCCCGCTGTGTTCACGGCCCCGCCGGCTCAGGGCGGGTTAAAGGCGCAGCTGCCCCGAGACAGCGGGACCGGCCGGGGCTGCTCGCTCCCGGTGCTGCCGCCTCGTGGGGAGAGCCCGGCACTGCAGCCCGCGCAGGCGCTGGACCACGGGATGGGCGTGGAACAGCAGCGCAGGGGATGCTGAGGCAGCCCAGGGAATGCTGCGGTCCCAGGGAAGGCTGAGGCGTCCCCTGCCCGGGGCACTCGGCAGCAAACCCCTGATGTTGAGCAGAAAAAGGAAAGTTCTGGGTTAGTGGGAGGAGGTTTCTGGAATGGAGCTGGGACAGGTGCTGATCCACGCATGGAATCACGGGCTGGTTTGGCGTGGAAGGGACCACCAGGATCATTTACACTCTGTTTGTTGTCTGATTGCACAGCGAAGAACATCCAGAACTGCCGCCTCACCCTCACGGACAGCAGGAATGTCTTCCATAGCTCTTGTTTTGGAATGGGAATGGCTGTTGGGAGCTCTGGCAGGACCAGGTAAGAAGAGAAATGGGATCATTGTGGCTGCTGCTGGAGGTGGTTTTCTGCTTTCCGGCTGTTCTTCTCATTGATCCTTTCACAGCAGTGTTCTAGGGCACATTTGAGGGTAATTCCAGGAATTTGAAACCAGATAAAAACTGGTGGGGCAAAAATGTGAACACAATCCATTTCTGGTAGTTCCAAGCTTCTCCCACAACACCGTTCCAGGGGAAAGCTGATAAAAGGGTAAAGATGCAGAGGAACAAGTGCTGTAAAGCCCCCTGGCGCTCTGAGAGAGCAAACCTTCCAGTACTCCCAGCAGATCTCTTGGAGAAAGTGTGGGATCGCAAGGTTTTCCAGGAAAGCAAAACAAGGGTGGAGATGAGGGAATAGGCTTCCAGTTCTTCCTTGAGCTGAAAGCCTGGGGGAATTGAGAGGGGCCACAAGAACTGTTTGTGTAGGCAAATGGGAGTTTGGGGGCTGAATCTGAGTTTCCCTCTGGGGCATTTTTGAGGGAAAAGCTGAGGTGCTGTTTAAGGGAGAGAATGGACATTTTTGGGGTGGAAAAAGTTGAATCAATATTGTAGAGGAAGTAAAACGCTGGGGGTAAAAGTGGATGCAATGTGGAGGGGACAGATTGAATATTTTGGAGGCAAAATGGGGAACTGAGTAGTGGAGAGATGGGGAACATTTTGGAGGCAACACTTGACAAACTCTCTGGGGTGGAGAACGACCACATTGAGGGAAAAATGAGGTGATGAGCAGTGGGCACGTAGGGAAGGTCGTGGGGGTAAATCTTGAGAAAAGCCCCGTGGTATTCAAGAAATCCTTGGTAGCAGGACTGAGGAATTCAGTGGTGGAAAAATAGGGGAATTTTGCGGGGGTAAAACTTTAAAAGATCTAAGAGTTGAGAGTGTGTGTTTTTAGGTAGAAAGGATGTCTTGTTGAAGTTGGGCGTCTGGATTGTGGCATTTATGGATCCAGAAAGTAGAAGATAAAGGAGACTCCCAAAGCCTCGGTAGCTGTGTTAAGAAATCCGTCCCAGGGAAGAAAGGTTACCTAAACCTCCTAGAAGTAGGGACTAATTAGCATGGGAAGGGGAAAACCCACCCCCAGTGGGAGAGAGCACGCCGGGTAAGGGAAGAGAAGGATGCCCTTAAGAAGAAGTAGGGAAGGTGAATTTCTCGGCTTGCTGAAATGTATCAAAAAGTTTGGAATCTGGGTCTGTGTGGAGGCCGGGATTTTCTCAGCCATATGCAGAGCCCAGCACTAGGAATAAAGGAATTCCAGGCTTTACAACGCCAAAAATGCAGTACCAGAGAGTTCTGTTATCCCGAGGACTTGGGGGATACTTGGCAAAAATTTCCGGGGGCCCAGGCTGGACCGAGCTTTTAACGCTCCCCGGATTCACGGGATCGGGGATTCCGGCGTGCCCTGCACGGGTTTTTTCAGGGAAGTCCCAAATCCTTCATGTGAGCACGAAGCAGAATCCCCTGGGAGCTGTGAAGGCAACAGGATATTTCTTGGGAATTTTGAAGGGTTGGGTGAGTCCTCAGTGTTAGGTTGGAATGAATGCAAATTGTCCGGGAGTTGCTGGTTTGGGGATGGCCGGGTCTGGGTTTGGATTTGTGGGCACCGAGTGTTCCTTGTGTCAGCTTTAGGTCTTCTGGATTGGTGGGAGTAGTCAGAGAAAAGAGAAGGCAATTGAAATGCGGAGCTCCATTCCCGGAGAAATGGTCGGGATGGGAGAGGAAAGGCTGTGGAGCTGCTGGGAGCTCGTGGAGAACAAAAGGATCTGAGGCCTGGAGGCAAAAGCTGTGGAACAAAGCCTGAAAAGGGTGTGGGGTGGGGCGGGAGGGGGAGGAGGGCACCGTGGTGGGGGGAAAGAGGGAAAGGATCCCTGCTCCGGGAATCCAGCAGGGACCAGGAGAGGATCATTTTCCATCCACTGCTCTCAGTGGAATCCTAATAAGGACGGTGGAAGGGAAGTGATTCGTTTGTTCTTAGGTTTGGAATGAAAGGTGCTCTTGCAGAGGGGACTATTGACCTGTTAAAATTCTGTTGGATACAGGAAAAGAGGGAGGAAGCAAGCAGCTGGGGAATGAAGGGGTGGATTTTTTGGTGGATACAGGGAAAGACACGGGAAGGGGCTCTCAAGTAGAATACACCTCACGGGCAGCACCAGGAGAAGCCTCAAGTGCCCTTTTTTTCCAAGCTCTGACATTCCAGAGGAGTAAGCAGTGGTCAGCCCATCACTTTCTGTATTCCTTGGATGCCCAGTGCTTTGTTGGGAAGAGATAATATTTGGAAATGAACAAATCCGGGGATGTAATTTCCTGATAGTAAAGCCCCAGAGAGCCTGGTTTTGATATCCTTCCAGCACCCAAACGCAGCAGAGGGAATCCTGGCGGAGCTGGAAAACGCTGTCGCTCCGTCGGTGGAATTCCTGGGAACTGGAAAGCAGCAGAAGCAGCAAGAACAGAGTTGGAAGCAGGCTCCAGCCGGGTAAGGCAGACACCAAATCCTTTGGAACTGGGCAGGGGTGGGAAGAATGAATTCTTACATTTGTAGCCCAGGGATTCCTGAGCAGGATCCCGGCAGGGAAGACTGCAGGGATCAGGCTGGGGCCTGATCGCAGCTGGGGGCAGCGAGCCTTGGAATTGGCTGAAGGGAAGAAAGAGGGATCCTTTGAGCACAAGGATCAGGTGTCAAATGCGGAGATGGCATCAGACAATTCCTCGGGAGGGTTTAGTTCCTGGGCCAAATCGATCTCCTGCCTTGTGAAGGAGCTCAGAGACCTGGGAAGAGCCCAAGCAACGCAGGGAATGCACCGGCAGATAAAAGTGCCGGGGAACGGTGGGGAAAAGCATCCGAACAGGGGGCCTCGTTTTGTACAGGGACGGTACAAAAAATTGTCCGAAAGAATAGGAATGGAATGGGATTTTACGTATTCCTCGGAGGCCACAATCCAGTGGGAAGGCTGAGAGAAAGAAACAAGGCCTAAAAAGGCAGATGAGCCAAATCTGCCCAAAGCCTCCAATGGCCACATTCCCTGGCACTGCTGAGGACTTCAGCCAAGCTCCAAGCAAAAGGTGAGCCCCTGATTTTGGTGCCAAGGGAAACTCCAAGTTAAGAATGATCCAAATATGAAGCGCTTCTCACAAAACTCAGCTTTGCAAACCTTTCTTTGGGCTAAAAAAGAAAAGATGGGAATGCCCTTGGCAGAAAAGCAGCTGTGAGGCACAGCAGGCTTCAAATGCCTGTCAGCAGGAGCTCCAGGAGAAACGGCTGCTGGCTCCGGGCATCCTGGGCTTTCCAGGCAGGTTTTGTAGCGGATTGCAAGGCAGTTTTCCTGCCTCTGGGGGGTGGCACCTGCATCCCGCTGGAAAGGGAAAATGTGGAGAGAGGGGCAAGCGGGAAGACGGTTGCTGATGTGTGTCCTTGGATCGCAGTTCCTCCCGGTGAGTCTGTGCTGCTGGAAGTTTGAAGGAGATCAGTCCTGGAGTACGTGTGGGTTCACCTGTGGGGTTTGGGAGCGACGCCGGACATGAAATTCCAGGGATGTTCCCTTTGCTGGAGTGAGAAGCAGTGGAAGCACTTTGCTGTCTGCTTCTTCATCGCCTTCGCCTCGGTCCCCTGGGGCTCCAGGTAATCCCCTCTCACCTTTGCTTTTCCAAGGGTCTCTAAATGAGGGCTTGAGCTTTGGTGTAGCTCCCTTTACAGGGAAGATCTGTTCCAGGAAAGGTCTCCTGGTCTGGACCGATGGCGTTGCAGGAAGAGCAGGAAACCCCGCAGCTCCTGTGGCTCCCTCATCTGATTTGCCTGCAGGCAGCAGCAAGGATCATTCCCAAGTGTCATCCCCTGGCTCCGTGACTCGGTGAGGTTGTGTTCCCCCAAAGGCCAGGGGCCGCTTTGTTTTGCGGCTCACGAAAGTCCAGCTCGGTGGTGCTGGGTTTGGTTTTTGTGTGTAATGAAGGCACTAAAAAATTCCCCTCCTTCACTGGCACAGCCCTGGAGTGGGAGCAGATTCCCCTTATCCCGCAGTTATCCCGCTCCTGCCCTGGATCCCTGCGGTGCCGTGTGTTCTCCAAGCTCACAGCACTGCTGGCTCTAAACAAGAAAAACAATCCCTGTTCCTTCTCTTCTCCGTCCTTGATGTTCCCAGGCCCTGCATCTCCCTGGCTATTCCCTGTGGGAGTCTTCATCTCCATCCCACCTTATCCCGATCAGGTAAGGGTCTGAGACGTGTTTAGCAGCAAATGCATTCCTGTGAAGAAAGCCAAGAGCAAAGAGCATCCAGATGCAGAGAAGTCTTTAGAAAAGCGTTCCAGACGTGCAAATGAGGGATGTGTCTTCCTGCATCTCCTGTTGTTTTTCTCTGTCACGTTTTGGAAGGGTTTCTCTCAGTGATTTCCTGCAGTCCAGGTGCGTCCCTTCTTTTGTCCAAATCCAGTGCCAGAGGATCGAACAACTGACGAGTGGGGCCTGGGATGAAAACGGTTCTCCTAAAATGAGGGAAACAATGCTAGAAGAGAAATGAGCATCCTTTTAATGCCTGGAATAAAAATGCTGGAAAAGGGCACTTTTTATTTGATATGGTGTCATTCTCCTTTTTTTTTTTCCATAGCTAAAACTCCACGGTGAGCAATCAGAGCAGAAATAGGAAATGCAGGAGTCTTGGATTCCACAGTGGGATTAACTTCCCTTTTCTGCTCTCTTTCAGGACAGGAAAAACCACTGAACTCGCCCCATCTTTGGGACCAAGAGCTGTGGTGTTGGAGTAGGCAAAGCCAGCTAGGGCCCCCCTTGTCCTGCCCATGGTGTGGGTCAGGGACAGGCTCCTCTTCTCCTCTGCGCTGGGATGAACTGCCTAGGGAATGCTATTTTTGACAGCCCGGTCCTAGCCCCGGCTACTGGAAATGGGCGGAGGTGAAGAGGCAAGTGCCAGAGTTGCTTGGGGATGATGGAATTGTGGTGTTTGGCTGTGCCCAGAGGGGCAGGTTGGGCATTTCTGTGTGTCTGAGGACCGGTTTGGGTGCTGGGGAGCCCGGGGAGCCGAGCTCTCAGTGCATTCCCAGCTCACCCGGGGGTGGGAGCTGGTGCAGGGCTGGGTGACAGCCTCTGGTCGGGCTCGGGGCAGGCCCTGGCCCCGGCACAGACACGCTGGGGTGGTTTGGGGACGCTTGGGGAGCCGTGGGAGGAAAATGAGGGATGGTGCTGGGCGGAACGGTCAGCCTGCGCTCGTGTCAGCGCAGCCGTGCAGGGCACTGGGATCTGGGTAAAACACCGGCTCTCCTGGTGTTCAGGGAAGCAAGGTCTGTATTTATCCATACATATTTATCCCTACATATTTATCCCTATATTTATCCATATGTTTATCCATGTATTTACCCATGAATTTATTCCTATATTTACCCATGTATTTACCCAGGTATTTTATGAACACTCAAGTGCCATATCCATGTATTTTATGAGCACTTCCAGGGTTGGTGACTCCACCACTGCTCTGGGCAGCTGTTCCAGCGCTGGACAACCCTTCCCATGCTGGGCCAGGAGATGGATTCTGGAAATGCAGACTCCGAGGAGCAGGGGATTAAGGCAGCATTGGATTCCTTTATTCTCCCAGAAGGATAAAGGAGATTTATCCCCAGACGAACCAGAGGTGATCACACTGAGGTCATTAGTGGGATTTCTTCCTTACTCCCACAAATACCCACTGGGATGACAGAGTTCCCTACAAGGGCGGTGTTGGAAGGAGCTGCTGGCATGTTTTGCTGTTTATTGGGATCCACAGGATGTTTGGTGTCTCTCAGAGCTGTTCCAGGCTCTCCACAGACCCAAACACTCCTCACACTTCTCCTCAGAGTAGAGAGGTTTCCCAGAGTGCTGGTTTTTAATTTCAGATGCTGGGATAACGACACGGCTTCAGGAGGCAGGAGACTCATTGTGCTGTGCCTCAGTCCAGGCAGGGACAACCCCCAGCTAATAAAAACCTTTTTAAAGCACAAAAAGTCCCATTAAACTGATATTATAAAGGCTGCAAATTGAAGCAGGCCTCAATCAGAAAGCAGCAGAATTTAATTCCCCCCCTTACCCATTTGCATGATCATCTCCTTCCTAATTGCCCATCCACGCTTTTCCCACAGAAGTGCTGTCCCGAGGTTGGAGATGGTTCCAGCTTTATGGAGCTTTGATCTTTATCTGGTTTTACTTTTTACAGAGCACAGAACCCGAGAGTGGCAACTGCTTTCCTCTTGTTCCTCCTGTGGCAGTGAACTGCTCTTCCCGAGGACGGCTGCAGGAATTCTCAGGCAGCATAACGTATGGAATGCCAGGCACGCTACAGAATTCCAGTGGGAGCAGCAGGAACTTCTGTTCTTTACTGGCAGGGCTGTGCCATGAAGGGGAGCTCGGAGATATTGGTCAGCTCAGGGAATGAGCCTGGCTCATGGTAAGGAAATTCACTGTGCAGTTACTTTGGGCCCTTTCTCTCCTCCTTCTCCTTCTCCTTCTCCTTCTCCTTCTCCCTCTCTTCCCAACACCAGTTCCAGACCTCAGTATAATCCATGTTCCCACAGCCTGACCTTGCAGTTTTCCCAGTTTAGCAGCCCCAGCCACACTTGCAGCCTCTTTGTCTGGACTTTGTCTTGCTGAAATCTCCCTTTGTTGATCCTTTGCTGCCTCACCTCTTATCCAGCAATAAGGTGCAGTGGGTGGAAGCTTCTCAGAATTCCCTCCCTGTTCCACTGGAAACATTCCCAAGTGGAAGCAGCTGCACTGCCCATCAGCACTTGCCTGCTTTTAGGGGTGGTTGAGGCATGAAGGATGCAACAAATGGAGTTGGCTCCAAGGGGATGAAATGCTCCCCCTGAGGCTGCTCAGAGAGCTGGAGCTGAGGAATCCGGGTGGGAATCACTCCAAGAAAAAGGAAGGAAAAGAGAGCAGAGGAACAGGGATGCAATTCCAACCTCTCCAAGGACTGGGATGGGCACATTCACCATCACCATTTAATCTAGACACGATTTCTTCTTTGCCTCTGGCTGCCAGGAGCAGGATGAGCAGCTTAATGAGTTTAAATAGTGAATAGTTTAATTAGCTGGAAGAGACTGGATCAATAGCTGCTTAAACAAACAACTGGATCCCTGTTTCCAAGCTTGGATGTAGTTTTGGAAGGTTCCTGGCAGTTTGGCAGGGATTAGTGATGCTGAGAATGTGCTTTTTTGTGGGTTTGGGGCTTTTACTCCTGTTCACGTGGCTGCTCTTTTTCTTGTTGAGTGGAAAACAGGAGGGAAAGAGCAACGATGGAAGGAATTCCACTCTTGCTGCTTGAAGGGATGGATCAGGAAGGGAACAGGCTGCAGGGAATTTGGAGTGCAAACTGAGATCTCTCCGATATTTTCGGCTCAGTCAGTCCATCAGTGCTTGGTGGCTGTTTAGGCCACGTGCAAGGTGAATGATGGTGCACATGGCAGAGCTGCTGGTGGCTCCTTCCCCTGCCCGGCTGTCAGTCACCCTGCAGGGTGCTGGAGCAGCGTGCCAGAGGCCGTGGATCCTATGGATCCCATGGATCCCAGGGGCGTGATCAGGAGCCTGGGCCTGCTGGCCACTCCTTGCTCTCTCTTACCCTGATTTTTCAGCTCTGCAGCGAATCCAGCTTGAGTTTTTCAACCCCCTAGAAACCCAGGGACCTTTCATGTCTGTTCTCAGATCTGGGATTTAAATCCAGCCCTTATCAAAGCACCCCGTGACCAGGCAGGCCCTGACTCCCAGCAGGGATCTGATAAAGAGGGACCTGACATCCTAAAGAAACCCTTTGAAATCCTGCTGGGATTGATTTGTATCCATAATGGAGCCCCGAGCTCTCTGCCAGGGAGAGATGAAGCTGCTCCTTTGCTTTATTATCCTCAGGCCCTTCCCAGCTTTGAGGGAAATTCAGTCCCTCTTCAAGCCCCAAAATCATGGAAAAGCTCCTTTGTATCCTCTCCACAGCCCCTACGTGGATTAATCAACTTTTTATTTGATATGGTGTCATTCTCCTTTTTTTCCATGGCTAAAACTCCACGGTGAGCAATCAGAGCAGAAATAGGAAATGCAGGAGTCTTGGATTCCACAGTGGGATTAACTTCCCTTTTCTGCTCTCTTTCAGGACAGGAAAAACCACTGAACTCGCCCCATCTTTGGGATCAAGAGCTTTGGTGTTGGAGTAGGCAAAGCCAGCTAGGGCCCCCCTTGTCCTGCCCATGGTGTGGGTCAGGGACAGGCTCCTCTTCTCCTCTGCGCTGGGATGAACTGCCTAGGGAATGCTATTTCTGACAGCCCGGTCCTAGCCCCGGCTACTGGAAATGGGCGGAGGTGAAGAGGCAAGTGCCAGAGTTGCTTGGGGATGATGGAATTGTGGTGTTTGGCTGTGCCCAGAGGGGCAGGTTGGGCATTTCTGTGTGTCTGAGGACCGGTTTGGGTGCTGGGGAGCCCGGGGAGCCGAGCTCTCAGTGCATTCCCAGCTCTCCCAGTGGTGGGAGCTGGTGCAGGGCTGGGTGACAGCCTCTGGTCGGGCTCGGGGCAGGCCCTGGCCCCGGCACAGACACGCTGGGGTGGTTTGGGGACGCTTGGGGAGCAATGGGAGGAGAATGAGGGATGGTGCTGGGCGGAGCGATCGGCCTATGCTCGTGTCAGCGCAGCCGTGCAGGGCACTGGGATCTGGGTAAAACTCCAGCTCTCCTGGCGTTCAGGGATGCAAGGTCTGAGGCACTGGATTTACTTGGGGCTTTCCAGGACAGCAGGAACAAGAGGAGGTGTGGTGCCAGAGGTGCGTCCCCTCCGGTTGCATTTCCCTCTTTCCCATTTCCATTTCCTCCTCAGTGCAGGTGTCCCCTGCAGCCCATGAGCACGGGGCCGGTGACAACTCCCTGTCTGTAGAGGGATTCCTTATGGAACAAGGGCAGATGACACTTGTGTGAGGCTTACGACTGTTAGAATTAGACCGGGATGAGTTTAAGGAAAACTAGAATCGTGTGTTAATCTTACTGGTCAATGAACAAATGGAATCCACACTTCTATAAGAAAAATTATAGTGTATGGAGCATATAGAAGAAGCTGGTTTTGCCTGCTGCTGCTGCTTGGCTGTATCATGTAACCCCATTCGAACTCTGCCTTCAAGACAGCTGTGAGACCGTGAAATAAAGAACTTAGCAGAACAGCAGCCTCCTCTGCTCTTTCACCCTGGTCCGAGAAGGAGGGGTACCCTGTCAAAGGCTCAACACTTGCCTTTCTGACTTTGTTTCTAAATTTCTACCTTTCTAATTTTGTTTGTTTCTAATTTTTTTGTTTGTTTGTTTCTAACTTTGTTTGTTTTTAACTTTCTACCTTTAGAAACGTGTTCGTTTCTTGTATTTTACCTCTTTGTTTGTTTCTAAATTTCTGCCGTTGTAACTTTGTTTCTAACTTTCTACTTTTAAAGTTTCATTTGTTTTTAACTTTTTACCATTCCTCCCAGCGAGGGATGTGTGCAGAATACTAAATCGTGTTAAGTTCTTCATTTTTACATCTATAGGCAAATGCTACTGATGTAGATGTAAATTCATTTTGAAATGAGCCAGCCCTCTCTCTCTACTCTGTCGCATACAGCAATATAAGAAGCTGGGAATAGAGATCCGCAGGTTTTGAGAATAACGAGCCGGCGTTTTTCTGTAGGAAGGAAAGCAGCAAGCGCCTGGCCCCAGGAGCCGAGACGCTCGGGCTGCAGGAGCTGCAGAGCGCCCGGAGCCGGCTTTTCCCTGTGCTCTGTGCCTGCCCCCGGGCTGAGCTGGGCGGCGCTGCTGCCGCCCGGTGGCGGCTGAGCCGAGAGGGCGGCGGCCTCGGTGGCTGCCGAGCGTGGCAAGGAGCGGGAGCGAGCGGGGCGGTGTCTGTCAGCGGAGGGGAGGGTCCCGGGAGCGGCCCCGGTGCGGCCCCGGTGCGCGGGGCGGGCCCGGCCCGGGAGAGAGGGGCGGGGCCCCGAGCGATGGAGCCGCCCCCGTGCCGGGCAGGGCGAGCCCCGGGGCCGGGCGGGGCCGGGGCTCTGGGGCGGGGCCGAGCGGGGCCGGGCGGGGCCGGGGGCGGCTTCAGGGGCGGGGCCGGGCCCGGCTCAGGTGCGCGGGGCGGGGTCCGCACAGGTGCGCGGGGTCCCAGGGCGGCTGCGCAGGGCGGGGCCGAGGTGATTTAAGCTCCCGAAATCGCCCCTGCCGCCATTTGCTCCCTCAGAGCTCGGGGAGGCTGCGGCCGGGCCGGGCTCCCCCGGCGTGGCCCGGGAGAGGCCCCCGCTCCCCCTCTTTCTTCCCCGTCTTTCTTCCCCCTGTTTCTCCTGCCCTTATCCTCCTCCTTCTTCCCCCGCTTATCACCTCTTTCCTACCCCCCCCAGTTTCTTTCTCTCTCCCCCACACCCTCCCTGTCTCTCCCAGCCCCCTGCCTGCCCTCTCCCCAGCGCCCCCCCACCCTCTCTCCCTGCTCCCCTGTGCATCCCCGACCCCCCCCGCCTCCTTTCTCCCCCACCCCTCCTTTCTCCCCTCTCCGTACCCCGCTCCCCAACCCGACTCCCCTCTCTTCCTCCTCCTCTGACCATCATCCCTCCCCCTCACCCGACCTTTCCCTTCCCCCCTCGTTCTCCCCAACCCACCCCGACTCCTCTCCCTACCCCATCTCATCCCTCCCCTTTCCCTCTTTCCCCCGCAGCCGCGGGGCTCGGGGCGCCGGAGAATAAAGCCCAGAGGGCCGGAGCCCGGCGCCCCTGCCCTCGCTGGAGCCTCGCACGGGGGACCCGCTCGGCGGGTCCCCCGTGCAGTACAAAAACAGCGCCGGGGCTCCGGCTTTCCACACATCACACTGGGGATCCCCTCCTCAGGAGGGGTTCCCGGGGGGGGTGGTGGGTTTTGGGGAGGGTGGTGGGTTGGGGTGGGCCCCCTCCTCAGGAGGGGTTCCCGGGGGGGTGGTGGGTTTCGGGGAGGGGGGTGGGTTTCGGGGAGGGGGGTGGGTTGGGGTTGGGGTGGGCCCCCTCCTCAGGAGGGGTTCCCGGGGGGGTGGTGGGTTTCGGGGAGGGTGGTGGGTTGGGGTTGGGGTGGGCCCCCTCCTTAGGAGGGGGTCCTGGGGGGGTGGGTGGGATGGGCCCCCTCCGGAGGAGGGGGTCCCGGGAGGGGGTCAGGGTGGGCCCCCTCCGGAGGAGGGGGTCCGGGGGAGGGGGGTGGGGCGGAGGGGGGACTTTCCCCCCCTCCAGTCCCCGCCCCCTCTCCCGGACCCCCTCCTCCGGACCGGGGCCCCGGAGGGGTGGGGTGGGGGGGGTCCGGGCGGGAGGGGCTGTTGGTTTGGCCTGTGGTCTCTATGTCTGTTCATGCCACAGAGTGACGTGACCCCCCTCTGCTTCCCCCCCCCCACCCCCCCCTCCCCGAGGCCCCGGTCCGGAGGAGGGGGTCCCGCGGAGGGGGCTGGGGTGAGCCCCGTCCGGAGGAGGGGGTCCGGGAGAGGGGGCGGGGACTGGAGGGGGGGAAAGTCCCCCCTCCGCCCCACCCCCCTCCCCCCGACCCCCTCCTCCGGAGGGGGCCCACCCTAACCCCCTCCCGGGACCCCCTCCTCCGGAGGGGGCCCACCCCAACCCACCACCCTCCCTGAAACCCACCCACCCCCCCGGGAACCCCTCCTGAGGAGGGGGCCCACCCCAACCCACCACCCTCCCCGAAACCCACCACCCCCCCGGGAACCCCTCCTGAGGAGGGGATCCCCAGTGTGATGTGTGGAAAGCCGGAGCCCCGGCGCTGTTTTTGTACTGCACGGGGGACCCGCCGAGCGGGCCCGGCCCGTGTGGGGCTCCAGCGAGGGCAGGGGCGCCGGGCTCCGGCCCTCTGGGCTTTATTCTCCGGCGCCCCGTGCCCCGCGGCTGCGGGGGAAAGACGGGACAGAGGATGGGAATAAGGGAGCAGAGGGGGTCAAAGAAGGAGCGCAGGTGGGGGGTTCGGGGTGTGCAGGGAGAGGTGGGATGGGGGGACAGGAAAGGAGGCGGGGGGAAGACGAGGACGGAGCACAAGTGGGGGGTCAAGGTGCAGAGGGGAAACGAGGGAAGAGGAACAGGGGGAGGTGGAGGGGGAAGGAAAGGTGGGAGACGGAGGGGGAGGATTGAGGGCAGGTGGGGGGAACTGCGAGGGGAAGGGGAGCAGGGTGAGGGGGCAGGGGGGACCCGGGATGGGGGCGAAGGAACGGTGGAGAAGGGGAGAGAGGGTGGAGGGGTAGGGCAGGGTTGGGGTGTGTAGGGGGACAGGGAGGGGGGATGGGGGGGACCGGGCCGGGGGGGGAGGGAGGGGAGGGCTAGGGGGGAGAGGGGGGGGGTAGGGGGGGGGGTGTAGGGGGTGGGGGAGGGGAGGCAGAGGGGGGAGAACGGAGAAGGGTTAGAAGAAGACAAACTAACACAAATATAAAGGAAAAGAACTACAGAGACATAGAAATATGGAAATACAGAGATCTAGAGCCCGGTCCGGCCACAACCGTTCCCACCGAGCGCCGAGGGAGCAAATGGCGGCGGCGCCGATTCCCGAGGCTTAAATCCCCTCGGCCCCGCCCCGCGCAGCCGCTCTGGGGCCCCGCGCACCTGTGCGGACCCCGCCCTTCACACCTGTGCCGGGCCCGCCCCGCCCCGCCCGCGCCCGTAAATGCCGGCGGATCCGCGCCCGCTCCGCTTTGTGCGGTGGATGCTCATCCTGCTCCTCCCGGGCTGTGGCGGGACCGTCGTTCGGAGCGCTGTGCGGAGCCCGGCACCGGGGGCTACTCCCGGCGCTGCGCCGAGCCCGAGGCGCTGAGGTGGGAACGGGACCCGGGCCCTGGGATTCGGGGCTGGGTCCTGTCGGTGTCTGTTGGGGGTCCCGGGCCGAGCCGCTTGTCTCTCGGCGGGCGGGGTGCGGCTGCCGGGCTCGGAGAACTGAGGTGGGATGGGGGATGGCATTAGGCATCGGGATCGCCGCGGCTGGCAAGTGCCGCTCCGGGATTGGCGCTGGTGCCGAGCCCGGCGCTGCCGCTCCGGCTGCGGCCAGCGCGGGGCTGGGCTCCCGCCGGAGCTCCGGCTACGCTCCCGCTGCGGCCGTGGGGAGCCGGGGCCGTGCCGGTGCCGGGCCCGCCGGGAGGGCGGCGCTTCCCCGCAGCAGGCACTGGATCGCGCCTGGAAGCGGCCGGGCCGCGGGGACCGCCCGTGCCCGCCCCGGCCCCCCCCGAGGCCGCCGCTCCCTCAGCGCCGCCCGCCCTGTGGGGCGCCCCCTGGCGCAACCGGAGCGCCGGCGCTCCCGGCCCGGCCCTGCCCGCAGCCCCCGCGGGGACGCGGAGCTCCCCCAGCCCCGGCACTGCCGAGGTCGCCGCACCCCCTGCGCACGGCAGCGCCCGCCTCCCCCTGCCCCGGGCCGCTCCCCCGGGGGCCTCCCGCCCGCCGCGGCCCCGCCCAACCAGCGCGGCTGCAGCGGGACGAGCCGCTCCCCCGGCCCGGCCGCTGGCGCCGAGGCCGCTGCTGCCGCTCCTGCTCTGACTGCGCCCGCTGCGGGACCGGGGCCTCGCCGGGGCTCGCTGCTGCTTGAGCCGCTCATCCCACAACTGCCGCTTGAGACCTGATGCTCTCCTTCCTCCCCCCCCGCTTTCTCTGCGGCTTGCACGCTCCACTGCAAAAACCTCTGGCTTTAAAAGGCCAGGGAAAAATGTTTCTTCTTTATTTCCAGAGCACAGGAGATCCTGAGTGGCAATGGGTACACAAGGACCACCAAGTCGAACCCTTATGTGAATGGCTCCTCTGGCCACTGAACCCACACCTGGGCACTCTCAGCACCCTGCTCCAGCCAAGCCAATCTCAGCTCCTGGCAATGTCCTGCCTGGGATAGGAATGCCAAATGCCAGCAAGATCATTCCTATGCAAATACAACTCCTTCTTTTATGCTAATGCTGCTTGCCACACCAGCCCCTGTAATTGCCATAGGGCAGAGCTCCATGGCCAGCACCTGATCATGCAACAACACAGGTGAGCAGTTGTGTGACAGCACTGAACTCTTCCCATAACCCTGATTTCCTGCCCTTTCCAGGATTTACCCAACAGCTGTAAAGGTGCTTGTTCCATGGCCCTTTCCAGGGAGAAATAAGCAAGGCAAGTCCTGAGGGTTCACTTGGTCCACGGCCAAAGCTCTTCTGGAGAGGGTCAGGGCTGCTCCTGCCTGCAGAGGGGCCTTTCCCACAGGTGAGTGTTCACAGCCCAAAATCCCAGGGGCTGCTGAGGCCGGGCCAGCTTTTGTGGCCCAGAGCTGCACAGAGCTCTCAGCGACTCCTGCTCACTGCCAGGAGTGTTCCTTGGTGCTCCTTCCGTGTGTCCCAGCTGGCAGGGAATGGGGGGAAGGAGAAGACCAGGAGGCCCAGGAAGGGAAGCAGCAGCTCTTGTGCTTTGGATTTGCAGAGAGGAGCTGTGCCTGCAGTGTCTTGCCCGTGGCACGCAGTGTGCCAAACACACATCCCCGGAACGGGCACTGGGCTGCCCGGGCAGCACTGGGATGGACATGGATAAAGGGCTGCCCGCGGCCCCTCGGCCAGGGGCTGCTCTGAACAGGCACCCAGAGATGCTTCAGTCCCGACAGACCCCACTGACACCCCAAAAATGCCCCAAGGAACAGCTGGCACTGGGGAATGTCAGAATGGGCTGTTTGCAGAGGGGCTCAGACAGCAATTCCCAGTGCTGACCTCCCACACACCTGCCAGCTATGTCCCAGCCACCCAAAATGCCTTCCCTTCCAGCCTGAGGCCATCATCCCTCAGCAGTGTTAAAGCCAAGGCAAGCTTCCCCCACAGCAATGAAATGCTAAGCAATGCCCTCAGAGATGCCTTCAAATGAAAGGTCAGAGTCAGAGAAATCTCTTTGGATTGAGTTGGGAGTTTTTGGGGAGCCAGCTGGAACTGCACAACTGATGGAAAGCTTTCCCAGGTGGCTCCCACTGCAGGTGCCCTGAAGGCAGGGATGTGCATCCCTTTCCTGAGGGAAAAGAACTTGCAGAGGCCACTCCTGAGGCTCTGGAATGAAATCAACTCCTGCAGGGAGAGAAGTCCTCCCGTGGGCACAGGGGCTGCCTCAGCACAGGCTGGGAGCGTGTCCAGCCAGCGCCTGTTCCTGCTTTCAAATATCACCTGGAGCCCCAGCTCGGGGGGTGCAGGCAGCTGAATTCCAGGGAACTCTGTCAGGTGCCCCCAGGGACATTGGGGGGGGGGGGGGGCTGGGGGATGAGGGTTACAAACAGCAAATTCTATGGAACATGAAGCTGTCCTTGCCCTGACCCTGCTGAGCTTCCCTGGAAGCTCTGCTGGGTCCTGACACAGCTGGTGTTAAATAGGCAGCTCTGCATGGGAATATCCATGCTCCAGGAGGCGCTGGGAGGCTATGCCAGTGGCAATTCAGCAGGGAATTCAGGGCTTTGGGTAGAATTCATCTGAACTAGCAAAGCCAACCCCCAAATCTGCCCACCACCCAGGGAACAATCTTTGTGCTGCCCTGGCAGCCAAAGCCCCTGGGCTGGGAAATGTCAGCAGGCAAATGGATGGAATGATCTAAATGCCAGCATCCCCCAAAGGGACAATGCCATCACCTCCCTTTGCTCCCAAAGTGTCCACTGTGTTCCCCACAGGTACCCTGGGGATGCCAGGGAGGTGCCTTTGCCCACAGTGCCTTTCTCCTGCCCCTCTCCAGCCTGAGGCCTCTTCTCCCTTCCCTGCCAGCTGATGCCAAGGAAGGAAGACACAGTGAGTGCTGAGTTGACCTCCAAATAGTCCTTCCCTCACCTTGAGATGACCTGAGATTTTACCCCCAAAATGTCCCCATCTGCCTCCTTCTGAGTTCCTCATTTTTTACAAGGAAGCATTCTTTCTCTGCTCTGGAGATTACCACAAGATTTGCCCCCAAAACTTTCCCCACCTGTCCACTACCTCTTTCCTCATTTCCACCTCAATCTTTTCATTCTTTGCCCTACAGATGCTTTCAATTTTTACCCCTCTGAACTTCCCTACCTGTCCATAAGTGATTACCTCAGTTTACCCCATCAAGTGCATTCTCTCTGCTACAGATCACCTCAGATTTTACCTCCAACATTTTCCGTACATCTCCACCACTGACTGAGTACTTTATTTTTACCTCCAAATACTCATTTTCTACCATGGAGATTCCCTCAAGTTTTACCTGCCAGATTTACCCACCTGTCCACAGCAATTCCCTCAGTTTACCTCAGGATGCTCCTGCTCTCTCCTAGAGATGACCTCACATTTTACCCCCCTCAGTTTTCCCTACCTGCCCAGTTCTGATCACCTCCTTTTTACCTCAAAACATGAGTTCTTTCTTCTACAGATGAACTCGGATTTTATTACCAAAATGTCTATTTTGTCCCCTGTGCACTGACTAGATTTTAAAACCCAAACCACGCAGGTTATGTCTGTCTTACCCCCAAAATGTTCATTCTGTCCCCTACAAATTAGGTCAGATTTTTTCTCAAAACCACTTATGGTTCCTACATAATTACCTCAGGGTTTGCCCCCCACATTCTACCTCATCTTGACTACTGATCACCTCATTGCTTCCTCAATATGTTCATTCTTTGCCCTACAGATCTTCCCAAGTTTTACACCCCAAATTTCCTTGCCTAGCCCCAGTGATTGCCTCAGTTCATGTCAGTGGTCACACTCTCCCTAGAGATTACCTCAAGTTTAACCCCCAAAATTTTCCTGAACTGTCCACAACTTATTACCTCATTTTTACCAAAAAAGATTCATTCTCAACCTTTAGATCATTTCAAGTTTGACCCCCCAAAATTCCCCTACCTGTCCACTACTGATTCCCTCATTCTTCCTTCAATATTTATTTCCTTTCTACCATGTAGCTTCTATCAAGATTTACCCCCAAAGTTTTCCATCTGTCTACTACTGCTTACCTCATTTTTACCTCAAAATGTTCTTTCTACAGCTTATTTAATATTATTTTTACACAAGTTTCCCTATCTGCCCACAACTGATTCCCTCATGTTACCTCAGTGTGTTCATGCTCTCCCCTAGAGATTAGCTCAGATTTAGCCCCCAAATTTTCCCCACATGCTCAGTATTCATCACCTCCTTTTTCCCTCCAAGTGTTCATTCTCTGCTCTTGAGACTTTGTCAAGTTTGGCCTCCAAAATTTTCCTTCTTTGTCTATTACTGAGTACCTCATTTTTGCTCCAAAATATTCATTCTGTCCCCTACAGATTACATCAAGTTTTACCCCCCAGTTTTTCCTTCCTGTACAATATTAACTCTTTTCTGCCCCAAAAATGTGCATTCTTTCCCCTAAACATCACCTCAGCTTTTCCCTCAAAAATGCCACCTTGCTCTGCTTGACATCACCTCCCATTTTCCTACACAAACAATTCTTGTGTCCCCTCTCAGTCACCCCAGGTTTTCAGCTGAAAATGTCTCCTCTGTCCCCTCAAAGTCATCCCAGGTTTTCCCAGTGAGGAGCTGCAAGGAATTCAGGCAGGGCCAATGACACCAGGGAACAGCTGTAAATTCAGAGGCAGAGAGAGAAGATCTACCAGGAAAGGGGAAAGGTTCAGAAAACATTTCTGCAATTAATTAATAATTATTTCCAGTTCCCCACTGAGAAGAACACAACCTCACAGCTGTTAAGGCCTGACAGTTCCCTGCAGGGAGAGCTCAGCCCATGTGCCCAGAGGCAATCGCAGCATCTGCAAGAAAGAGAGAAGCAGCAAAAGGTGATTGCTTCTCTTTCAAAGTTATTTCAAGTGCTCACACCCAAACCCACCTTTGCTCTTGATTCTGGCCGGGTGCATGGTGAGCGCTGGGCACAGGTCATGTCATCCATGCTGGTGTGAGTGATGCTTTCTGGGGGAAAGCAGCTGATCTCCAAAGTTCCCTTCCTGCCCTGTGCCTGATCTGCACAGGAGAAAACCTCTTCCAGGAAGGGATTGTGCTCCCTCTAATGCCATTTGCCCAGTCTGTTCCATGGGGATATTGCCAGCCTGGGGCAGCAGAGGCACACGCAGCTCTCAGCACTCCCTGCTCCAAGCACAGCTCGGGGCTCCTTTGCAGACTGCCTCTGCCATGGGGTTTTCTCCAGGAGAAGCCAAGGAATTGCTCATGGAAGGGTGCAGATTAAGTTATCCCAAAGGGAAGCAAAGAGTAAGTACTCCAGGAAGAGCCCTTGGGATCTGCTGGGCTGAGGTGGGAAGGGGACATTCATTCCCTGCAGGGCCAATACACAACAACCTCCAAGCCAAAGCACAGACTGGCAGGTGGGGTCTGACAGCAGCACTCTGACAAACCTCCTTGTCATTCTTCCCTGCAGTGACTTTTGCAAGCAAACACTGAAGCTGACAAGCCCAGAAGCTCCATCCAGCCACTCTGGAAGGAAAGGATACTCCCAGGGATGAGGCACATTCCCAGCAAACTCTCCCAACACAGCCTGGAGGCAGCGCTGGAGCTCGGGTGTGGGGCTGGGAAGGGCTGCCAGGAGCACGCAGCCCCCAGGTGGGGTGGCAGCGGCAGCAGCAAATTCCCACAGGCTGATGGCACAGCAGAGAGACAAAGGCCAGCAGTGCCCAAGGGAGGTGCAGGGTTAATTCTGCTCCCTGCCCTGCCCCATCCCTGCAGGAAATCTCCAAGGGGGAGAGAAACTCTCAGGGTGCCCAAAATGCAGCATCTGTCACCCTGATCCAGCTTCAACTCAGCATGGGGGGCCAAACTCCCCCCACAGGTAAACACTGAGCTGACCTGGTCAGTCTCAAACACAGCCCCAGTTCTCACCTCCAGCCTGCTCCTGGGGCTGCTGCCACATTCCTGACAAGGAGCCCCTTTGGACAGGGCTCTCTGTGTGTCTCAGGTGCTGGGCACTGCAGGGACCAGGGCAGCCCCCTCTGGGGACAATTGGGGATTCATCCCACACCATGGGCAGGACCAGGGGCCCTCCAGTACAGGCTGGTGGGGCCAGAGCCCATTGGGTTTGGCTGCTCAAACACCAAAGATTTTGGCAAAGATGGGACAAGTTAAGTGGGTTTTCCTGGCCTGAGAGAGAGAAGAAATTGTTGAAATTAAGCATGGCAATTAAGTCCACTGTGGAAGTCAAAGGCTCCTGGCTTTCCCACTCCTGTTCTGATTGCTCACTAGAAGGTTTTATCCATAAAAAAATGAGAGGTGGCACCAAATAAAAGAGCTCTTTTTCAACATTTTTCCCCTACTTACTTTCATACCTAAAAAGGATGTCCATTTTTTCTTAGTGTATTCTTTGCCTAATTTTAACAGAACTGTTTTCCTTCCAGGCCCCACTTGTGGGTTCTTCACTCCTTTGCCATTGGACTTTGGACAAAGGAAGAGAAGCATCTGCTCCAAACAGGTGTCATCCTATGGGGAACACCCCCTGTACCAGCCCCAGCCTGGGCCAAGCACGCTGCCTCACTCTCCCCATTCTGGATGCTGGCTCCAATCCAGTCTGAGTTTTCCCCTGTTTTCCATGTCTAAGGACAGGAACTTGTCCTGGTCAGGGTGTAAGGCCTTAAACTGCACCTTGATCTGGGGGGCTGGGACTGGGATTCCAGCAGGGAATTCACTGTTTTACAAATAAAAGTTATTCCAGGGAGCTGCTGCTTCACCACACAGTGTCAGCAAAAGAGAGAGAACACCAAAGGTGTATCCAAAAACAAGGATGGAATGATTCCTCCTGCTTTGAGTGGGATCAGGGCTTATGCTGCCCTGGAATGACAAAGAACTTCTCCCTCAGCCCCCTAGAGAGCCCTCAAAAAGCCAAAGTGCAGCAGGGAAGGAAGGAAAGGCACCTGCTGGGGACAGCACAGCTCCAGCTGCTCATGGGGACTGGGACTGAGTCTGGAGCCAAAAGCCCCTTCCCAGGCTGGAGGGGCTTGCCTAAAGCACCACCTCTGGGAAGCAAAGGGCTATGGAAGAAATGGAGTGGGAATTTACAATAATAATCATAATGGATTGGGAAAGAGCAACAACAGAAGCAACAATCATTCCAAGGGAGCAGGAGGGATGCTGAGCTTTAAACAAGGTTTGAGTGAGGCAGCAGCTCCTGGCAGTTCTAACCCACAGCTCCAGCTCTGCGATTCCAGGAGCACTGCAAGCTCCTCCTGCCCAGTCCCTGGCTTTGCCTCCTGCCAGTACTTGGCACCTCAGGCACGGGTGGGTGTGAGTGCTCCAGTGCTGCTGCCCCGAGGGAGTGGGAAAATGGCCACTAAACCCCTTCCCACTGGGCTGGCTCCGAGCTCTGGCTGGGGAAAACATTTGGCACCCCTGGCATTTCAATGCAATCAGTTTCCATCACTTTGAAGATGCACTGAATAAACCCAGGGCACATAAGTAAACCTCTCCCCATAAGGAGAGCCCCAGGGAATACGCAATTATTCCTATGCCTGGCCAAAGAAACCAGGAGCCAGGTTTTGGGGAAGAGACTCCAGACTCTTATCTCCTTCCCTGGCTGTAAACCACTTGCAGAGGCTTTGGAGTTCATACAAGCTTGTCAGGATTTGGCTACTTCATTTAAATTCTATTCAGATACTGGAATGGAAGTGTCCTAAAGGCACCTCACTCAGACTTTAAGCCCTCTACCACCAAAGAATTTAGATGCTCTTTTCTTAGGAACACCCCACCTCTGCTTCTTTAGGTGTCTCCATGTGGGACATCAATTAAATGCGGACAAATTTTAGAATGCAGCTTCCAAGTCAAGTTACCTGCTAGGAAATTACTTCAGCTCTCTGGCACCTTGGGCTGTTTTAAACACAGCCTGGCCCTTCATGGCTGAGGCTCTGAGCTACACAACTTGTGAGCTGGCAAGTAACAGCAGCTGAGGTCTCATCCCAGCTGTACACAAAAACAGGGAGTGGGGGCTGCACTTGGATACATGCAGGCAGGGTTGGGCCCCTTCTGAAAGGTTCAATCCCTGTTTTTCAGAGACTCAATCAGGGATAATGACATTTTCACAAAGCTCTCTTAAGGCACGTGAAAACCCGAGCAAGAAAATGGAATCAAAGCCTTTGTTCCACTGGCCTCACGCCCCAAATTCCAACGGGACAGACAAGTCCCTCTCCTCGCAAGGCAACGTCTCCTACCTGGATCTGTGCCTTCCCCAGCCTTTGGTGGCCGTTGTCTCCATCCTCCCACACCTCCTCATCTTCCTCCTCAGCAGGCCTGGCTTCCTCATCCTGCAGAGCAAGCACAGGGACACTCACCAGCCTGCTCATCCCAAACCTGGGCAGCAGGGATGGACTGCTGGGACCCCCTGGACACTCACCCCTCTGCTGGGCACCATCCCTGCTCTGCAGTCCATTCCCGTTCCTGGCCTGGCATCTCCTTTGAACGGGATGTTAAACCACAACCACTTGCTCTGCTGGGTTTTGGGACATCAGAGACTCCTCCAAGGCAGTGGACAAAGCTCCTGTTCCCACAGCCTCTGCCTCCCAAAGCCCTGCTAGGGCCAGGCAGAGCAAGGGAAACCCCTCAGTTCCTGCTGGAAATTTCCTCTTGTGCCCGTAAACCCAGGGAAATCGTGGCTGCCCCATCCCTGGAAGTGTTCAAGGCCAGGCTGGCCGCAGCTTGGAGCACCCTGTGGATGGAATGAGGTGATCCTTAAGGTCCCTTCCCACCCAAATTATTCTGCCATTCCAGGATGATTCTGCGATCTCTCCCTGCATTTATTTTGCATCGTTTCCTCTCTAATCTGAATTCCCAAATCGAAATGATTTTTTAAAGAAATCATTTAAAATTATCCCAGGAATAAAAAGGGGTGCATCAAACATACAAGAATCATTCCTACCTCCATCAAATCATTGTTAATTGGAAGCCTATTTCCTCATCTCTGTCCTTAGTTTTCCTTTCCTAGGAAACCTTATGATCCCACAGTTTCTCCAAGAGATTTACTGGGATTGCAGAAAGGTTTGCTTTGTCAGGGAGGCAAGGGGGTTTACAACACTTGTTCCTCTGCATCTTTATCCTTTCACCAGCTTTCCCCTGGAACGGTGCTGCAAGAGAAGTTCAGAATTACTAGAAATGGATCAGGTTCACCTTTTTTCCTCATTCTTTTCCAACGACTTCCAAATTCTTGGAATTATCCTCAAATGAGGCCTAGCAAGCTACTGTGAAAACATCAATCAGAGGAACATCTTGACAAGAGAAAACCACATCCAGCAGCAGCCAAAACAATGCCACTGCTATTCTTACCTGGTCTCCAGGTGCTCCAGCCAGAGCTCCCAACACCCACTGCCATTCCATGGGGGTGAGGAGGCAGTTTTGGACGTGTTCTTTGCCACGGGATGGGATAACAGAGCCCAGAGGGTCTTTGTGTCCCTTCCAAGCCACCCCATGATTCCATGATACCATCAGCACCTATACCAATTCCATTCTGGAAAGCCCAATTCCATTCCTCCCATCAACTCAGAATTTCTCCCTTCCTCTCTCTGCTCCACATCAGGCATGTGTTGCCACAGGCATGGGATGCCTCAGCATTGCCTGGGAATGCCACTCAAGGCTGCCCTGGTGGCCTCAGTGCTCCAAAATGCCCAGCTGGCTCCCGTTCCAGTCAGGAATGTCCCAAACAGCAGCGTGGGGTGTGCCCTCTGCCATCCCACCATTGGGGCAGCTCCCATAGAATGTGACCGACTTACTGGGTTTGGAATTCCTGGCTTAAAAGTCAGGTGGTGGAATATCCTCTCCTGGGAATATCCAGAAGACCAGAAGGCTCCCTGGAAGTCACAGGTCAGGGACAGAGTCAGATGAACGATCCTGAACTGGTTTTCAGGGGATGCATCCCCAGCCTGTGGCTGCAAAAACTCCAGAGCTGTTCCTTCCCCTTGGGACAGCCAGAGAAAACATCCCCAGCATGGATTTCTGACAGGAAAAACCTCACTGCTCCAGGCTACTTGGCTCCTCCCAAATCCAGGCCAGCACTCCAACAGGCTCTAAGGACAAAACAACAGCAAAGACCATCTCAGGGCACACGCCACGAGTTGGGCGTCACATTCCTCACTGGAACTGGGCTGTTCCCACATCCCTGGGACAGTCGGGAGCATCCCCCGTTCCTCACTCTTCCATTCAGGACAAAGAGACAACAGAGCTGTCAAACAGCCAGTGTCTTACCCCAACAATCCAGGGAAAACCACCTTACTCTGGGGAGAAACATCATGCCCAGTTATGGAAAAAGCCAAAGAACAGTACTGGAAACACTCCCGGGCATGGAGGCTCCCAGCTCCGGAAATGCAGCTCACAGGCTTCTTCCCATGGGAACCCCAATCTTGCCCGGGACTGGGCTCAGGGAGAAAGTCCTGCCCATTCCACCACTCTGGCACAGACACCCCAGGAAGGTGTCCCTGACCATGGCAAGGGGCTGAACAGGATGGTCTGTAAGGTTCTTGCCAGCACAGACCATTCCAGGAGTTTAAGGTGGATTTGAGCAGCTCCTGGGGACATGAACACCACCCACACCTCCCACCTGGCTCAGCCCAGAGTCCATCCAGCACTCACAGAGAGCTGCTGGGAGCTGAAATTCTCCCTGCTCCCCCTGCCTGGGAAACCCTGCCTCCAGCTCCTGGGAAAGGGGAGCTGCATCCTGCTGGGTGCCCCTGGCTCTGGGCAGCTGCCGCCTTCAGGCGGGGGGATGGCTCGGGCAGCTCTGGTGACTGTTCCACCTCAATGATTTTGTGTTTTCCTGCATTTCCCTGGGCTGGAGGGGAGCAGGGGGTGCGGTGGGAGTGCGGGAAGGCAGCGGCGGGGAGGGCAAGGAGTGGGGCCGGGCACCGCACGGCGCAGGGGGGCTTCTGCTGGCAGTGGAGGGGCGCGACCGTACGGAGGCGTCCCCGCCGCTGCCGGCCACTGCCCACGGGGCTCCTGCCCGCCCCCGGCGCCACTGACCCCACACCCCGTGTCCCCACACTGGGAACCACCACGGAAAATCATGCTGGAACCTCTAATCCTGAGCCCGAGCCTTGACCTTTTATCCCCTGACCTTTGACCCCTTGACCCATTCCTTGACAACCCGAGCTTTGATCCCTTACCTTTGACCATCCAGCAAGTGGCCAAGATGCCCGCGGGCGGCTACGCCAGCGAGTAGGTGAAATGGAGACCGTGGCGATCGTGCCAGACCCGAAGGCGAGCTCCTCGGGCAAAAAGATCCACGATGATGTCGAGACTCAAAGGCCGATGACAGAGATGGGTGGGAACTGCCCTGCCCAGCAAAGGCTCAGGTGATGCTGAGGAGAAACCCTCTCCCTTTACTTCCAAGGGGCCCTCCCACAACAGCCCTCTCCTCTAAGCTAACTTCCAATTGCCTCCTGGAACTCCAAAGGCCTTTCCCTTCTCCCAACCACCGCTCCCAACACTTAGCTTTCTGAAGACAAACGGACAAAATCCATCCTTGGCAGAAAAAATGCATCAGCACCTCAGATGTCAACACGTTCCCCATGGTCCGCTTTGGCAGCTGCGAAAGATGGAGAACAAGGAGAAAATTCAGCCTCTGACAACACACGCCAAAAGAGACCCCTTCCGCAAGGCCCCCTCCCTCGAAACTGCCGAGGCTCAGCGCTTACCTGCTCTCTCCAAACTTCAGCTCCACACCTGCTCACGGTACCTAAGACAACAAAACAGAAAACGTCACTGTTGCCCTCCAGAAGAGCATCCCCTGGCTACTCCACACCACTGCCCCGGCTCACCTCAAATCCTGATCTGACTCTGGAGGTGGCCAGGACAAACCTGCACAATGAAAAGGGACACGCTCAGCACGCTGCCATAGACCGCTGGCCTATCAGCCACCCCACCTAAATGCCAACTCACCTGCTCGCCTCTGTCCCTTGGCATGCCCAGGGCAGCAGCAGCACCTGCAGAGAAGCAAAGCAAAAACACACAAAACATGCTGAGAGACTGTGAAACCACAGCCTCCCTGCTCCGACTGAAGTACACCACACCTATACCTTAGGCTTGCACGCTCCAGCATCCAGGGCCAGGACATCCTGCAAGTGGACCACCTAAAACACACAAACAACAACGGATGCTTAGAGCTGCTCCAAAAATTGAGACTGAGGCCGTAACAACTCATTCTGTCCACCGGTCACTGCTCACCTCGCTCCATCGCCCCTGACTGCCAATATCCGGCATTACTTCCAAAAAAAAAAAAAAAGACATGGAACAATGCTGTAACATAGTAGCATGACATAGCCCAGCAGGACTGCAGAGAGGGGCAGAGAGGGAAAGCCGGCCAGGATCTCGTTCCCAGCCCTGAGCAGGGGCTTTACTGGCCTGACTGTCCTGTACTACCCGAGCTCTGGGGACAATGAACCAGGCTCAGTCCCTGCCTCACCACTGGCACCCTGAAATTCTGGCACTGCAAGAGTCAGGGGAGGTTTCAGCAGTGATTTCAGCAAGGTCAGAGCTGCTCCCAGCAAAAGCTGTTCTTAGACTACTCCTGGCAGAAGAACCCAGAGTACCTGCCACTGCAGGATGCTTGTGACTTCCAGGTGGAGGAGAAGGGTGGAAACAATCCAAGATGAAGACAGAATGATGAACACAGCAAAGAGGATTTCTGTATGCTCTGCACTGTTTTGTCACGTTCAGCCCTTCCTGGGCTGTTCTCTGCTTGTTGTTCTCAAGATCAACATCTCCGACTAAGGGCGGGTGATGTGAATTCCAAGGAAGTACAATTCAATTCTCCCCTAGATCTTTCCCTAAAGTACAAGATACTGATTCACCTCCCTTCCCACCAGAGTCAATCAAAGACTATCCAAAAACGTAAATGATGATAATGCGGAATCTGGTCTCCATTAGAAAAATTAATGTAGTATTTTTTATCAGAGCTTTGGTTAAATGTAACAACGCAGGAAGTTCCTGTGCTCAGGTTATTGGAGAGTGCGAGGTTTTCTCATCGCATCAGCCCTGTCAGCTGACAAGTGTGGCTGTGCACTAAGGCACAAAGCACCGACATTTGCACACTACAGCTGGAATCTGCTATCTCCGTGTGCAGACACAACCACTGCTCATCACAGATAAACCCACAAGGGCTGCTCCAGCACTGACTTACCTGGGGAAAAACCAGCACTAAGAGGAGCAAAATAAAAAGCATGGGAGTAGTAGTTTCACCCTGAGCAGCTCCGTGAGATGGGCAGGAATCAGAGAATCCCCATAGTAACTCTGAACTTGCTTTTCCTGATCACCTTTCACAGAATCCATAGCAGCAACCCGTGAACATCCCGTGTGTAGGTTTATTCCAAAACCCACTTGCAGAAACATCAGGATATTGCACCTAAAGCTGCCTCTGCCAGAGGGAAGCAAGAGCTGGGGCTGGGAGAGGAAACAGGCAGGAACTTGCTCTCAGGAGAGGCAGCACGTGGGCTGCTGGCACTGCCAGCAGGAGGACGCAGGTGGGAGCAGGTAAAATTCCAATACAAAATGCAACTGGGGAATGTGACGGTGCAGAGGCTGTAGGTTGGCAGTCTAAGACTTTGGGGTTTATCACAGCTCTGCAAAAGCACCGAATTTCGCCAGCAGGTACCACTCATCCTCCTCAGGACAAGCTTCCAAGAGTTCATCTCTCAATTTGTGCCCCAGTGTGGGCCAAGTGCTGGTGGGGCCTGGGCTGGCACCCCGAGCTCTCACCCCAGCTGGCACCCCCAGGCCTTTCCAATGTGCCACTGCCACCCAAGCCACAATGGTGGGGCCTGAGGAAAGGAAGGAATGAGGAGGGACTTAGGACACAATCCTGCCCTTCAGACAGGCAGATTTACCTGTGCTCCAGTCTCAAGGGGGCTCTCAGTGGATAACTCAAGCATCCCGCGTGGGACACTGGGGCCAAGGAGCAGCTGGAGGCAGCTCTGTCACCTGGGCTACCTGTGTGTAGCCATATTTAGCAATAACTGAATTGATTGAAATAAAGGGTAAAAGCTTGACTCAGCCTGTAACTTTCACCTTTCTTTCAAGTGCAAAAAGAAGCAGAAAAATCCATTCATATTGATGCTTTCCAGCTATGTCTCTTTCAGATTCCCAGGTATTCATCCCCTCACAGAGTTTTAGCGGTGACACAGAAGAAAGTTCTTTGCGTGCTGCCAGAAAAACGAGATTTCTCCCATTTTTTATTTTCACACCTAAAGTATGAAAACATTATCATCACACAGAAGAGTTCTGCACACTCTCCTCTGGGCAAGGGGAAGATTCCCTGATAGGCAGATTCCAACCCCTCCTGTCCATATTTACATCCCTAAGGCCTCAGACCCTCTGGAGGTAACCACGGGGTTCCCAGGTGAGAGGAGTCACTGTGAGAACAGAATTAAACCCCAAAGCACCTCTGAGGAGACAGCGCCTGACTCTGGGAGTGCCTCCCTCTCGCGTGGAAGGTGTGGCTTACTCAGGAGTTACTCCAGGAGTTCCTACTCTGCCCAGGCCAGGCCTGCTCCGGACACTCCCCATGCCCTCAGAGCCACAAACCCAGCTCAGGGCTGGGCTCAGAGCTCCAACACCACCAGGAATGAGCACTCCCTGAGCCCCCTGCCCTCCCAGCCCTGCTCTAGGCTGGGCAGGCACTGAGGGGCTCACTGACACCTCCAGGGTGGCTCTTTAAAGGTGGTGGCACAGGTGCTCCACAGCAGACCTGTGCCAGACCCAACTTCTCCACGGGCAAGGAAGAACCTCCCAAAGCAGGTGACACAAAAAGCTCTGGTGTGGCCCAGGGACTGCTCAAGGTCACAACCAAAATTAGTTCTGAGCTCAGGGTGGTGTCACTTCAGTTCCCTGCCACTGCTGCCACTTCCTGCCACCTTCAGCTTTTGCTCCAGGCACCAAAATATGATTTTTTCAAGGCCAGCCCATCTAAACTATCTGAAATTGCAGCCTGGCCGATCTCGGGAGCTCCCAGACTCACTCATGAGGATGAAGTGACAGACCAGCAGTGAGCACTTCTCCCTCTTCCAGCCAAGCTGTGAATTGCTCCTCCCTCAGCTTCAGCAACCACTTTTCGTGCCAGTTCCTGAAGAGAATCTCGTGCTGAACATCCATCACTTTTTCAGTGCAGAGCATTTGGCTTCATCCTCAAGCCCTAGAAACACTCAGCTAAACCAGCACTAAAACCTGATTAAACTTGCATCCTGCACAGCACAATGAACTTGGACTTGGGCAGGAATCAGAATATCTGGGAATGAAGAGAACCCAAGAGCTCGGAGAGGTTTGCTTTGCCCTTGTCCTGCCTTGGGCTCCTGGCTCTGCCACAGCAGTTACAAGAAGCAGAGCAGCGACCTCCCCTCCCCTCCTCATCAACACAAACCCCCAAAAGCAGAGTTTGTCTCTCTCAGACCCACCTTGAGCTGTGTCCGCAGCAACAACGAGGCTGTTGAAAGCAGCAACCCCACAGCTCGGCGTCTGCAGGGCTGCACCCTCTCCATCCTACAGCCTCTCCATCTCCCCACAGCTTGGAGTGATCTGTTCTCCCAGTTTAGAGAAGGTGACACCAACCTCACTTTGGTTTGGGTACAAACTCTGAGGCAGACACTGAAGGCAAAGGAAGACGAGGCCTTGGTGGGAAGGGACCTTAAAGCCCATCCAGTGCCACCCCTGCCAAGGGCAGGGACACCTTCCACTGTCCCAGGCTGCTCCAAGCCCCAGTGTCCAGCCTGGCCTTGGACACTGCCAGGGATCCAGGGGCAGCCACAGCTGCTCTGGGCACCCTGTGCCAGGGCCTGCCCACCCTCACACGGAAAGATTTCTTCCATGTATCTACTCTGAACTGAAGTTTAAGTATCTAAGCTCAAGTTTAGTTATTGCTGAGCCTCTGCTGAAGATAACTGAGACACCATAGTAGGAGAGAAAGGAAACAGGCCTGTAGAACAAACCACAGGCGAGTAACAAACCAAAATGATGTGGCCAAGAACAATTATTGCCACAGAAAAGAAACCTCAGTCACCAAAAACTCCAGTCTATTCCTACATCCTCACCCAGGGGGACTCCAAACACGACACTGCAACTCATGCTCCTCCCAGCTCCACACACACATTGCTGGGACCTCTTGCAAGCTGCTCGAGCTCTCTCCACATGCCAAATCTGCCCATGGCAGAGGTGCTGCTTTCCTGGCTCAGCTCCCAAGACTCAACTCTCAGTATTTCCGCCCTCAATACTGTAAATTTCTGGTGATCTGGAGCAAAGATTTCTGGCTTGCTGTGTGGCTTCTCACACAGAACCTGACCCCAGGGGCTCAGTCTCACTCTCTCCGTGTTTGACACAAGTCATAAAGCAAGAACTGCAAAGACATTTCGAGGCAGTATCAGGGGCCTGAGACAGCTTTTGAGATCAAAGTTGAAATCCACTGTTTTCTTTCATTGCTGTTAAACTGTACTGGAGTCCTGGGGGCACTTTTGGGCGCCACAGTATACAAAAGATACAAAGCTGACAGCATCCAAAGAAGGGACATGGGGATGGGGAAGGGTGTGGAAGGACCATGAAAGAGCTGCTGAGGGCACTGGGTTTGTTCTGGTAGAGAAGTGTGAGGTCAGAACACATCGGGGGCTACAGCTCTGATCTCCGCTCCCTGGGACACAGACAGGACCCAGGGAGCAGCTGGAGCTGGGCCAGGGCAGGCTCACGCTGAGATCAGGGAAAGGCTCTTCCCCCAGAGGCTGCTGGGCACTGCCCAGGCTCCCCAGGGAATGGGCACGGCCCCGAGGCTGCCAGAGCTCCAGGAGCGTTTGGACAGCGCTGCCAGGGATGCCCAGGCTGGGGCTGTTGGGGGGTCTGGGCAGGGACGGGGGTGGGACTGGGTGATCCCTGTGGGCCCCTTCCAGCTCAGGATATTCCAGGATTGTCTCACTCCCCAACAGGGGAGAGTCTGCTCTCACACAGAGCTGCACACACACTGTGCAGGAGGCAGCAAATGACAACAATTGACATTGATACATTAATAAAGCCAAGATATTAAGCAAGCCAAAAGATAAATTTTCCCTTTTGTTCCTGACCAACAAGACCTGTCCCAGTCCCAGTCCAGCCACTAAGCAACTCCAGTGTGACACAGGGACTGTCTCACACCTCGAGGCCGACACACAACAGCAGCACAGCACCGGGAGTTTAATCACGTTTCCCTCATTAGAGGAGACAATTAATGACCGCTCAGGTGCACAACCACTCCTGCAGAGCACTTCACTAGACCCCGTTTTGCAGTAACTCCCCCAGGCTGCAAAGCCCCATTTGCCAGGGACCTGAGAGAAGAATTCGGTAGTTTTAAAGGAATGTCAGGAACTAGGAATACACCTGAGTGTAGGAACCGAGAGTGCCGAGAATATTTCTCGGTTTCCATCTCGCCCGATCCATCTGTTACGGCGCAAGGCAGAGGCAGGTCCCTACCTCCCGAGCCTGGGGTCCTCCCATCAGATGAGCCATGCGCGCGGCCAAGGGCGGTCCCGGAGCTTCCATCGGGCCCTCCCGCTATCCCCATGCGGCCTGGGTTCGCGGCCGCTTCCGCGTTTGAACGGCGGCGCCTGCTGCTGACGTCATCACTCCCGCCGCTTCCATCCCGGCCTTACTTCCGCCTTCGGGAGCCCTCACTTCCACGCCTGCGCGGCGCGGCATCGGCCGCCCCTCCTCAGTGCCGGTTACCCCGGCAACGCCGCTCGCGGCTCGAGCCGCTCCTGGCCCGGCCCCGGCCCTGCCCGGGACGTCAGCCCCGGCCCCGCTGCCAGCCCAGCCCCGGCCCCGCTGCCAGCCCAGCCCCGGCCCCGCTTCCAGCCCAGCCCCGGCCCCGCTGCCAGCCCAGCCCCGGCCCCGCTTCCAGCCCCGCCCCGGCCCCGCTTCCAGCCCCGCCCCCGCTGCCAGCCCAGCCCCGGCCCCGCTTCCAGCCCCGCCCCGGCCCCGCTTCCAGCCCAGCCCCGCCCCCGCTTCCAGCCCAGCCCCGGCCCCGCTTCCAGCCCAGCCCCGGCCCGCCCCCGCTTCCAGCCCAGCCCCGGCCCCGCTTCCAGCCCCGCCCCGCTCCCGCTGCCAGCCCAGCCCCGGCCCCGCTTCCAGCCCAGCCCCGCCCCGCCCCCGCTGCCAGCCCAGCCCCGGCCCCGCTGCCAGCCCCGCCCCCGCTGCCAGCCCAGCCCCGGCCCCGCTGCCAGCCCCGCCCCGGCCCCGCTTCCAGCCCAGCCCCGGCCCCGCTTCCAGCCCAGCCCCGGCCCCGCTGCCCGGCACCAGCGCTTCCCAGGCCAGCCCGGTCCCGCCCACGGTCCCGGCCGCCCGCCCGGCACCTCCAGCCACACACGGACGCTTCAGCTGCCACGCCGATACGACCGATAAGCACAGCACCTCCAGCCAGCAGTGCAATTCGTTCGGCTACTGCAGTTCCATCCTAGGAGCTTTCGGCAGCTACACCTCCTACCAGCTCTGTGTCCACACAGCCCCCGTCTGCACCGCAGCCACAGCCGTGGACACACAGCAGAGACATTTCAACAGCTGCCGTGTCACCACGGCATGTACCCCCTATCATCACTCTGATAACACCACTCAGAGGATTATCACAACAATCACACGATGCTGAACCATGTTTCCCGTGCCATTTCAGCGAAACAAATACGATTTTATCTCCAGAACAGAAAGAGGACTTTCTCAACTATACGTGGACACCTCTTCCATCACAACAGGACCAAGCACGTGTTATTAATAGTGACGTCTCGCATCGAGACATTCCATTTCATGCACATTCTTCTCGAACTTCTCAGGGACATTCAGCTGATTTTATGGGACTTTTTCATCCTCAAATGCCTGCTCAACACTTCAGTGAGAAGGATATAGTGACCAGCACAGCTTCAGAAAGCATTCCTCTATCTTCCCAAGCTTCATCTCCTTTTTTTACAACAACCAATACAACTCCAACTTCTCATATGCCTTCTTCACAGCTTCGAAATCCACAACAGGCATCTGATCCCTCATTTTTCCACCGTCGCTTTCAGCTTTCGGATGACTTTGTTCGTCACCTTTATTTCCGACTCAGAGAACGTGCAGATTATCTGCCTCCAGAGGTTGCAGCACTGGGTCCCCACCCCTCACCCATCCCGCATGCTGGCAGTACCCTACCCAGATCCACTGCACCCTCTCCTCCAGTGTCCAGATCACAGCCACCTGCGATGGCAGGTTCAGCCACTCCTCGTTTATTTCCTTACAGTGCACAGCCGCAAATACCGACCCCTATTCCTCATCCAGGAGGGGGAGAAGAACATGGAATAATAATAAAATAAGAATTTTAAAGTTGTTTATTTTATATTAATTTTTTTTAATTTTATGAGAGAACTACATACCCCATGACATTTGAGTTTCAATTATTAATTCAGTTAAGGTTCTCTTTAAAGTTTGTTTCATCCTCTCTACCCGTCCTGAACTCTGTGGGTGCCATGGGATATGTAGTTCTCTCATAAAAAAAAAAAAAAAAAAATAAATAAAATAAACAACTTTAAAATTCTTATCCCTTAGACCCTGTGTTTCCCACCCAGCATGAAGCATACTTGCTTTCTTCTGTGTTAATGAGTTCTTTTGAATTTATAAATACTTGTATTAGCGGTGATGGCGCCCGCCCGCGGAGTGATCCGCCGGAGGGACTATTTGTGATGCGCTCCTGCCCGCGGAGGGATCAGCGCTGATGCCGCCCCGCCCGCCCAGCTGCTCTCGCTGCCTTTTCCCGCTCTCCCCTCTGCTCCCAGCGCTTCTCCTGCAAAGGGCGCGGCTTTTCCTGGGCTCTTTTCCTGCCGGGCTGCAGCGAGCGCTCCCCTCAAGGAGCAGGGGCAGCTTTGCTCGCGGCGGCAGCGATTCAACAGAGCAGGCCCGGAACAATTCCTGCTTAGCCGGGCTTTGAGCACATTCCTGAGCCAGCACCAGCAGCAGCGAGTGAGGCAGCGGCACATGAAGGAGGCTGCGGCTCTGGCCAGGCTGGGGAGGGGTTCCTCTGTAAAAGAAGAACAGGGAGAGACAAACCAGAAAGGGCAGGAAAAAAAGAAAAAGCCAAGACAAACTAAACTTTTTTTAAAAAATAATCTGGATCCAGAGGGACTTTTGGCTGGAGAACTTCCTGGGGAGCAATCCTGCCCCTCTGGGAGGCAATGCCAGGGCAACTCCAGCTGAAACCTGCACACAAACACCACAAAGATTTCAGATATTTGCAGGAAGCATCCACTTAGCAACTGCTGCTTAATAATTTATTCCCTTTCCCATTAAATGGTACATTCAGTCCACAAGACTTCAACACCTTTCTGGTAGTTTTATTTACAGTCTGCAGCGTGTTCTGTAAAACACAGGAGTGCACACAGACACACACGCACAAACATTTAAAGAAGTACAGTTTATTCCAAAGGAAGTCTACGCACTACTTTTTCCATAAAAATTATTAAAAATACTTTAGTTACTGTATTCTACCTAAACCAAGATACTTGAGAATTCTTCCACAAGTGATGCCCCCTCCCCACAAAGGGCACTCCGACAAGAAGAAATTCAGGAGACTGCATCACCAAATAAAATCCTAATGGCAACTGCTTCAATGCACCAGAAGAACAACGAATTCCCACTCTGCATCCAGCAATCCCTGCTCTGCAGCCTGTCTGCATCTGCTTTTGTAGGGCTTGTGGGGCTTTTGCATTCACTTCCTTCTCCAGGGCAGTTCCCACAAACAAAGAATGACTGAATTTCTGCAGACTGTCACTCGGCAATCCTGCATTTCACACATGCAAAGGGAAACACTTTCCTTTGAGCCCTTTATTTCAAGGAGTCTCTTTTTTACTGAGCATCCAGTGAGAACAGTGCCCAGTTGTGGCTGTTATTATTTCTCTGCTTTTGCTGCGTGGCAATATTGTGCTGGAGCTCTGCAGAACACCCACTGCAGCCCTTGTCTCACTGGGGCACACCGAATTGACAAAAAAAAGGCACAAAGATGAAACTCCTAAAGCAGCAGCAGCCCCAAGTCACTGAGCTGCTGCTTCCCACCACCAACACTCTGTGTCTCAGCAAACACTTCCAACGCACGAGCCAAGGCCACAGGGGAGTGAAAAGCCCAGAGCCTGCGGGCAGGACAAGCACTCCATTGATCAGTAACAAACCAACACAGCTCAGCTGGATGGTGCACTTAAGACTGGACCTGGAAGCATCAGGAAAAGCCATTGGAACACAAGCTCAGCAGCACAGAATCCATTTGGCACCAGCTGATGAGATGGGAGGCTCTGTGTGGGACACGTTGTGCATTCAGCTTCAACACTGCCACAGCTCCACAGCAGCGCTGAAAAACTTCTGCTTTTAACAGTTGGAGAGGATTTTCTCAATGGAAGTGAAGCTGTCATTAACAGAGGAACAGCACACAATGCACAACATAACCTGCAATAAAAAGCTTCTGCTTTCCAGCATGTAAGCATCCAGGTTACTGGACTTCAGCTCATGGAAACGAATCTGATGATAGATTTTTTTTTTAATTTTTCTTGGAACTAAAAAAGTAAAATCTTCCATAAAAGGATAAAGCACAAAAATACTCTCTCAGTACATCTCAGGAAGCCATTTAATACCTTCCATGTCCTAGGAACAACTAGGCAAAACACTTGGAAAGTGTGAGCAGTAGAAATGTTGACCATTGAATGTTTGGCAGCCGTGTGCTCCAGCCCCTGGGAGGGGCTTGTCCCCCACTCCACACCAGTCCTGCAGCTCCCCAGCTATTTCTTCTTCTTCTTCTTTGGGGGCTCATCCTCAGAGCTGCTGCTGCTGCTGCTGCTGGAGGAGCTCGGATCCGAGTCAAAGTCGGAGGAGGAGGAAGAGCTGCTGGAGGAGGAGGAGGGGGAGGAGGAGGAGTGTTGGGTGGAGTCGCGGGAGACAAGCACTCAAGGCATCATGTTCAGCAAGTCTCGATTTATTTTTCAAAACTACACTTATAGTACCTTTAATTAGCTCATACATATTGCAAAAGTCGAGCTCCTCATTGGTGGGAGCTATTCCGTGGGATCTGTAAACACGGTGGTCTTATCTTCCTCTTCCATATGGTTTCTGTCTTCTTACTTATCTGAATGCACATTCTGTTATCTATGCAACCTCTTGCTCAAGGACTCAGTGTCTGCATCTTTACTAAGCCTGCTGTGTTATCATGACCTTTGCTTTTTAGCCATTCTTCAGAAAGACTCTCAACAGAGGAGGAGCTGTCCTCACTGTCACTGTCCTCGGAGGAGGTAGAGGAGTCCTGGCTGTCAGAGGAGTCGCTGGCTGAGCTGTCACTGCTGCTGCTGCTGCTGCTGCTGGAACTGGTCACACTTTTGGACCTGGGAGAGAACAAAGAGCTGAGCACAGCCCTGCCAGAGCCCATGGCACCGTGTTCTCTGCTCTGCTGTAATTATCCAAAGATCAATTTGTTGCCTTGAAAATTTCCAGGCCTCACCACCTAAGATGAATTCCTGTGCCCTCCCTCCCTTTCCCACTCCTGGATGAGTGGATTTTGGCCATTTGAGCAACGGCAGAGTGGCCCCAGGGCATGACATAGGCCAGCAGGACTGCAGAGAGGGGCAGAGAGGGAAAGCTGGCCAGGATCTCGTTCCCAGCCCTGAGCAGGGGCTTTACTGGCCTGACTGTCCTGTACTACCTGAGCTCTGGGGACAGTGAACCAGGCTCAGTCCCTGCCTCACCACTGCAGCAGGAATTCTGTCAGTTGTGACCAAACTTGTCCAGCGAACACATCCTACAAGCTCCTTCCTGGGCAGTTATTAATAAGGAAAACCAAGAGACTGTAAACAACCTTAAAGCAGGATACCAAGCTCCAGCCTTTTCTTTGAGAAGCAAATATGGCTAATTTGTGCCTGCTCAGAATCAGAAGGAGCAGCTGATCTCCTGGCAAGAGCCCAGGGTGGAGCACGCAGCAGAGCTGGGACACTGTGGTGGGGTCCTGCCACGTTCCTCACCATGGGGCTGCCGAGTCCCTGGGAAGTGCCCGTTCACTGGGTCACCCTGCTGCCAGCAGTTGTTTCGCACTTCCCACTCCACATTAATGTTTCATCTCCGGCATTTCAAATGCTTTGCATTTCGGTAGGAGCGGGGAGCCTGTCTCCCATGGCAACAGTGCCAGGAGTCCAGGACAGGAGAAGGAGCTGAATGGGAGCACAAACTGGAGAGGTTTCTCACCACAGCTCAGCTGATTGCTGTTACTGAAACCCAGTTCTTGCAGTAAATCAATCCCAAGTGTTTGCTCCTCCATTCTGCCACAGCTCACCTCAAATACCACTGGATTTGGAGCCTTTCAGTGGCCAGGGCAGCTCCGGGTGCCCCAGGCAAGACCTTGGTGGAGACTTTCCCTTGTCAGCAGTTTGCCAGGGGACCCTCAGAACACCTATCCTGTTGTTTTCATCCATGGAACTAGTGGGATTCTCAACCCTGCAAGAGGCAGAAGCACCAGCAATCCTGGTCCTTCCTCACTAGGACTTTCAAAATAAGCCAAGGTGTTCTGTGTCTGTTCAAATTAGCTTTAAAGGCACTGATTTAACAGAGAGGGTATTCTCCCCCGCCTGAAATTCACTGGGAATTAGAAATGGACACAAAATAAAAATGAATGATTCCTACTCCTCCATCCCTTACTCTTCTCATCAGTCCACAACACTCGCCCCATGTGACAGAAAAGAGAAGGCACACTCAGGTTAGGGTTAAACTGTGTTTACGTTCTCTTTTCAGGCCAAACTAAGGAAGCACATCCAAAACCCCCGTGCTTCAGAGTTGGTGCATTTCCTCTTCAGGCCGCTGGAACTGGTAAATCTTATTCCCAGGTCTCACTGGGAACTCCTTTTATTTCTAGTTCACACTTACAAGTAGATAGATTGTGCAACAGGGTTGGAAAACTGCTCATACCTGGCCACAGCTTTCTCAGGAACTTCCAGAAGTGATGCCGGTTGTTCCTGGCCTCTGATCCGGTTTGAAGCTTGAAGTAAATACAGGAATCCCAGCAAATATGAATCCTTCCACCGGGTCAATAAGGCATTACTGTGAACAAAAGGGGCAGCCAGCTGGAATCCCCACTGGGAATCTGTCTGGTCTCACCTTCAGGCAAATACGGCTCAGTATTTGCACTGAAAATGCTTGGAAGCAGAAATCCCAACTTGGAAAAGGAGCCACAAAGGAATAGCAAGATACTTTCCATTTTTTGAAGTGTCAGCTTCTGACACTTCACTCGTCTGTAACAACAGCTCATTTGTAGATCAGCTCTTCCTTTGACTCCAATCCAAAAAAATCTCATGTTCCCTTGAACTGTCCAGTCTCCTTCAAAGACTTAGGTTGATGTTTCTTGCAGTGACTGTGCTGATCCAAGGATCAGCTTTGTCTTCGCTTCCTGCTCATCTGTGTGTCCCTGGTTTGACATTTTGACCGTTTCCTGCAAGTTCTCTCCTCTTTGTGTGGTTTGTGTGTGACCCAGATCATCAACAGCTGCGGTGGCCCCGAGCTGGCCCCGTCTGTCCTCAGCCCACTGCTTTCTAAAGACACCACCGATTTCCTGAGAGGACACCTGACACCCAAAGAGATAAACCTCTGGGATTCCCTGGGGGAGACATGGACCAGATCCAGGTAAGGACAGAGCTGCCATCTCCCCAGGCTCCCCACGCAGACGGGATGCTTGGATTCCCTGATGCTCCTGCTTCTTCTTTCAGGGGATGCCCTGAAAGACACATTCTTCGTGAATGTCACCTCATATTCCCACTTTCTGTCCTAGAGCCGAGTGGCCCCGAGACACGAACATCCCCACCTACATCCCCAAATTCCACAACGGCTGGGAACCGCCCACAGAAATCTTCCGTGGAGCTCCCTGGGAAATAGACATTGGACACTTGCAAGAGGAAGGTTAGTCCTGTGTCCCTGTCTCTTCACTCTCCCTCCCCCTTTTCCGGAGAAATGGAGCTGCAGGGGTAGTGGTGGCATGCAACAAGTAGTTGGCTCAAAACTCAGTTGGATCTGGTTGCCCCAGTTAAATACAGAAAGCAAATGAGGCTGGAAAAGGGCAGCAATAATGAGCCTCTCCCAATCCAAGGCAACAGCACCCTACAGCGTAACTGAGCTCCAGGGACACAGGCTTCCCTGGAGAACACCTTGACCAAAATCTGCCAGACCATGACTCATCTACCACTATCCCTCTCCTTTTCTCCGATCAGCTTTCCCCTTTCCTGGTAACACTGACTCCATGTCTGCCTTTCCAGCTCTCCTCAGCCAATGGATATCCTTACTGGAACTCCTCACTCAAGCGTGGCCAGACGGCTGAGCAGACACAGGTCGGGGATGCCTTCAAACAGAACATCACTCCACATGGAAATAGGTAATGGATCCGCACGCCTGGAGCTTTGGCTCCCGCCTCGGAACCTCATGAACGCACACGGACACGTACAGTGACACTGGGACGTTTGGGCATCCTGGAGACAACTCCCTGCCACTGTTAATAACCACCAAGGGAAGACAAAGATCAGCTGAGGGGTTATTCCCATAAGCACTGTCTGCTGTTTAACCCCCAGCAGCTCTGCAAGGAAAGGAATCGCAGGTGTTTTCCACCGCAGGAGGCAAAAATATTGACTGACTTCATCAGTCCATCCATAGGTCTTGTTTCCCAACATCAGCCCAGCAAAGTGACCTTAAGGATCAGGTGCCAAAGATGCTGCACTGCGCTTTGGCTCTCCATGTGTGTAGAGACGCTGGAATCATGGAATCACAGAAGGGATTGGGTGGGAAGGGACCTTAAAGATTATCCCGTTCCAACCCCCTGCCATGGCCAGAGACACCTTTCACTATCCCAGGTTGCTTCAAGCTCTGTCCAGCCTGGCCTTGGACACTGCCAGGGATCCAGGGGCAGCCACAGCTTCTCTGGGCAACCTGTGCCAGGGCCTCAGCACCTTCACAGGGAAGGATTTCTTCCCAATATCCCATCTAAACCCACCCTCTGGCAGCGGGAAGCCATTCCTCCTTGTCCTTTCACTCCAGGCTCTTCAAGTCCCTCTCCAGCTCTCTTGGGGCGCCTTTAGGCACTGGAAAAGGCTCTAAGGGCTCTCCAGAGCCTCCTCTTCTCCAGGCTGAACATTCCCAGCCCTCCCAGCCCATCTGTGTAATGCTCTAGCTCTTGGAGCACTTCCTGGCCCTTCCTGTCCGATATTGCGCTGGTTTATTAAAGGAAATTCTGACTCTTTCTGCTATCTCTGTGTATTTATCTCCAAAGGACTGTGAGTACGGAAGAGTCATCCCCTATGTTCCTCAGCTCTTCTTTGGGGAACTCACCTATAAATGGAACTGCAGAAATGGGGAGGGAGGAAAAGGAAACAGGATGTGAATCGAGCACCTGCATAGTGACCACAGATGTCCACTGCTAGACAGACACTGATGTCAGGCAGATCATGCCCTCCAAATAGTGCTCAGAAAGAGAACAAGTTTGGGATTTCTGAAACTGCTCTGAATTGGATTTGCTTAAACAGATGTCATTAGTAAAAGCAATCAAAGAAAGAGTTTTGATCCCTCTTCCAAGCTGATGCCACTTATCATGTATCTTCCCTGCATTCTTCTAGGGAAGCTGTTTTTGATGTTGTCCTGTCCTTCTTTTTATAAGGGAGCAAAAATACTTTATTAAGTATTACTCTTTCAGTTTTGTTTCCTCTCCTCTTCTGAGATACAGTAAAGTGAACATTCAGCAGAATAGTTTTGTATTTTTTGAACACAATTCTTCTTTTATCCAACTGAGGCCCTTCTGTGATCATGAAAAAACAGAAACTGTTGTGAACTACAGTTTACACTCATAAGAGGTTGACATGGGTCAGTTCTCCAAGGTTATTCTTAGTTCAACTGCTGTGTAAACTGTTGATGTCACTGACTGGAGGCTGCTCTTCAGGACATTATAGATATGATAATTATATGACAGAAAATGCAACATATAGTTGAATCTGACCTTCAAGTTCACTAGCTTAAAAAAGGAAAAAAATGTCTGTAAGAAATTTGCTGCTTTTCCCATTACTAAGATGTAATAAATGCCTTCAAGTTTATACTCAGTCGACAGCATATACACATGGACAGCAGTGCCCATCCATCCAAATGTACCCCAAGCTAGGGTACATTTTAAGTCTCAATGATCACTGCCTCCAGAAAGCATTTTTGAGACAAAACAGGCAAAGTCTTTTGCATATCTAGACAATCATCCAATACTAGGATCTTCACTCTCACATAAACACTTCATGTTTTTCCACAGAGGAATCTGAGATAGATTTTTCTGAGAAATAACAAACCACCAAAAATTAATAAATGACAAACAAGGGAAAAGCACCACTTCCTCACTCAGCACATTTTCCTTGATTTTCATTAAGCATTCAGATTTACAGATGCTGATATTGCCACAAGAGCAGTTTTTTTCTGGTTTAACTTCCTCTTCCAGTAGAGCAAGCACAGCTGCAAAATGCAAGCTCACTTCTAGGCTCTCTTACACATCACCAGTTTACCACATTCCAACCAGTCACAGCTGTGCAACACCCCGTCAGGGTACTGGGATTACTGCAGTGCCACAGACAGTTTAAGTGAGGCTCATGGAGCTGTACAATTTTAACTATGTTTTATATGTATAATTAAATGATGCATGACATGGAAATAAGCCAGCTGTACTGAAACTGAACAAACTAACTGCTCTGATGCAACAGTTAAGCATCTCATCAGTTCTAAAATGAAACAGGTTTAAAGCAAAAACAATATAGAGAACAGAATGCTTGACACTGTTAAATAGCATGGTCAAAGGATAATTTTTGAACATTAAGGAAATGCATTCACCCAGTCAAATTTTCAAAAGAATTCCTGGCACCAAAATGTTCTCTGTTTGCTTTTTCACCATGTTTTAAGAATGGATCACTCTGGGGGAAGAAAATCCTGTGCGCAAAACACTGCGTGAAACTAAGCAATCCTTAAACATGGCTAATTTCCATGTGGAGCTGATGATTTAGCACTGTCATCCTTCAGCAGAGGAGAAAGAACTACCTGTCTTTAGTTTATTTAGGTAAGATGAAAAAAGTGAGGAGCGTGAATTTGATCTTGCTTCAATTTACTTCAGTGGAAAAACTCTTGCCATGACTTCAGTGAGAATGAGACTGCATCTTAATTCATTCTATATGGAGAAAAACAAATCAGCTGAGAATAATGCTTTTGTTTATTAGATGTAAATTACTACCATAGTCGTTTTTAACAGTGCTAAGTAAATCCTGCTTTAAAAGCCAAATGTTGCCTTCAGTCCTGCTTATTCCTCTGTACTGTGTCACAATGCAGGATTCCTGGTCCTCTGACCAAGTCACCGCTGTCACAGTAAGCATGGCTTGCTCTGGGGAATGGCCACATTCCCAGTAAGCATGGCTTGCTCTGGGGAATGGCCACATTCCCACACGGGAATGATAGATGTTTGTGGATGTCACTGGTGACAATGTCCAAATCTGGGCTAGGGCATGCCCCCCAGCCAAGAAACTAGGGTGCACACTTTTGTAATATAAATGCATTCACTGAGAACACAGACTACACTTACTAAAATGTCCATGAAAAGCAGCCAAGTAAATCAAATCAATAGGGTTAAATTTGCAATTAGGATTCTCTCTTTCGGCAGAAAATTTTAGGATAGCCACAAATTGAGAAAAATTTGCTTTTTTTTCTTCTTTTTCTCAGAAGGCAATCAACCTTCTGGTCTGGCTATTCTTTACTTCTCCCTATGAAGTAAAATCTAAAAAGACACACACACGATATTTATGGAAGGACCTCCCAATGAATTAGGAAAAATTATTACTCAGAAGATCAAACAGAAACAAGACTGTCTACACTGTATGAATTAAACATACATGAATTAGGACACTGAGCCTTCCATTCTTTAGTAACAGAACTGATGCTGTCCTGAAAATGACATTAATGAATTAGACTGGTATATGAAAACCTTCTGCATCTGCTCTAGAGGTTGGAATGAGGATGTTAAATGAGGCAGCAGACAACAAGGACGTGCTGCTTAGGGAAGCTGAATATCACTTCTGTGCTTGTGGAGTTCTGCAGTTTGGATGAAGGTCACAGGTTATCTCCAGCTACATGAAAATGAGTGATAAATACACACTGTTGGTCTTAGACTGAAAGCAGTACTAGGCAAAGAGAGTCAAAATATGGAATATTACTCAAAATCATCCCCTGGTTTTCTAAAGATCATAATCTTCTATTAGAAGACAGTTTGTTACCTTCTCCTAATATTAAAGCTGTAATAGTAAAAGCACCTCAATCTTGTAGAAGTATCTAAGATACACTGAATAAGTAAGGTATATGCAGTGAGAGCACCCTAAAAACATCACAAGAGGAGTGACAATTTCTGGGATAGTAATGACATGAACGAGTATCTAAACGTTAAGTCTGAGTGAATAAGAGAATTTTTCAACTAATGGATCAGGGAAAATGTGAAAGGATGAGATATGTGATTAAAGATCATAGTGTATTCGGTTAACACAGGTGGAAAATATATGACTTTGATTCTGTACTACAACATATTTTAATTGATTTGTGTGTAGTTTTAGTTTTATACATGCACAATTTTTTAGAACACATCTTTAGACTGGGACAAACAATAAAGGAAATCCATTGTATGACTTTACATTGATCCCAACATCACTCACTGGAATATCTTAACATTTCCTGCACAGATTCCCATTCGTTAAGATGACAACCTTGAGAAGAAGGAAACCTATAACTGCCATTCAGAGAAGGTCTAAAATTTCAATTGCTGTTTGAACACAAAGGAGCTTTGACATGCTGTGGTTTATTGAAGCACTCCTGCAGTTATAGACACATCTTTAACCACCCTACCCTCTCCCTCTTCCTCCATCCAGCACTGATTGATGCAACTGGGAGATTCAGTAACTGCAGAGCAAAGTCCCGCTTACTTCCAGCTCTCCTGCCCCAGCAAATGCTCAGCTCTTCTGGGAAGATGGAGCTATGCCATAAGCACATTGCACCTGAAAGGAGATGAAACCTTCCCTTCAAAGACACATGTGACCAGGTTTTTGGAACTGCCTGATGTGGCCAGTTCTCATCTGTTTTCCATAAAGAAGGAAAAGAGCCCTGTATTCTCCTCTTCATGATAGTTCAAGTATGAATTCCAAAGAACAGAGATGCCAGGACTTGTCAGTGACATGACTAACAATTTTATGAGAACTGGCAAAACAGTTCATTTCTCCTACATCTTATTCTCAGAAACCTTGGAATTGTTTTGTCTGAAAGATTTGGGGGGAGGAAGGTGGGCTTAATTCTCACAACTATATTAAATATTCAGTACATCTGATATTCTGTTGTCAACATGCAAAATATAGTTTAATTATGATAAGCTATACTGGAATCATTTACAATACATAAATGTGAAAAAACAGCATTAAATTATTTCTTGTTCCATGTGGAAAAATATACACCTTCCAACCCCCCAAGAAAGTAAGACAAGGCACAATAAATTCTGGTAATTCTCTTTCTTCTGACTTTTCAGTTCCATCACAGCTCTCAAAACTAAGATTTACGTGCTGTTTTGCATCTGTATCTGTTGTTGATTTTCCCCCCCTACAGGGATATAGGTGAATAAGTTTGGACAGGAAACGGTATCCCTCAAGCCAAACTGAAAGGTTTATAAAGTTGCTAAGAAAAGTTTGGGTCAGGGCCTAAATATCAATCATCTGCTCACTGTCTTTTTAAACGAGCTCAGGCATTTTCCCAACTGTTCCCAGCAGGTCTCTGCCACTATTTTAAACTAAGATTTCAGCCATTTTTTTTCCCCTGTGTTGACCTCACTAATTTTTCTTTCTCCCCCTCTTTACCTGCCAAAGGCATCCATCAGGATTTTGCCAAAGGCTATCTGCTTTTGAAGTTGAGAGGGATTCACTAATCGTGAGTGTCAAATCCACAGTAAATGCCATGGCCATATGGTATATGCTGCTTTTGGGAATTAGCTCAAAAGGCCTAGCTGTGAGAAGGCTGGCTGTATGTCAGGAGGGTTTTACTGCTAACTTTCATAACTCATGTCAGCTCTTTCAGTTTCTGTATGCATTGGCTTCAGGGAGTGCAACTGTTCCCTGAATGTATAAAAATGTTGTCAAGATCCCTTGATCTTGCTTCCTCTGTCTCTCTCGCACAAACACATCCAAACACATTTATATACACAGTGGAATAGCATGCACAGTGGCATGCAAATCTAGCAAAAGAGAAGCTTGTAAATAAATAGCATGTCATTCTGCTTACTCAATACATTTCTCTGGGTGTTAAACTCATGATAAACATATCATAAGCCCCGATGAAGGCTCTACAGCCTGTCCCATCACACCATCCTGAGTGTAACTCTGCAATGCATAGGAAGACATAAGTTTGAAAAACAGAGCAGAAATAGCTCCCCTAAGGGCAAGGGGCTGACATAGCTGAAACATAACTAACTGGAGAGCATTTGTTTTCACTAAAGAAGGAAGTGTCAGTGACACATCTCTGTGCCTGTGGAGGTGTACTGTACATGCAAAGCAAAAAGAAATCCACCTTCTTTAAAAAATTGGCCATTAATACATAAATATGTCTGTGTTGAAATCCCTCAGACGGTACCATTCTTAACAAGAACTACACACAAGACTAAGCAATTCTGCAGAGAATCACGCTTTTGTGATCCAAAGAGGCAAGGAGAAAGAAAACCACATATGAAGAGTTTAACATACCCACTTAGTGATAGAAAAAGAATTATTACAAAAATAAATGTCAGTCCCCTTGAAACACTTGAGTCAGCGCTCTCAACTTTCTCTGATGCTGTAGGAAGGTGTGAATGTCCTCCATGTGTCACATCATCCGCACCAGCCACACAGGAATGTCTCCAATGCACCTCAGAGCCTTTCAAGGACCACTCCCCTCTAATTTATGTATAGTCTGTTAACATCCTCTTGGAGCAAACAGAAATAATACTTTTAAAAGACATTTCTACTTCAGAAACATGTGCCCCGACACAACAAAAAACCCAGATTTTAATACTGCCCCGAGGCAGAATTCATCCATCTTTAAGGCTTCTATTATGTATTTCCTGGTTAGTAATACAAAAAGAACTGCTGGCAGTATCACATCGAAACCAAAGTGGCAGAATCAGAAAAACTACTGAAAAGTTTACCTTTATAGGAAAGCTTCAGTCTTGGGATATTTTGTTTTGACGTTCCAGTGACTGGAAGGAACAGCATCGCTAAAGACAGCAGGCTGCAGGCATGTGGCACTTGCAAAGCTCTCATTCTGCTCTCCTCTTCTGTATCTTCTTTTGTACTATGGTGAAATATCTCCCCACTTTTCAAACAATCCAAGTTTTATCTGGAAGAAAAAAAGAAAACATCTGTAGATCTGCTTTACTGCATAAGCAACAATTCTGTAAGCAAGCCAGACCTATTTCTAAAGAGCACCTCAGTTAATTTCTTTGCTACGAAAGTATTTTTCCTCTAGTACAAGTAAATATGTTTTGTTTCTTTAATACTAAATTTACACATTTTGACATTGGAAAAATATGTAAACTTTTCAGACACCAATGTCTAGCCTAGCTAACGTTTAAGCACAAATTAAATTAATGCAGTATCCATAAAAAGAACATTTGACATTCAAAAGTGACCATGCAACTTGATAGTTAATACCAGTCCATTGGATATCTTACATGTTTTATAACTCTTTTTGTCTCAGTACAACAGCTATTGTGTGTTTATGCTATGACTAGAATGAACTGTAATGTCTCAGATGCCATGGGGGTACAAGCTGAGTTAACAGTGAGTACTTACCCATCAAAAACTAAACTAAGAAAACTGGAAAGAGCAAGCAGTTGTGTTTAGTTTTAATAGAGAAAAAAGTCAAAGCGGATGATGGATTTAAAAGTGCTTTCAGTATGATATTTCCAGCAGAACAACTGCCTCAACTCATCCACCAAAATGTCCCATAAACTTTAATGAGTGTTTCAGGCTGGGGTCAATAGGCTGATATGGGATTTTGTTAGCACAGTGTGCAACTAAGCCAGCTTTGCAACACTTTTCACTTAGTAAGAATCATTCATATTCCATAAATCTTGAAGTGTTTTACAACTGAAAGCAATTATCACTGCCCTTATTTTCCCTATGCAAAAACGGAACCATAAAGCTGCAGTGAACCTATTTCCTCAAGGTCACACAGCAAGCACAGTAGTTGAAAAGAAAACAGCAACAGCAGTCCTGCTGTCCTTTGTACCCAGCTATCAAGGATCCCTTTTGCCCAATAACTCGACTTTTGCACATGAAATTATTTGAAATGGCATCTTGAGTTCTGAAGGCAAAACTTCATGGTTAATAAATCACAGAGATCAGAGTATGAAAATATTTGTGAGACCAGATCCTTCCCCCTGCAAGTGCCTGATGCTAGAGGTCAAGGGAGATGGCTGGTGAAATGACAAATGTCAGTGTTTGAGTAATGCTGTAAAACCAAGGAGTAAGGAAATGTTATGGTTAGTCAAGAGATTAATGGCTCATGATGTGCCATGAAAATTCTTTTCTGAAAGGTACTGGAGCTGCCTGATTAAAAGAGCAATCCTAGTGCCCACATCAGCCAGCACTTGCACAGACACCAAAGGAGAGGTTCCTTGCAAGTCCATGAGAGATGCAGCACAGCTTGTGGCCCCTGAGCCTTTCCACTGGTCTGTTATTTGAACTCCTGCAGCACTGGGTCTTGCAATTCTGTGAGCTACAGCAGCACCCAGAACCAATTCGGCACCTCCTGATACAGGCAGTTCATCCTTCCTGGCATGAAAGGATGGAAACAGAATCCCTTCCGTTCTCTCTGACACAGGAAATCTTTCTCAGATGAAACTTGGGCTTTCTGAGCCTCCAGACTTTCGCTCAATAGCAAAAGACAAGGAAGTGTGCAAGAAGAGCATGATGGTGAAAAAGAGGGAAACAATTCGTAAAATCCCCAAAGCATAATTCCTATTGCAGAACACTAAGCTTCTTCCTTCTCAGTCCCCTCTTCAACACTCATATTCAGTGTCTGAATGCACTACTCTTGGCCAAGTGTGAGTACATGTTCACGAAACGACATGGAGAGAAAACAGACAAACATGAAATGCCTGTTTCATCTTTCTCTTCCCTTTATTACAGTATCAGATCCTAAGAGAACACCCTTACTTCTTCTGTGCCAACACATCTATCTGAGGGTGGACCACGAAGGACTAAAGTGGATTAGACTATCCCAGGGTTAAATCGCCTTGAAGAAATTTATTTAGAGGTGAAAAAGGGGAAAAGAAGGAGAGGGGACGAGGGGGAAGAATATATGAAGATGAGACACCAGCCCTGTTCATCTTCAGCAGGATGATAGTGACAAACCATACTTCAAAAAGAAGCAATTAAGAGGGAGCCAGTCTCACTGCAAGTATGTTGAGAAGTCACGGCCCGAAGGTCTGGGCCTCAGCCAACAGGGAACTCACCAAAGGATATGGGGCTCATTTTCTTGAGGCAAATTACTGTGAAGAATCAGGACTAAATTTGACTAAAAAAACAGTTGCATCAATGCACTGTCATTTGCTGAATTGATTGAGAATCAGCACCAAACTCCGCCCTTCGGCCATAGCTCACAACCTCACTTTTTCATGTAGGCTTTTTTTGCTAATGGGAACCTTCCTTTTTTCTTGGTTGGGTTTTTTTTCCCCTTTCCCCTTTTATTTGAATAATGTCTGTGAAAAACCATTTGCTTTCACGAGGCGGTTAGTTTACACTGGAGGCAGCAGCTCTGTGAGCTCGAGCCAACCCTGTCCTGTCTTTAGATTCATTGCAATCTGGCCACATTGTCACATATATTTTTAGTTTATGATGATCCTCTAATACAATTCCAGCTTCCACACAGAGTCCTTCCAACAGTCTAGCTCAGGTTAATGAACTTCAGGCCACTTCTCTTCTGCAGGAATTTCGAGGCCCAGGGGGTGGCTGTGCCCAAGAGATTTGCCAAAATCCGCTACGATTTCACCGCGCGAAACGCCAATGAGCTCTCGGTGCTGAAGGATGAAATCCTGGAGGTACGTGACCGTTCCTGGAAAAGGTGTGTCCCCCAGGGGCAGGAGAGAGCTCGGGATAGCAACAAGCACCAACTCCATTTTCCCTGGTGGTATCTCAGCAGTGACACAAAGCTTTGCTCAAACCCAAAGCTGGAGCAGGCTGCCTGTGCTGTGTTGTGTCATTTCCTCAGCTCAAAGACATCGGTCCCATTTTAACCACAGTGAGGAGGGAGGACAACAACTCGCTCTAGAGCCCTGCTCATCCCCCGCTGGGTCGGTTCCTTATCACCACTTCCTCCTCCACGAGGATTTGTTTTCTCTGAAAAGCACCTTTCTCATAACCTTTCTCTTACTGCAGCACTGTTGGCAGCTGGACAAGGTGGGACGTGACTTGGGCTGACACTGATCTGTGACCTGAGGAAAAGGTTTCTCTGCAAAATGTGGCTTTTTATTTATTTAATTATTTATTTTAATGCAAAAAGACATCAGAAACTCAGTCATTAGGAAAAAAAGGTCTGGAGAAACAGGGACATTATGTAGGAACTATGAGTTCTTCAGCACGCAGAGGTGCTCTCCTGTTCATCCTTACGATAAATTCTGATGCTTTCCAGGAAAAGTTTCAGTCCTGGATTGCATCTGAGAGCAACAGATCTGATTAGAGCTCCTGGCCTCAGTGATGTCCTTCTGGCAACTTCACCTTTCGGATGGTTCGGCCCCGCTATATCCTGGTTGTTTATGCCTGAAATCCCATTTTCCCACAGCAGATTTATTTTTGTCCCTCTCTCAGGTGTTGGAAGATAATAAGCAGTGGTGGAAGTTGCTCAACCGGAGTGGGCAGGCCGGTTATGTTCCATACAATATCCTGGATGTGGTGAAACTGGAAGAGCTCAAACAGGTCTGTAGTCAGGTAATACCTGACTGGTATCAGCTGCAGGGCACAATCTGCCTCTGGGAATAATGTTGTCATTAGACCTCCCTGATTTCTTAGGATACTATGCACCAATCAGGACAGACCTTCAGAAGTAGACAAAGCCAGGAGATTCCTGAGTCTCCTATGATAAAACTCACATTTTGCTACGATCGTCTTCCCAAATAAGGCCTATCCTTCCTATTTGTGCACCAGCCTCCTGCTTTCCATATTTTTCCACATCAAGATTTTTCTTGGGGGTTAAATTAAAGATGGACACTTCCCTCAGCCAGTTCAGTTCAGCACCAGGAACACGTTACTGGAGTGGAGGCAGATGGAAACACCATCTAAGTGAGAATTAACTGAATACTGCAACTTGCACTGCAGAAATGTGGAGCTGGAGTGTTCTAAACACCCTAGGGAAGCATGGAATTGCTTCCCCATTTTGGTATTGCAGCGTTTGGGCAAAGCCTAAGGCGGCCCAGCAGGCTTCTGGATAAATCCCTGCTAGTTTAATCAAAACGTCAAAAAACTTTCCAGTCCGCTCCAGGCCCTTGGCAGTGGTCCCGCTTCACATCCCAGCTACGGAGCAGTGAGGCTCTGCCTTCCAATGAGATCGAACACGTTTGGCACAACTAGGAATTCCCTTGCGCAAACTTCAGACTTTGCTTTGGGTTCTTCATTCCCAGAAATTAACTTCTTCCATGCAGCTCCACCTGAGGTCTCCCCAGCCCCACATCAGCACAAGGAGAACACGGCAGTTTGTCCCTCCGTGGGTGTGAGGCAGAAAGCTTAAGAAAATTAAAAACGACCAAAAAAAATTCTTACTTTTCTTTCCCTTTCTAACCAGTCTAACCAGAGGTACAAAGGAGACCTGAGCCCCAGGGGCTATGGCCCATCCAGCCCAACCCACAAGCTGCCTGCCAGCTACGCCGGGGATAAGTGGGGCAGTGAGATGTTGTCGCGCCACTCTGCACAGGACGCCAAAGAACGCACGTGTGTGTCCCACTCTGGGCTCCCCTGGGTTTGGGCGCTCGGGGGACCAGACCTGCCCAAGGGGCTCCCCTGCACCTTTTACTGATCACAGCAATGGAGCAGCACTGTGTCTGGAGGCCATTCCAGGCAGGACAAGAGCCAAGAGAGCAGCCCTGGGGCTTGTGACACCGCCGGGGCTCTCGGGCGGCCCGGGCCGAGCAGGGCAATAAGTGATCACCCCATGCCTCCTTCCTCCAGTTCTAACTTCCTCCTCCTCCTCCCAAGGAGAGAGTTTCCTTTCTCTTCCAAAATGTTTAAGTGTGTCTAAGGAACAGCTCAGGTCAATCCCTTTCTCTCACTTCCTTTTGCTCATCTCCCGGCACACACACAGTGCCCGCCTGGCCGCTTCCTTCATGTGGTTCCACAGAGTTCCCGGCCAAACAGGAGATCCGCATCACTCCCTCACCCTGCACATGCTGTGGGGCTCACAGAGCAGGAGAGAGATCAGGGGCCCTGCTCACCTCACCCCTTATCCCACCCTGTCCACTCCTGGAAGCAGGAGCCCTTCTGGGACGACAGGAAGCCCCACAATACAAGGACACAAATCTGTTCGTATCACTGAGTTATTCTCCACAGTCTTCAGGAGTTTCATGGGGAAAGCGATACTGGATGAAGAGTCACTGGAGTTTTCACAGAAGCACAGGATGCCCTGGGCTGGAAGGGACCTTCAAGCTCATCCCATCATGAGTGTGTTGCTCATTCCCAGTTTGTGCTTCCTGCCGCTTCTGTTCTGTTGCGGAGCAAAACCTGGAGCTCTGCGATCAGCAAATTAGTGACTAGAAGCAGCAGAGAGGACTGAAAAGGTCTCAATTCCAAACCTCCAATTGTAGATTCTCACAGAACTGTGCTTCCACATCAGGCAACAGCCAAGGGGTGATGGGAGCAAAATAAATGGCAACACAGGGGCACAGGAAAATGGGAATCACTTTTCTGGGCTGAATTTAAATAAGAATGTTGAGCCACATCCCCATTTGCCTTACAGTTTCCCCACAAACATTTAATGGCATTTTTGACTGAAGACTTGCTTTCATTCCCTACTTGTTTCTACAGAACTTATTCACCAAACGGATGAGCTGAACGACGAGCTGCTAAAGAAGATCACAAACAATAAAATTCAGCCTCCCCACAGGAATTTCAAAGTGGAAAAGCCTCAGCAAGTTTTCGTGCCCCTCACCTTTGAATCCAGCACTGAAGAAGTCAAAGCCTGGCTGGAGGCCAAGTCATTCAGCAAAGAGTAAGATTTGCCCTATTGCCACGTGCAATGCTCGTCCTTCCCTGGAGAAGGAGCGGGGGAGGCCACCGGCACCATCTCACCTGGGACAAGCCACTTGGATTTACTTACAGAGCCTGTGTTGCAAATTAGATTTCAACCCTGTTCAATCCAGGCTCTATAACCAGAATGTTCAGAGCCCAAAGTCACTCCCTTTCTCTGGTATAAATATTTTCTTGGAGATAAACAGTTAACTAACTAAATCCAAGGCCTGAAATGCTACTGGAATTGCAGCTGCCACCTTGGAACAGCCCCAGGGCCCCGTGATATGGTCCCACTGCAGCTCCTGGCCTCCCATCTCCAACTCCTCACCTCTGGCACGAGGCCACGTGCAGCACAATCGTCACCTCCCTACTTTGTGTCTCCCCAGGACCGTGGAACACCTGGGCATCCTCACTGGAGCTCAGCTCTTCTCCCTCAACAGAGAGGAGCTGAAGAAGGTGTGCGGTGATGAGGGAAATAGAGTCTACAGCAAGATCACAGTGGAGAAAAACCAGCTGGAGGTAAGCATTTTTCTGGATAATTCCTGCTGGAATGGGGGCTGTACCAGCAGCGTCAGATAGCTCATTAAACAGGCATTTTAAAAAATACAATTGTGGGGAAAAAAAATGCAACCAAACCTACACCAGCAATAAAACACACGTAAAAATTCCGAAGTGTCTTTTGAGCAAATCTGTAAGATCCCCCTGTTTCCACTAATTAATCTGCTTTTTACTGATATCACTTATCTCTGTGAAACTAGCTCTACTTTTACAGCATTAATTAAATACTGTCACTTAACTGCAGCTTGAAGTTCAAATCCAAACTGCCTGTTTTGTTTCCATTCCAGAAAAGCAGAGGGGAGTCAGAGCTCCAAGAAATCACGAAGCGCCGCCAGGAAAGGATTGATTCTGCAAATTAAAGTCTCTCTGCTTTATTTCAGCTCTTAGCCCTAAGTAGTGCAGAAAAAAAGGGAATGAAAGCAATGATTCCTGGCCCAGGCCAGATGCAGCAGAGCTCCCCTTGGGGTCCAGCTGCCATCAGAGTGACAATTCCTTGAACACTGTTGGGAAGGGTTGACAATAAGACCATGTCCCACTGGGAAAGGTGTTTTAATTTTGCATGAAGTATTTTTTTTATAACTATATATTTTATACTGAAATTTTCCGTGCATGCGATCAGAGCAGGATTCACACGGGGCTGGATGTACAAGGGCTGGCTTCAAGCAAAAAAAGACCCCCAAAGCTTTTCTCCGAGGGCTGTCCCCTGCTCCCCACTCTCCCCTGGCAGAGCAGGCGTGGCACACAGCACAAGAGAGGCCAGCCTCAAGGCTTGGAGCCTGGACCAGAGGAATAAGGCTTTAGAACCCTGCAATGGTTTGGGTTTAAGGAAAGGACATTAAAGCTCATCCCATTCCACCCCCCTGCCATGGGCAGGAATGCCTGTCACAAGCCCAAGTTGTTCCAAATCTTGTCCAACCTGGCCTCGGACACTTCCAGGAATGGTGAGTCATGACCTCTCTGGGCAACCTAACCCTTTCTATTTCCATTTCCATTTCCTCCTCAGTGCAGGTGTCCCCTGCAGCCCACGAGCACAGGGCCGGTGACAACTGCCTGTCCTTGTCCTGTCCCCCTGTGCCCCCTCGTTGGACAAGGCTAGAATGGCAACACACATTCCCAAAGTCTGGCTGCTTCCTTAAATCCATGGACCAGCTAGTGCTATCTCTGAACAGCTGAAATGAGCTTTCAGTGCCTAGAAATGAGCAGGAGTGACAAACAAAGGGATTTGAATCTGGAAATAGGTGAGTTCCACCCGCCCACCGCTGCTGATGCAGAGGCTGGGGCTCGGGGCAGCTGTGCAGCCCTTCCCTGGGGCACGGATCCTGCACTGGAATGTTGTGGTGGTGTTGCCAAACCGGGCCTCAAACCAGGAGAAGATAAGCCCTGACCGTTTGCTCCCGACCCAGGCACACCCACAGCCCTTCCCAGGGTGTTGGTCACTTGTCCCCATCTTCACATTTTCACTGCAAAAAGTCAGCTGAAATGATTCCCAAATAGCTGAAACCCCAAAGCACACTGGGAAAGGCAGGTTTAACACAAATTAAATGGCCACAAGAAAAAAACCCCTCTAATTTAGCACAGGGTGTTGCTCTTTACTTCCCGTTTTCCTTCATAAAGTTATGTGCATTTGTATATAGCAATCTGTAAATAGGGGTGAGGAAAATCCCTCTCCCTAGAAGCAGAATTAAGTGATTATGCTTCCAAAATTTACTCACCATTTCAAAACTCAAGCAAGCAGCGTAGTTCCTGTCCACAGCAAGTTTGGCACATTGCATTTCTAGCTCTGTTTGACTGACAGACCAATCTGATTGCAAAGCAGTGAAGCACACAGAGCTCCAGAGCTGCCCACAGCCCAGGGACAGCTGGGTTTTCTCTCTCAGCACATGCTGAGTCTTGGTCCAAATTTGTGCCTGTCATTGCACATTTAATGGAAAAAGCTTTAAAACAGCATCTGGGGAGCTCATGTCTAAAACTGAGAACACCAGTGCACCTTAGTTTTGGCTTCATTCTTAAGCGTCTCCAATGGATAATCTGTTTTCTTCATTTGAAACAGGACACTGCTCTCACCAGCAGAATTAGGGTGCAGGCAGGGGAGGATCCTGGGTTTAGTCACAGCCCTGCTAGGATCTGAGAAGGGCACTCACCTTGTCAGGGAGGGATGAAGAGGACAATCCTCCTGAGAAGCCCTGGCTCCGGATTAGGGTGGAGATGGGAGGCAGGATGGCAAGCACGGGAGGCGAAAAAGTTTCTAAAATGAAAATAAAAACGAATGTTGAGCTAGGAAACACACCATCTTCTAGTCCTGGGGTGTAGAGGAAAGCAAATCACAGGGAATTACAGTTATCTGGGATTTTAACAGGAGTGTACATGACAGCTCTGTAAAGCCGGGAGCCACAGGAGCACTTCCTAAAACAAATAGCTCAGTAGACCTTATTGCAGAGGCCACTTTTACAAATTTCCACGCGACTGAGCTGTGCATCTGTTCTGTTTGTACTGCCTGCAGACACTGCTATAAAGTACTGTACATTGATGTAACTGAGCGAAGGAGACAATGATATAACCATGCACTGTACAAGATTTATTAAAATAGTCAAGTTATAACTCCATCTCCGTCTCTTTCACTGGGTTTTCATAATGGTTTGTCACTGAGAGTCTCAGAAACTCAGCAGAATGTCTGAAACCACACATTTCCTTTTGGGTTTGGGGACTGACATTCAACAGGAAGGATGTTACGGCCTGGATAGCTGTGTCTTAAGAATAGGGGCAAAGCATGAGAAGGCTGCACAAAAGCACATTCTTGCCTCTCTGGAAGGGGAACGACTGTGGCAGCTGTCCCAAGTGGAACCATACAGAAAGAGGGAACAGCATAACCCCATGACTAGGAGCCTGTTACACGGATTCTCCAACATTTCCAGCCAAGAGCCATCCTGTTTCCAGAAGCAAAAGTTTGTCTTCTCTTTTCCTTAACAATTAAATTACCCAGCTGAAATAACTGGTAATTCCTTCTGTAGATGTTTTGGAGAGTACAATTTCCAAGTGGGCCCACACTAACAAGATCACCTCTTTTACAGCCTAAATAAAGTTCAGGCGAACCACGAGCCCAAAACACCTGCCTTACTGGGCCGAGGGCTCTCTCAGCGCCTGGAGCTGCACTCGATAAGCCATTTCGAACCTTGCCACAACGGCGGGGAAGGGAGCCCAGAGCGCTCAGCTCCTGCAGCGGGGCACCACCGACGCGGCCCCGAGCCTTCCCTCACGGCCGCCTCCCTCAGGGGCTGCCCGCCGCCACCTTGCGGCACCGGCCGCGCCCGGGCCCCGCGCGGCCACGAGGGACGGGTGGCTCAGGGGCGGGTCGGGCGCCGTACCGGCCGCGGGGAAGACTGCCGGGGGTTCTGGCGACACGGAGACTCCGGGGACAGGAGGTTCCGGGCCCGAGAGATCTCGGGGCCAGGAGACTCCCCCGATACGCTCCGTCGGGGACGATGGCGGCGTCACGGTCGCCAAGGCGAACCCCCGCCCGGCCCTCACGAACCAGCCAATCAGAATCGCTCTCCCTCCCGCTGCCCCGCCTCGGCTCCTCCCGCGGCCTCGTCCGTCTCCTGTCCGCGCTCCTGATTGGCCGCTGCCGCCCAGCCAGGCTGGGATTGGCGGCGGGCGGCGGGAGCGCGCGGGCCGGTGCCCTTCGGGCACGTACCGTCCCTCCTGGGCGCGCGAGTCCCCCGGAGCCGCGGACGTGTCGGTGTCCCCCGTGAAGCGGCAGAAGGTGGAGTCGGCGCTGGACCAGCTCAAGCACCACACCACGGTGGTGGCCGACACCGGGGACTTCAACGGTGAGAAGCGGCATGAGGGGATCCTGTCTCCGCAGCTTCTGCTTAGCCCCCTCTCCCGCCCCTCTTCACGGAGAGTGGGCGAGCCCGGCCGAAGGGGCGCGCGCTGCGGGGACCGACCCACCCTGGGGCCGGAGGGGGGGCGAGCGGGACGGCGCTGGGTCTCCATCCCAGGGCAGACCCCGCCGTGATTTCTCCCAGTTTGCCCTCGAGTGTGCCCTGACCACTCCGTCCAGCTCTGCGTGCTGTCAAGGAGAAGTGCCAGACTGAAGCCAGGCTCTGCTGTTCTAATTAATTTTGGGTTTTCTTCCAGTGGGCTGTCTAGATCTGGGACTTGTTTGGGGTTTTTCAGACTCACGCTTGGACGGGGCTTGGAGCAGCCTGGCCCAGTGGAAGCGAGTGGAACTGGATGAGCTTCAAGACTCCTTCCAACCCAAACCATTCCAGGATTCCATGATATGCTTAAAAACTGATTTGGGGTTGGAGAGAAAGAAGGGAAATGATGCTTTTTATTTGTTTCACTTGAGCTGTACATTGATCTTTTCCCTTTTTGCATTTCCAGGATGCAGAAAGTGAGAAGGAACTTGAGGAGATGTGCTCGGTCCAAGAGAAATAATTTTGAAAAAACTCATCTCACTGGATACTGCAGCAACAGTAAAATCCCAAATGGATTTCATGATCCTGACAATTCTGAGTGCACTTCAGGGATAAGGCACAAGATCTTACAGAAAAACAGACACAGCAGCACACATCCAGGAAAACATCTTGGAATTAATGGCATAAAATCATGGTTTATTTTCCTGCATCTGTTTGATTTTAGGATCCCTAAAAATGTTACATTCCTAGCATCAGGGGTCAGGGGGTAATTTAGAGGTTTTGGTTATATGTAGGGCAGATATTTATGCCTTACATAACTCTGTAATATAAATATGTATTATATATTAGGGCATATAGCTATCTATTTATATATAACCTATTTTTTATGTGTGCCCAGATATAGTTTATATCAGACACTGTGCCTGTCTGAAGGCCTTGCTACTGCGCTCCTAACTCATTCCTGAGGAAAACATCAGGCAAAAGTTGTTAGGTTTAACTGGTTCCTCTTTTTCTTAATAATTATTTTACTCAGTTGGAATAACTGATAACAGCTGTTAGAGATGTGCAGTTCCCAGGGGGACCAAGGCACTTTTTTGCACAACGCAGAGTGGCGCTTAAGGTATTCAGTAGTCAGAGAAGTGAGGATTAGGATTTTGAATGCTCTTGGGCAACAAGGCTGGCCAGAGATCCCTCCTAACTCACTGTGGGACAGCAAAAACCCCACAGCCAAGGGTAACCAGGGATTGTGGGGATGGAGAATTTAATGGCATCAGGTGGCAGCAGTGCCAGTTCAACTGATAAAAAAGTAAATCCACGACTGCTCTAGAGGAGTATTGTTCCTGGACGTGTGTAAATACAGGGACACCTCTTTACTCTCAACTGAGGGAGGTTTGTGGTTGTGGTGCCAGTTTACCCTTGAGAGTTCCAGGCTTTAGTTCAGCTCCCCTAGCCGGGCCTGATGTGCGGCAGTGGCGCGAGGGCCGGAGCCGTTCGCTGGCTCTGGGAACGCAGATGCCATCATGGCCCAGTGGGGGGGGGGGGGGGAGCTTAGGCTGTGGTGGCAACCTTGGAAAGGGATCAGATGGCTCCTGGAACTGCCCAGAGTGCAGGAAGGGAGGGGGAACTGAACTGCTCCCACAGACCCCTGCTGGGCTATGGTTCTGGGCCAGGCCCATCAGAAAAGTGGCAGCATCAGTGGCACCTCAGTTGTTACTGTCCTTGGAGCTCTCAGGATCAGGATGAAATCATGTTCATGCACTACTGGGAAAGCAGGGAGCAGGATCAGTGCTGTAACTCTCTACACTCTCTCTCCAGGAGTGCCTTGGGTCATGGCAATTTAATGTGTGGAATAGTTTCCTGTGTCTGCCTGGGCAGCTGCAGTTATTGCACAGGCATTCAGGGCTGACAGTTCCCTGCAGGGAGAGCTCAGCACATGTGCCCAGAGGCAATCGCAGCATCTGCAAGAAAGAAAGAAGCAGCAAAAGGTGATTGCTTCTCTTTCAAAGTTATTTCAAGTGCTCACACCCAAACCCACCTTTGCTCTTGATTCTGGCCAGGTGCATGGTAAGCGCTGGGCACAGGTCATGTCATCCATGCTGGCGTGAGTGATGCTTTCTGGGGGAAAGCAGCTGATCTCCAAAGTTCCCTTCCTGCCCTGTGCCTGATCTGCACAGGAGAAAACCTCTTCCAGGAAGGGATTGTGCTTCCTCTAATGCCATTTGCCCAGTCTGTTCCATGGGGATATTGCCAGCCTGGGGCAGCAGAGGCACACGCAGCTCTCAGCACTCTCTGCTCCAAGCACAGCTCTGGGCTCCTTTGCACACTGCCTCTGCCATGGGGGTTTTCTCCAGGAGAAGCCAAGGAATTGCTCATGGAAGGGTGCAGATTAAGTTATCCCAAAGGGAAGCAAAGAATAAATATCTCATTTTTCCATCAAAATGCTCATGCTCTTTCCTACAGATTATTTCAAGTTTTTCCCACAAGCTTTGCCCTACCCATCATCCCATTTTTACCCCAAAAAGTAATTTTCTCTGTCCTCCAGAATGTCTCAGTGTCTATCCCCAAAATTTTCACTGTGTCTCTGCAAGTGACTACCTCAGTTTACCTCATGCTGTTCATTCTCTTCCCTGGGGATTGCTTCAGATTTTCCCTCCAAGCTGTCCCTGTCTGTGCACTTCTGATTTCTTCTTTTTTACAAGAAAGTATTCATTCACTACTCTGGAGATTAGCTCCAGTTTTACCCCCCCCAAAATTGCCCTAACATTCACTAGTCATTGCCTGATTTTTACCTCACTATGTTCATTCTCTCCCCCTAGAGATAACCTCAGGTTTTACCCCCAGTATTTTCCCTACCTGCCCACTAACTATTTACTCTTTTTGACCTATAAATATTCTCTTTCTATCCTGGAGATTTCATCAAGTTTTACCCTGAAATATTTCACTATCTTTCCAGTACTGTCTCACTTTACCTCAGGATGTACGCTCTCCCTGCCACACATCACCCCAGCTTTCACCTCCAAAATTATTGCTACTTGTCCACTACTTATTACCTGATATTCACCTCAGTATGTCCATTCTCTGCCCAACAGGTCATTTTAATTTCTACCCCCCAAAACTTTGCCAACCTGTCACCTAGTGACTGCCTCAGTTTACCTCAAAAATGTTGTCTCCCCTAGAGATTACCTCAGACTTGACCCCCACATTTTTTCCCTGTCTGCAAGTTACTACCTCCATTTAACTTCAGTATGTTCATTCTCTGGACTACAGACTCAAGTTTACTCTCAATCTCCCTGCCTCTCCAACACTGATTACTTCCTTTTTACCTCAAAAGATTGATTTATTTTCTACCATGGAGGTTACATCAAGTTTCACCCCCAGAATTTACTAATACTTCCACAACTGATTCACTCAGTTTACCTCAACAAGTGTTCATTCCCTCACCTAGAGGTGACCTTGTATTTTACCCCCAAAGGTTTCCCTACCTGTGCACAACTGATTGCTATAGTTTACTTCAAAATCTTCATGCTCTCCATTACAGGTCACCTCAAGTTCACTTCAAAAGTTTTCCCTACCATTTCCATTAGTGATTATCTCAATTTTTACCTCCAATAAGTCATTCTCTACCTACAGACACTGGATAGTAAATCATACAAAGATCTAAAACACTGCACAAGAAACAGCAGAAAGTTTTCCATGAATAACACAAGTTCCTTTTTTCCCCTCCTCTGCCTAGGACTGCTACCAGGAGACAGGAGAGCTGCTATCAACACTCAAACCTCCCAAGCGTTGTTATTGCTCAGAGAGCTGCGCTGGCACTGAGCTACTCCCATGCGCCTGCAGGGCTCTGGGGAGGGGGAAGACAACCTCCCACTCCTGCCTGGAGAAATTTCAATGCCCTAAAAAGTCATTTCCCTTCTCTCTCTCTGAGCCACGGCCAAAGCAGCTGTGTAGAACAACATGGACTACTCATGGAAGGGATGATTCAGTTGTGGGAAAAACACTAAAGAAGGCCTATCACCCCAAATTTCAGGGTGAAAACACACTGCTTGTTAACAGGAGCACACAAACTCATTTAAACCAGAGAGGAAACTGCACACCAGGAAAAGAGCTGAAAGATAGGCCCTGCCTTGATTGATAATTCCAAAGGAAATTCCCCACAGATCATAGGCAATTACCTATAATTTTACCTCCCTAATCACTGGATTTCTGACTTGGGTTGCTGTGGAAGTGTTTCACAGATGCCTTGAGGGGTCAGGGGCTTGGCTGGATTCTTTGTGGTTAGTCCTGACAGGCCCAGGCCAAACCCACCCACCTGCATTGCTGCTCCACCCCAAATTTGCATGAAATACTGAGAACAGGTTATAAATACTCCCCTTCTCTGTCCTTCCTGACACATCCATGGAGCAAATGTACTCTATCCATTGTTCCCAAGAGCACCTCTCCAGCCCAAATCCCAGTTTTCACCAACACAAACCAAACAGACCTAAGACAATTATTCCATCAGTGCCTGCAATTCTGAGCTCCCTGTTCCCTGCCACTCACACAGCAATCTCACCTCAGCCCAGAGACTCCCTGTCCCCAAAGGGAAACACAACCTGATAGGGCACAGCTCTGGCACCACATTTCCCCTTGTTCCTGAAAAGCCCTAGGTAAATCCAGTCCCTCAGACCTTGCATTCCTGAACACCAGGAGAGCTGGTGTTTTACCCAGATCCCAGCGCCCTGCACAGCTGCGCTGACACGAGCACAGGCCGATCGCTCTGCCCAGCACCATCCCTCATTTTCCTCCCATTGCTCCCCAAGTGTCCCCAAACCACCTCGTGTCCGTGCCGGGGCCAGGGCCTGCCCCGACCAGAGGCTGTCACCCAGCCTTGCACCTGCTCCCACCCCTGGGAGAGCTGGGAATGCACTGAGAGCTCGGCTCCCCAGTCCTCAGACACACAAATAATGCCCAACCTGCCCCTCTGGGCACAGCCAAACACCACAACTCCATCATCCCCAAGGAACTCTGGCAGTCGCCTCTTCACCTCTGCCCTTTTCCAAAGGACACAGGTAGGACTGGGCTGTCAGAAATGGTATTCCCTAGGCAGTTCATCCCAGCACAAAGGAGAAGAGGAACCCTGTGTCCCTCTGACTGACCCCACAGCATGGGCAGGACCAGCTGGGTTCTTCGTATTCTAAATTTTAAAATGAACTGAAGAACCTGAAAGGCAAAAAACAACACACATATAAGGTTAGAGCCAGTCAACACACACAGACAGACACACTCTCAGACACCCCTTCTTCAGTTTACACGCTGACTGCAGCCCTTACTAGAAACACTCCCCCCTAAAGAAGATGCTTTAACATCTTCTTCCATTTGCTGCTCCTTGATGTGGAACAGTAGATCCTGGGAAAATTGGTAGCATCAGTGACCATAGGGATCAAAATTTGCCTCAGGGACCTGCAAGACAGCATGAGGCAGTCTGCAAGTAGCTGACACCTAGGAGTTATCCCCACACCAGCCCCATAAACTTTCTACCCAAAAGCCCATAGACAGGAGAGGAGAGTTCTAAAACTGTTCAAACTAGCCAGGACTGAATGTGCCAGGGCAGGGCAGCTCCAAGCATAAGTGGCACATGGACACACAGTGCATCAAATATAAGCAAAGATGACATGAAGACTTGAGATAACACTTCAGAAGATAAATTTTTGAGACCAGGATGCTTTGAGGCGACAGAAGCTACAAAACTACTGCAGTGAGGAGGGTCTAGTACACTTCATACAGAAGTCCAAGGGAACGGCACATGAAAAAAAAGATACTACCAAAACTGAGAAGGAAGATGGATAGGAACACCTTGTGTACTTCTTCTGGTCTCAAAAAGCAAAACCATTAAAGATGCCAGAATAAGCCCAATCCAGGAAAGTATGCAAGTGCTCCTGCTGCCAATATGGCCCATAACGATGCCTGTAAAGCATTGAGACATCACAAAGCCCTATGACACTGAAGACAACGGACACAGACCACATAACATAGACACAAACTGAAACTGCCCAGCAGTTTTACCTGATGGACCCAAGATTGCTAGTGCAAGATGAGCCAGAGGCTGATGACGCCAAAGGAAAGAAGGCTCTACGGCAGTAGTACGTGACAGTGAAAGGTAAACTCCTTATGAGAAGTTAGTGCCAAAGCTGGTAAGAGGATGCTCAAGAAGTGCAGTAGGCCTAGAGAAGGAGGCAACGACTGCCAGCTGATACAAAGGGATCCCTAGAGAAGGATTCTGCTGCCAAAGGCTGAAGTGACATCACAAAACATGACCGACCCACAAATGGCCAAGATGCAAGATGTCCACGTGCTTGCTATGCTCAAAAGTGCTCAAAAGCATGGCTACACTGAAGAGTAGGCAAACTTTAGACCATGGCAATCGTGCCAGACCCGAAGGCAGGCTCCTCAGGTGAAAAGATGGACAATGACATCGAGACTCAAAATCCAATGATGCAAAGCTCACGAGAACATGGAGATGGGTTGGAACTGCCCGGCCCGGCAAAGGCTCGAGTGATGCTGAAGAGAAACCCTCTCTCCCTTAACCTCCAAGGGGCCTGGCCCACTACAGCCCTCTCCTCTCAGTTAACTTCAAATTGCCTCCTGTGATTCCAAAGGTTTTTGCCTTCTCCCAACCAACAGTCCCCACACTTAGCTCTCTGAAGACCAGCAGACGAAATCCATCCTCAACAGAAAAGAATGCTTCAGCACCGTGGATGTCAATACATGGCCCACAGCCCACTTGGGTGGCTGCAAAAGATGGAGAATAATGACAAAATTCAGACTGTGATGACACGTCCCAGAAGTGACCCCTTGCACAATGCCTCTCTCCCTCATAACTGCTGAGGCTCATCGCTCACCAGCCGTTTCCAAACTTAGGCTCTGCACCTGCTTGTAGTACCTAAGACAACAAAACAGAAACTGCAACTATTGCCCTCCAGAAGAATAAATGCACAGGCTGGGCTCCCTCTGCACCACTGGCCCAGGCTCACCTCAAATCTCCATCGACTCCGGAGGTGGCCCGGACGATACCCGCAAAGCGAAAAGGGACACGCTTCGCATGCTGCCACGTACCTCTCACCTATCAGTCGCCCCACCTAAATGCCAACTCACCTGCTAGCCTCTGTCCCTTGGCATGCCCAGGGCAGCAGCAGCACCTGCAGAGAAGCAAAGCAAAAAAACATGCTGAGAGACTGAAACCACAGCCTCCCCGCTCCAACTCAAGTACACCACACCTATAGCTTAAGCTTGCACCCACCTGGCCTCCAGCATCCCAGGGCCAGGACACCTTCCCAGTGGACCACCTAAAATGCACAAACAAAAACGGATGCTTAGAGCTGCACCAGAAACTGATACCCAAGCAGTAACAACTCATTCTGGCCACCAGTCACCGCTCACCTTGCTCCATCGACCTTGACCACTGATCTTCAGCATTACTTCCTACAAATAAAGATGAAGAACAAAGCTGTAACATAGTCACCATTTACACTTGCCCTGCAAAGACAAACGGTGACTGACCTTCCTGTGGGAACCACCTCACCTGGTATGGGGCACTCTGCCACAGATTCAATCCATCTGCATCTGAAAGAAAGTGATGACAAAAGTCAAAGTACTGCATCGTAACTTAGCAGCTCCAGACATTTTGTGTTAATCTAGAAATACCATCTTGAGTCCAACTAATCCCTACATTACAAATGTCAAGTCCCTAGGACTTATCCTATTACACCTACACCCAGACTATGTAGCAGGGCAAAGCAGCCCCAGGCCAAACACACAGACACCTGTGACACAGGAGATGACAAACAAGGGGATGCAACAAGGAGAGGAAAGTGTCAGCAAGAAGAATTACCAATGACATGACCTAGATGAGGCCGATGAGGCTCAAAGAACTCTGGCAGAAAAAGACCCTAACAGAAGGACTTATGCCAAGCACTGCAAAGATGGATGCCCGAGAATCGTACGGTTGGAATCCTCTACCTATCCTCACATTCTCCCAAGTCCTAATCTGTTATAAGGGATCGTTGCGGTGCACAGCTGTCAATACAGCTCAGAACAAGACTGTAAAAGGTGTCTGACTCAATAGTGCTAAAGAGAGATGCGATTCCGATGCATGTCCGAGCTTGCAAGTCAAAGGTTCAAGGGTACCAGCGTCGGGCCAAGGAACGCAAAGGAGCTGCTGAGGATGATGCCCAGCATTTCTGATAAGCCCCTCAAAGGGGTAAGGCAAAAGACATGTGACACAAGATGCCCACAATAGACACACAGAACACACAATAGACAAGTGACACAACACGCACCAGGACTGCTCTGCCGTGCACACCTCAGCATTGCTATCAACAGTGAGACTTTGCCTTTACGTGGCCTAAGGGCCCCTCTCGTGGACATCCCCATCTCCAAAGCTAATTCAAAGATCCCTCCCACCAAGTCCTGACCCAGCACCCCACTCTCATCCCCCTCCCTGAGGTGTAGCCCTCGACTTAGCTCTCAGATATCCAGGGATGCAAATCCTCATCAGGTGCAAAACAAGGCCACCTCATCATCTGGGAAGTTCCTGCCCTCAGAGGGCTGTTCTCTCTCAGTCTACTACAATAAAGAAAACCAAACATCAGTGCCTGAACTCAGCAGCACATCAGCCAAAACCCAACAATTCCACTACTCACCGGCTCCTGAGAACGCCCCGGTCCTTGGCTCATACTCTGTGGCCACACTCCGAGGCCGACGTCGCAGGATATCCCTGGGTTAAGGGGAGACAAGGTGATGTGGCATTGCTGAAACTTGAGGGGACCCTCGCTCCTCCCTCCCTCCCCGACTCGCCACAACTCCTCAGCCATTGCCAAAGGCTGCCCAGATGGCACCTTCAAACAGAAAAGGTACAGGCTTCATTGCAGAGCCCTGTAATACTTCTGGAAGGCTCACAGGGACAGGCAGCTCAAGGGTGATAAACTGGCTCCATCAGCTGGTCCATGAGGGGGGTTCAGCCCCTGTAGGCATAATACAAGTGGGCCACCTAAAACACACAAATGGATGCTCAGACAATGCATGCTTTGAGCTGCCCCAGAATTTGGCACCCAAGCAATAACTGGTTGCGTCCACTGGTCACTGCTTACCTCACTCACTTGACCTTGACTGCTGATATCCAGGTTTACTTCCTAAAAACAAAGACAAAGAACAGCCCTGCAACATAACCAAAATGAAACACCACCCCTGAAAAGCTGAATGATGACCAACCTTCCCAGGGGAGAAGGGGCAAAACAAAATGGAAAGGCACATGCCCATGTAGTGTCCAAAAGGGTTGCATTGCCGAGATAGGTTCCACCTGAAAGTGCTTGACTGTGACCTCTTTCTGCAAGGGTGTCTGTCATGTTGGAGTAGCAATTTGAATGCTGCAGACCACCTGTAAAACACAAAAAAAAAAAATCAAAGGCTACTTATAGTTTCATCACTAATACAACAACTCCAGTAGCATCCAGTTCTGTGCTGGAATCAATACTCATCCAGCTCATGGTCCCCCCAGTGCCAATACCCTGCTGTGCCAAGTGCTTCGCATCTTCAAAATGAAAATCCCAACAGTGAGGTAAACATAGAGCCCAAAGTCAGGCCGTAGCTTGGACTTCAGGCACTGACCCACCTCGCTGCTGTGCTCCTCTGGTCTCCTCCATTCATATCAGGTTTACATGCTCTCCCTCTGCAAAAGAATTATTTGTCAAAAGTTACCCAGACAGACAGGGAAAGCTTAGCCTTTCCCAAGTTCTCATTCCTCAAAGCAAACTGCCTAGGATCCCACAGTAGTCGGCCTTAGGACAAACTACTATGAAACTGCAAGACACCACTGCACCACTCCCACATCTCCACTGAACACCACACAGACTGGCCACAGTCACTCCATCCGAGGCGTGGCTCAGGTGGCTGAGCAAAGCAAAAGGCTCCCTATAAAGTCTCCTTTCTTCTCCACCTAACCCCCCCCCCCCAGGACTACTCTACAGAGCAGAGCAATTCCAGGCTAGACACAAACTCAAACAACACATTATACTACAAGCAGTGTGACATGAGGATGATAAAAAAAGCTCTCGGCAAGAAGAACGATAGCAAGGACAGGGACGACGCCAAAAAAGATAACTGATGGTATGGCAATGGTGGATGAAAGAGGCTCTAAGAAGCAGAAGAAAAGACTGGAACAGTGACCTGTTCTAAGAACTGTCAGTCACAATGATCAAGATGGCTGTGAGAGACAAGGCCACATTTAGAATGCTCCCATATCCTGACAATCTTACAAGCCCCAGGACATTACAGCTCATGGCTGGAAAGGATGGATGGCAGTACAGCCGGGAACAAGGCCTCCAAAGAGATCTAACTCAATGCTTTCAAGATGTGATTCCAAGATGTGGCCAAGCCCACTGGTAAAAGAACAAGTGATATTGGCATCCTACCGAGAAGTACAAAAGTTCAAGAAGCTAGAGATGATGGCCAATGCTTATGATGAGCCCCTTAAGGGTAAAAGGCAGAGAGATCTGATCCAAGGGAAGCCAAAGACACAGAACACACACCGGACAAGACAACACACACTGGAACTGCTCTGCACTGCACACCCTACAGTTGCAGTCAAAAGTAGGGCTACTCCCTTTAGCTTACCTAAGAAGCCCCTTGGAGAGCATCCCTTTCCCCTACACTACTTTTTAAATCTCTCCCAGGAATTTCCAACCCACTATCCTGCTATCATCCCTTCTCCGGGCCCCAGCCCCCAACTTAGCTTTCAGATGACCAGTGATGAGAATCCACACTGGATGCAAAGGAGTCCACCTCAGCCATCTCCAAAGGCACTGGGATCACCAGGTTGGCCTCTTAGTCAGCTATGACAAAGAAAACCAAAATCAATGCACCGGTGTAGTGGCATACAAGCCAAATCCTAACAAGTCAGCTACTAACTGGGACCCTGCTCCCGCTCCCACTCATACTTGCAGTCTTTAACTTACCTATCAGAAGCCTCCATCTCCGATGTCATCTCTGACCCAGGGTAGCTCCCTCTTGCAGCACAATGAACCTGCTGAAAAATTTGGAGTGTAATACTGACACAATCTGGAATTTCAGGAAATTGCAGTGCTTCTAAGAAAAACAAGGCAAAGAAAAAAAAAATACAAAAAGCACCAAGCACCTTAACAACCTTGAACACTCGATCCAAAAATCATGAACTATGCACTCAATGCTATCTTCTTCACAGTGTCTTCAAAGCCTCTATTGCTTTAGATGCCAAAAGCACCTGTTGAAAGAAAGCTGAGAAAACCTGAATGACCCCCCCCCTTCATGGAAATAAAAAGACACCCTCAACCCCACTAACCCCACAGAAAGAATGGGCCTCTTTTTACCCAGGGCTGGGGTTAATATACCCCTGGCCGGGCCCGCCTCTCGTTCCCACAATGCCCGGGAAAAGGGAGGAGGCAATTTTACCAGAAGGGATAAAAGCACTGGGAGGAGCTGCAGCTGTTTGGCTGCTCTGCCTTAAATTCCAGGTGACTAAAGGGCTCTGTAGATGCCTTCTGTTTTACTACAGCTGCATCCACTGAAAGGGTAAAAAAGCTTCTTGTTTTGGCAGCGTAGACACATGAGTTGCACGATTCCTTGTTAAGTTCTGTAATTGTTCATTGGTGGCTATTGAGTCACAGGACTATGGAGGGTGGAGAAGAATAGTAGTAATATACATGGTGTAACTCCTGTTGGGGTCTCTAATTAGGGATGTATTCATTATAAATAAAACTGAAAAAATAATGGGCTCTCTGGCAGCAGGAAGGTTTTGTGAGTGCTGGGCTTGCTCCCTTGTGAGAGATTAGGTGCCAGTACACAGCTAGAAGTGCCCTGAAGTACAGATTTAAATTCTTAAAATGCTGAAAAAGGGGGAGCTTCCTTCAATTGGACCCCTTAAAATGAGAGACTAGGGAGTGTTTGTCTCTACTTAAATAGATGCCATAGCAATAAATGGGTTCTCTCCTCTGAATCCCCTAAAATACTGGAAAAAGAGGGGTTTTCCTTGCTTCAGGTCTCTCCAGTGATGGAAAAAGGGGGATTTCTCCCTCAATTCAAACCCTTATAAAGGAGGGACAACCGGGCTTTCCCCTCAATTTAAACCTTGGGATGATGAAAATGGGGGAGTTATGCTCAATTCCAATCAATAAAATAGCATTGTCAAGGTTTTCCCCTTCTATTTAAACTGGCGAATAATGGAAAATGGGGATTCCCTGTCAAGTGATACCCCTAAGAGCATGGAAAAGGCAGGGTTTTCTTCAACTGATGCCCTTAAAATTGCAGAGGAAGGGGATTCCCCCTCAATTTAAACACAGACAATTATGGAAAAGGAAGTTTTTTTCCCTCCGTTTAAATCCCTTTTCTCCTCATAACCCCCCTTTTTGGGGGGGGGCACTGGGGAAGGGCTGCCAAGATGAAAGGGGAAAGTGGAATGTTTCCCTGGGACCCCACATGCTGCCCTGCCTGCTCAGGTGCTGCCCCTTGGCACGAGGGGTTTTCCCTGGGCATTTTCTGGGAGCAGTGCTCTGTGCCCAGGTGCCTCCGGCTGCTCCCCAGCTCCTGCCGGATGCTCTGACCATTGTCCCTGGAGGGACACTCGGGATGCCCCCATTGCCCCTCTGGACCAGCAGCTCCCTGCACAGCTGTGCCCGGGGAACCCTCGGAGAACGGCCTCTGGCAGGAGCCGCCCCCTCCTCATCCTGGCCGCTCACACCTGGGGCTGCTGCGGGCTGTGGGGTCAGCGGCGTCGGGGGCGGGCGGGAGGCGCGTGGGCGCCGGCCAGCAGGCATCGGCGGGGACACCTCCGTGCCGCGCGCGCCGCGCCTCTCCCACGAGAGGTCCCCGCGCCCCGCGGTGCCGTGCCGGGCTCTCGTTCCCCCCCCCCCGCGCCGCCGCCGCCCCCCGCTCCCTCCGGCCCGGGGAGCTGCAGGAAAACGCAAAAGCATCGAGGAAGAGCGGGCACCGGAGCTGCCCGAGCCATCGGCTTGCCCGAAGGGCGGCGGCTGCCCGCAGCCGGGAGCAGCCACCAAGGATGGAGCTGCTGTTTGCCGGGAGGTGAGAGCTGGGGGCAGCCGGAGCCGGAGGCAGGCTTTCCCCGGCAGGAGGGGCCGGGAGGATTTCAGCTCGCAGCGGCTCTCGGTGGGTGCTGGATGGAGCCCGGGCTGAGCCAGGTGGCCGGTGCGGGTGCTGTTCCTGTCCCCAGGCGCCGATGAAATGGCAGCTCGGAGCAGCCTCGTGTGTCTGTGTGGAAGCAGCTCCGATGCTGGCAGCCAAATCAAATCAAATTGCTGTCAGATTTGTATTAAATGTGGTGTTTAAATCTGGAACTGCTCAGCTCCCCAGGTGGGAAAGTGCTTGGAGTAGCCAAGCTGAGCCGTTGTTGAGAATTCCAAGCATTGTGTCTTTACTCTCCTTAATACAGCGTTTAAATAATTGATACTTGATGGAGACAGTATCAGGGGGATTTGTTAGAGGGGCAGGGATGTTTTTTCACCTTGCAGTGTGTTGGGATAGTCAAGACTCCTTATGTCAAAATTAATTGATCTTCCTTCTTTTCCTTTTTTTTCCTTTCTGGGTTGTGGCTGAGTGGGAAGAATATTTCGGATAAAGAAATGAAATGCACGAGGGAAGCTTCGTGTTCCCGTGGAGATGCTTTAGGCGCGTGCAGCTTCTGAGCTGCACCGAAACTTGAGGCTCCCACAGAAGCTTCCTGGTAAGCCTGAGTGGGTTTACTGCATGGGGGTTCCAGTCACTGCTGGACATACTCTGAAGTCCTGGGAAAACATGGAACAATAGCTCTGAGTGGAAAAAATATATGCTCAGCATTCTCTAGGGAAAATTATAGTTGGCCTGTAAGTGTACCCCCACACCTGCATTGGTTAAAAAGTCAGTCCCACACACTTTCCTGGCTGGTGTGAAGTTGTATAGTTCATCAGATCTGATCCAGTGTGTAAAGAAATGTTTACTGTGGACTTTCAGGAGATTATCAGCAGTCCTGGGGAGGCTGCTGAACTTGATCTCCCTGGATTGACAGAATGAATCCACATAGGATGCAGAGCAGGATGTGGTTTCTCAAACAGAATAGTGACATTCTCGAAGGAGGCTACAAGCAAAGGGAATCTTAATTTTAGTTATTGAACACAGAAACATTTATATCTGCTTATGCAACTCTTAGAAGGGAAGAAGAACATGGCCATTCTGTGCAGTCCTATGTGGAAGTGTACTGACTCAAATTGTCTTTCAAACAGCCAAGTGGCACCGGGTGTCACCTGGAAAAATTAAGTACTGGGGACACTTTACACTCATAAATGGCCTGACCTTGTGTACATGGAAATCAAGGGACTTCCGTAATGTTAGAATGGGTCTCAAATGATGGGTTTTTGCAGATTAGCAATCTATCCAAGGAATGATATCATAAAATTTTGTCTAGCAAAAACTGCTGCCAACATTTAAAAATATCTACCAAATGCTATTCCCGTTAAAACAGTCTTGTTAAAATTGTCTGTTCCAAACAGAACAAGATTTTACTGTTCTTGGTGATGTCGTTTTCCTCCTCAGATTTCTGTGAAAGCATGTGTTTCACAAGGCATATCAAAGTTGTCTCATGGGCAAAAACATGTAAACATCAAGCGTGTCATTTTCTTGAAATCCCCTGTAAAATGGCTCGCCACGCTGCCTTTAACCATTCAGAAGCATAAGAGGAAAAAAGGAATTTGCAGGCACTCCAAGGCTGGGTCTGTGGGAGATCTGAGATGAGCCTGTGGCTCTGCAGTCACCCATCAAGAAGTCACCCAAATGTGCTTTTTATCTTGCAGTTTCCACATTTGGGAGGCAACTACTGCGTAAAGGATCTGGGTTCTGCTAATGAAAAATATATCACAAGGTCCGTGTGTGGCTGGGTTGGTTCCATAGTTCCAGCCATACCTGCTGTTGTGATACATAATCCCAGTTCATACTCCTGGGAAGAGTTTCCTGCAGCAGTGCAGGTGGGAAGTTTCTCTCTTGCACTGGCTCCACATTGAGCTCTTTCTTCTTAATGCAGCCAGTGCACTGAAGGAGAACAAGCTCGCTTCTTCCTTGCCTGGTTGTTCAGGGTGAATCATTAACCAACCACTTGAGTGACAAACCAAAATTGTTTGTTGAGTGCCTTCTGCAGTCTGCACGGACAGTTTGCCTTCTGCAGGAGGTACGGTTTTCTTCTCTCACGGAATGAAAGCGCCACAGACCCCCTCTGCTCGCCGCTGTGCTTTAACCAGACCTGAAGTATGTACATAATAATACATAGATCTATATCTATCTACGTACATATATGTACTGAAGTATATAATCTATCTATCTATAGAACTTCTTTATATGTATCGAAGTTCTGTGTTGCATGAGGAAAGGGCATACATATGTTTGCATGAGGAAAGGGCATACATATAATGAAGAAAGAAGTTAACTTTTCCTTGTACTCTTCCTTTGTAGCCTGTTGAGGCTTTTGGTGAGAGGAATTATATCTTTTTCCTAGCAGCACTTAATGAACTGAAATCATTCTCCAGGATGATGATGACATGCCAGTTCTCGGTATATGGATACGAGTCCTGAGATCCCACACACGGATACACAGAAGGACTGCATAATGTGCTGAAGATGGGGGAGAAGGTATGCTTGGGTGAAAGGTGGGACTGTTTCTTCTAATGGCTGCTTACATCCAACAGCAAATACTGATTTCTCCCTTTTTAATGCAAGAGCATTTATCTGCCAGTGTTCAAACTGCATTTCCATGACATAAGAAGAGTTGTCTGGATAATTAACTAATACAGTTAAAACACATCAGTTTGAGCAGATGTTCTTGTCTGTGCTTTTAACGTGAATGGCCTTGATTTTGCAGCAAAGTCCGAGAGATGGCACCTGAATGCAAGGGTTTGGGTTTGTGAAGCTTTGCAGAATGATGGCCTACATTTATATTTCTTTCAGAGACTCCCCATAGGCTGCACACAAACCTCGTTTAGAGAGTTTTACTGAGACAGCAGATTCAAGCCTTCGTTATTAGGGGACATCTGCAATGCCATTGTCTGCTTGACATTAATTCTTCCAGCTGTGCATCGATGTATTGTAATGGCCCTGGTTTTTTTGGTCGCAGTTTGTTTCCTGCAGTGCCCTCGTGCCTGCGCAGCACTCGTGATGCTGACGTTGACCCTGGGCTGTGTGGCAGATGGGGCTGTCCCGTATCCGAAAGTTACGGGAATGTATGTAGATGTCAGATGGAATGCTGGTCTCTCCGCTCACCCTTGGCTCTGTAATTTCGTCATCCAGCCATGGAGGACCTGTGCAGCCATAACTGGCCAAGGCAGTGGGTGAGCACAAGCTGCAGCTCTGCAGGAGATCAGGAACCTCTTGCCCACAGCAGAAACAGCAAGTAACTGCAGTTCTCAGAACTCGTTACCGTGCCCTTAACTGCAGTATTTCCCTGCTCTGTAATCTGGCCAAAGGTAGGTAGGTTTTGATAGGGATACTCACATTTCTACCACAAAGGTCACCTCTCTGCCAGATTTCAAAATTTCCCTTCCGAAGCTAGAGATCCTCATATAAAAGGTTGCCTGAATTTAGGTAGCGTGTGCCAAGCAGTATATTTTTCCTTTAATAATATTCCTGGAAATAGCGGAACTGTTTTGGCTAAAGCAGATGCTGAACTGTTCAGAATGAAATTCTCAGAGCTGAAATCTGGCGAAGCAGAGTAACGTGCCCTTTTGTTAACCCTGGGGAAGGCTGAGCACCGTGGCAGCAGGGAGGGGAGGTGGCACTGCTGGTCGGCAAACCAAGGAAACCAACGAGCGCTGCTTTTAGCAAACTGCCAGCTTGAAGCCAGTGAGGAACATCCTTGGGCTCCTGCACTCTGTGTTTTTATGTTCACCTTAAATAATGAACAGAGAAACCCAGAGGCACCAGTGCTGCTTCCAGCTACCTTGAACTGCTTAAATAGGTAGTTTTAATCACCCAGGCTCCGTTCTCTCCACCTGTATTGCTCCTGGGCTTAAGGCTGGATGTATCTATGGAATCTCTAGTTATGTATTGGAGTTTGGCCTGAAGTAATTTGTGTTGCCGACTTGGTACTCTTTCCCCACCCTGGAAGTCTATCTGCAGAACCCCTCTGTGCCAGGCAAGAGAGTCCCCCATAGATGTTTCACTATACAGTTACATCTTTTGGGTTAGAGCCTTACAGGGCTATCATGTGAATGAGGACAAAGCTCTGTTTTTCTTCTTTGCTCTCTGCCCTGTCTTCTTTCTCTGTATTTTAGGACCCAAGTAACAGGGACATATAGCTCCTGTTCTGCTTCCTGGTTGTGTCACTGAAACTGCAGGAAAAACAAAAAGCCCTCCAACAACATTTTTAATGTTAGAGAGTCAAGGCACTACTTTCTTCTCTGGCCAGGATGTACCACAGAAATCATCTCATCCGCACATAGCCCGGGTGTGCGGAGAATCATTCCATGACACATGATCTTTACTAGAATTTTCAGATCTTTTTTGCAGTCAAAACTCACAGAAACGAATTGGGTCAGTGTTCATTGGTCTCAAGTTGTGTAGTTCCTAGTATCTGCTCTCCTATTAGATCCGGATTTCTTCGCTTCTGATGTTAATTAGATCTTCATTGCTTGAATTTCTTATCAGTCTTTGCCGGAGGCAGAGTCTGGGGTAGATGTTCCTAGATGGCCACTGACGTTCCGTTGGTTCTGTTGATGTTCCATCGATGGCTTTATCTTGTTGGGGCTACTCCCAGTCTGTTGAAATGCTAAGCCCATCAGGCCTCACCTAGAGAAACAATGCCCTGGAAAGAAGCTTCAGTTCCCTTCCCCTGGAGCAAAGATGAGCAAACCTGGCTAAAGTCATAGATAAAAGATTTTTAAACTGGTATGTTTTCCAACAGTTGTATATAATGCTTTATTACATAAACGGACTGGGAAAAGCTCTGGTACCCCTGACCAAGCTGGTTTTGTCTCAGACAGTGCTGTTATTTTGGGGCTAGACATGAAGCTGCTGTCTCTGGACTTGAAAATGAATATAGGAATGACTGAACAAACAAACGTGGTACACTCTTAAAAAATTGTGTGCCCATTGACCAAGCTGGATTACCATGCTCTTTCCAAATTCTTGCCGTGCAAGTTCTTCCATGCCCTCACTTGCAACTCAAACTTTTTTTTGTTTTGTTTTGTTTTAAATAATACTGGTACCAGAGCACGGGCACAGCACTTCTATGAGCTGCAGAGCTATGAATATCTCTTTTTATGGATACAGTGTGTGCATGCTGTGGCTTTGGGCACAGGGTATGTCAGTGCTAGTGCGAGACTGATAATAGCCTCTAAAGATCATTTGAGAAGTTGCTTACCTTTCCCCAGGGAACAGGACACGTCTTTGTATTTCCACCTTCAGATACACAACCCACTTGTGGGCTTGACTGCATAGCAAATAGTGCGAGAGTCATCCTTGCTTATGTGTATTTTTTTTTTCCCCCCTCTCCTTTATGTTTTGCTTTGCCCTCTCGTTTGCTTTCTGCCTGTTTTCTCTGAGGCTAGTGATTTCTTGGCAATTTATTGTTCATAATCAAAGAAAGGTAGTGGGCAAGCAGCAACTGCTGTCTTAGGTAGCCCAAGCTGACCCTGCCACTGCTTTGGCAGGAGAAAGAAGCTTCTTTGGGAGGAGCACAGCTGTCCTGGGCTTTGTGCACACAAGAGCTGCTCAGAGCAGCCCCTTGACCCCATGCTGGCTCTGTGAGCTCTGCCACTGACTGGTAACAGTGATGGCAGTTTGTGTTGAGGCTTTGTTCTCTGCTCCCCAGAGAGAAACATTCAACTGCAGAGTGACTAAGTGGCTTTTCAAAGGCTACATGATGATTCAGTGAATGAACAACAACCCCCAGCAGCTCCAGGCCCCCTTCTCTCTGCAGAACAATGCCTTTCTCCCTGTATGAAGATGCGCACGTAGGATAGGTTGCATACAGAGTTATGTATTTCAAAAGAAATTTGAATATTAATCTTTATATTGTAGTGATGCCACTGTCCTCTAGGCTCTGTAAATAGCAGCACCACAACAATGTGAATGATTCCTTTTATGCAAAACCCTGGCCAGTGAAATAGCTTGTCAATACGAAATAAAATTGCTGCACAAAGGTTTGACAGCTACCTTCATTATATATGTCAATCAAAAGATCCTAAAAGCTTTATTGTCCCTGTACAGAGTCTGAACAATATGCTAGCCCAATATGCCTCAAAGCTATGTTCCCTCTACTCCTTTCATTTAAAAAATAGCCACCAATAACTTTTGACAAACAGTCTGAGAAAACTGCATGAGCAGCAAGGAAATCTTAGATTTTCTTGGGGGTCTGTGGGCTGGAGCCTTCCACTCACTGGGCTCTGTCACATGTCACGGTAGATGAGATCTGGTCAGAAACACGGAGCCCTAAAGTTAGTCTACAAAACCCAGGCTGGCTGGGGTCGTGGGGAGGGCATGGGGAATTAGGGAGGAAAACTTATGCTGAATATGAACTACTTAAATAATTTTGGGTTAAGGCTTTTTGTTGCTTTCCCAGGTATGGGACATTCAAGCTCCTCTGTCGCAGGTCTCCCCCAGGTTAGGCTGGGCCTGTCTTGATGAGCTCTTGCTCTCATCAGAGCCCACCCTACAGCTTGGGAGTGTGAGGCGTGCGTATTTCGGCTGGATTCCCTTTTTCCATCGTGCTCGGTCCTGCGAAGCCCAGCTGTCACTTAGGGCTCGAGGTGCTGTAAGCGGGGCCGGGGTCGGGCGGGAGCGGGGCTGTGTCCCGGGAGGCGGGTCCGGCGGCCGGTGCTCCCGCACGGGCGGTGGGGCCTAGGCCGGGCCCTGCCGGGAGCGAGGGCCCGGCAGCCGCAGCGCTGCGAGCCCAGCGCGGCCCCGCGGCCGCGAGAGGGAGCGGCCGGCGCGCCCCGCTCCTGCCCGGCCCTCACACAGGCCGCCGGAGCCTCCCCGGGAGGGACGGACCCCGCGCCTTCGCTCGGCCCTGCTGAGGCCGCATCTGGAGTGCTGTGTGCAGTTCTGGGCTCCTCAGGACAGGAGAGACATGGAGCCTCTGGAGAGGGTCCAGCTTAGAGTGACAAAGATGATTAAGGAGAATCTCATGTGTGAGGAAAGGCAGAGGGTGCTGGCCCTGGTCAGCCTCGAGAAGAGACGACAGAGAGGGAACCTCATCAAAGTCTATCAGTATCTGAAGGGAGAGTGCCAAGAGGATGGAGCCAGGCTCTGGTTGGGTTTTGCCCAACGATAGTACAAAAGGCAGCGGGCAGAAACTGATGTACACGAGCAAGAACTTTACTGTGTGGATGCCCAAGCACTGGAACAGATTGCCTAGACAAGTTGTGGAGTCTCCCTCTTTGGAGGTATTCAGAAGGTATCTGGACACAATCCTCAATAAGCTGCTTTGGGGGACCCTTGCATGTCTGGGAACTAGGTGACCTCCAGTGGTCCCTTTCCAGTCTTTAACCATTCTGTGAAAGTGTGACATTGTAATCTTGTGCCATGACAGAGCAGACTAAATCTGGTTTATGAGGGTGTCCTAGCTTCTAAGTCTTTGTTCTGGGCTGTAGCTTAAATTAAGTTTCACAATTCAAAATATCCTGGAGGTTGGTTGTTTCCTCTAAGCCCTCAGCTTGGTTCTTAGCATGTGCTGGTGCGTGGCTTTGCTCTCAGACCTGGTCATGGGCAGTGCAGCAGCAGTACCTCAGGAGGTTACTTCCTGCATGCGTATCTGCCTGTGCCTTTCTGACAGCTGCTTTTGGGATGAGCTGCTGCTCTTGGCCTGTGCTAAAGGGCTGACCTAAAAGTGTAAAGAATAGCCTTGCTCTTGTGTTTGGGAGCGAACCATGGGGATGCTCTGTGAGGATGCATGCAGAGGAGATACTGCAACAGGACTGCTGATCACGCCAACTAGTGCTGGTGAAGAAACTGGTAAAATGGAAACTTTTAAAGAATTGAGGTGTTAATTCATGTGCTGAGAAAGCTGTGCTGCCCACTTACCATCCCAAAAACTGTGTGACGTTTCCCTGAGGTGCACTGCTTGCTGCTGCATCATGGCCGTGTCTTTGATCACAGGCAAAATTAAGCATGCTTTTGTAATCAGTAGACTCCACAAGTAGTTTCAAGATACATGGGAGTATATGGGAGTAAAAAGACATAGACTGACACTTCTCACAGTGTTGAAGTTTACATGGTGTGGTGTGTTCTCTCCCCATGCAGCATTGCCCTCCTGTACAGAGCCCTTTTATTCATGTTTTAAAGAATTACCACTGTTGTGGCAATGGCATAGAAGTTGTTTCGGTGCAATTTGTGGCGAGCACCAAATATTGTGCAACAGAATGTCTGTTATCTGTGACAACAGCTGCCTTTCATAACTACCTTTGATTTCAGGTGTGCAAGACTGGACTAAGCTGAACGTAGGTGGTGCTGACAGGATGCAAAAGGCTTTCTGTAAGCAGAGTGGGCTGTGCTTTTCTCGCTAGTCCACCTCTGGCCAAGGACGTACTTTGTAGTGTGTGGGTGCAATGGTCAGGACACTGCAAACACTTTTGCTCCTGTGGTAAGGCTAGGAGCTTGGTGTTGTACATGGAAAAAAAAGCCTACACAAGTCTGAAGCTTCTGCTGTGAGCACCACTGCTTCATCTTGTTATTCTGGCCCTAAAGGAAACCCTCCTGAAGGAATGCTGTACCCAGCCCCTCTGTTTCTGTGAACAGGAGGTAGCGGTGGCTTCCCAGGGGGAATAAACCAGGCTTTGGTGCTTGCCTGTCTTACTTCTCTGCCTTGTGGGAAAATGTTACGAATCCCTCTGTTTGGGTGATTGCTCACGCTTCTGCACCCTCAGACTTCATCTGTCAACTTTTAGCAGTTTATTATGCACTGATGCTGGGATGGCTCTTGCCAGCTAGGAACTGTTTTCCAGTGTCACTCCCTTGTAGTTGGCATGTGGAACTGCTGTGGCATTTTCTCGATGTTTAATGTGACCTAATTGTGTACTTCCACTGTCTGGGAGGATCAGCTCTCCTGGTGTGACAGTTGCCATAAAATCAGCGGTGCGTCTCTGGCATTTGCAGCTGGGTGCAAGGCACAAGTTCCTTGCTTTTGCTGCATCAGCCCAGTGAAACATTGCGGGGCTGTGTGTGCAGCCAACTGCCTTTTGTTACGCCTGGTAACAGCTTGGCAATATTAAAAAAAATGTAACCTCCAGCTGTTTAATTTGCTCTAGGGAAATAAAAAGGCTTCCTAATAATCTTCATATTTACTTGGCACGTTTGGTTTGAAAGCAGATGGGTTGATTTACGAGATAAATGACAAAGCAAGAGAAGAAGAAGTGTGTCAGTGGCTTTACCATTAGAGAGGAAGGCATTTCTGATATGTGGTTAATCACGATGAACCGTTCTAGGTTTTGTTTTTTTTTTTTTTTTTTTACAAGTCAGCTTCTTGGACCTTCTGCCCGCCAGCTTGCTCAGCCAACTAATTCCCTCCGTGCCCATTGTCACCTCCCCCTATGACCTACAGGTAGGGGAAGGTGCAGAGCTGTAATGAAGGAGAGGGGCTGAGGTGGCCATTCCTTCTCAGTTGTGCCTTCTTTGCCCACTCCAAACTTGTGCAGGAGCCTCCCCGTTGCAGCACTCACCCCCTCCCTGTGGCCAGACCAATAAGTGCCTATGTCCTTTTGGATGGGCTGGGAAAGGGTCCTTCCTGAGGCACTGCTGCTTGAGGCACTGAGCAGAGCTAGGTTCTCCAAGCAGGCTGGTGCTGAGGCTGTGCCCTCCCTGCCAGAGCCATGCACCCGTCTGCCCTGGCAGGCAGCTGGCAAGTTGTGAAATATGGTTCAGCACTTTTTTTTTTTAATATTAAATTGTGCAGCTGTCTTGGAAAGGATTAGAAATCAGTTCTGGAAAAGACTACAGTAGATTTTAGTGAAGAATTCTGCTGTGTCCTTAATTATTGATAAGCATCAGGATGTAAGGACACCATGTTAACCCTTCAGCAGCGAGGAAGATTACAAATAATCTAATAAATGACATTCGCAAATTTTCAGATGGAGTAGGTTTAGTTGCAAGTTCTGCGACTTAGAAGTGAGGAAATATCAGAAATAAGGTTTCTGCTTATTATTTTGTATGTCAGATAGCGTGTTTGGTGAGGCAACTGGGTTAGATGAACACTGTATGTCCCCTTCAACTGAAAGACACCATTCTACATTTCTGGTGGCACAGGCCTCTCCTAAGTGGTCCCAGATTTGCTTACCACCCCTGCCCTGGTTGCTCTCACCACCTTTCACTAGCGGGTTTTGCTCAGGGGATGAATCAGGGGCAGGTTCATGCCCACAAGGCTCCTGCTCTATGGCCCCAGGGCCAGGCAAGGCTGCAGGAGCACTGTGGAGGGGTTACTGGTTTTGGCAGCTGAATGGTGTCAGGAAAAGCAGCTTCCCTCCCTGCCACGTGTTTCCAGAGGGCTGCTGAATAAGTCAGGGAAGCCAAAGCAAGGCTCCTTTCTGGGCTCAGAAACCTCTGTGCTAGAAGAACCCGTCCCTGCCAGCTAGGGCCCCCCTTGTCCTGCCCATGGTGTGGGTAAGTCACAGGCTCCTCTTCTCTGTGCTGGGATGAACTGCCATGGGAATGCCATTGCCAGCAGCCTGGTGTGCTGGAAAAAGGGAGAAGGGAAGAGGGAATGTGGTGCCAGAGCTGCGTGCCATCGGGTTGCGTTTCCCTCTGAGGACAGAGGGTGTCTGGGCCGAGGTGAGATTGCTGGGAGTGCTTGGATGAGCTGTGCAGGAGACAGGGAGCTCGGGATTGCAGCTGCTGCTGGAACCATTGCCTTAGGTCTGCTTAGTCAGTGTCTGTGTGAAGCGGGACTTGCGCTGGAGAGGTGCTGTCGGGAACAAAGGACGGAGTAAATCCTCTCTGGGGATGTGCAGGGAGGGACTGAGTTGCAGGGAAGGAGAGTATTTCTAAGCCGTATCAATATTTCCCTGAAACTGGGGCTGGAGCAGTGAGGGGGGTGCTTGGGTTTGGCCTGGGCCTGTCAGGAAGAGCCATAAACGAGCCAGCCGAGGCCCTGAACCCTCCCTGGATGTTTGAAACGCTTCCACAGAAAGCCAAGGCAGTCATGATTGCAGAGGACAAGTTGTAGGCAACTGCTTACGATCCGTGGGGAATTTCCTGTGGAATTACCAGTCAGAGAGTGCATGCAAGCAGAGCACATCTTTTGGCTTTTTCCGGTCTGTCACCTCCTGTCTGGCTATAGAGAGTTTTGTGCGCTCCCGTTCAGGAGGCAGCGTGTTTTCAGCTGGAAATTTGGGGTGGTTTTGTTTCCTCAGGGTCTGGGGTCTTTCCTGAGAGAATCAGCCCTCCCATAAATCCCCCGGGTCGTTCTACACAGCTGCTTTGGCCGTGGGTCAGAGAGAGAGAAGGGAAATGACTTTTTAGGGTGTTGAAATTTCTCCAGGCAAGAGTGGGAGGTCGTCTTGCCCCTCCCCAGAGCCCTGCAGGCGCATGGGAGTAGCTCAGTGCCGGCGCAGCTCTCTGAGCAATAACAACGCTTGGGAGGTTCGGGTGTTGATAACAGCTCTCCTGTCTCCTGGGGCCCAAGGTTCGGTCTCACGGTCCCGGACCGGTGAGGGAGAGAAGGAACTTGTGCTATTCCTGGAAAAGCTTCTGTTATTCCTTGTGCAGCCTTTTAATTCTGTGTTCTGATGGACTGTCCGCTGTCTTTCTAACAGGACTTGTCAGAGATTCAGATTTAGGAATTGAATTTGGGTCCGTTCACTTCAGGATCTTGCCAAGCCTGAAGGCCTGGGGCGATGACTGCTCTCAACGAGGGCTCTTTATGAATCCTCTGTCAGATTTCCCTCAGTGCTGGGCAGAAAAGGCGAGGGTTTGGATCAGGAATTCTGCAAGCAGGGCCTGTGTGACCGTTGGCTTCTTGTGTGTGTGTGTGTGCATCAGTGAGCCAAAATCAAGAGCGAAGGTTGGTTTGGTTTTACGAACTTAGAGTAACTTTAAAAAAAAGTAATCAACTTTTTCTTCTTTTTTAATTTAGGTGCTGGAATTGCCTCTCTGGATGTGTGCTGAGCTCTCGCTGCTGTGGACTGTGCAGCCTTAATTGCTGCAGGTTCCTGTTCTTCTCACCAGCTCAAAGTACACGTGGGGTTTTTTCCCCTTCTATATAGAGCTGTTGAGTTTGGTGATTTTCCTGAATTGAGGATATTGAAGGTCGAGAAGGAAGATTTGTCTCTTCTTGTGCTTTTCTGTTGTTATTTTTAGCACCTGCTCACCATCTGGACATGGTTGGAATACTGGAAACATAAAAGTTTTTAGATTCAGTGCTTTATGCAAACCCAGGTTTTTTATCTTTTTTTTTTTTGAAAGGTCTCCATTTGTCTGGGCACTGTTCCTGGTAGTTTGATGTAGAAAAGGTCACGTGAACAGCAGGGAGCAGTGAGCACTTGGAAGGGGGGGTGCAGGTATTTCATCCAGGGTGGGGCAGTGAATGTGGCCTAGGAACAGCTCTCTGGTCAAGTGAGCAGCAGAGGAACTGAAGGATGCTCTTCCCCAGCAGAGCTGCTGCTTTGTGCTCTGGGGCAGCGCTGCCGCTGCTGGGCTTCCTCGGGGAAAACAGCTCCTTTAGGATTTGCTTTGCTGCAAAGGTTTCCCTGAGCTGGGTGTCTGCAAGAGGCATCGGGATACCAGTGTCAGGAGTTTTCCATGGCTGTTGTACACAGCACGTTCCGGGCAATTTGCGAGCGTGAGGCAGAGCAAAATGGGTGCAATTGGACTCTGCAAATGCAGTTCAGGCAGACGTTGATCTTTTAACTTTTCCATGGCAGGTGTGAATTCTTGGGCATTTGTGAGTCTGCCTTGACGTGCAGGGATTGAAGGTTTTAGGTCTGGAATTGTTTGCTCAGCTTGCTCCAAGGCATGGTGTACTTTTGGAAGTGCCACACGCCTCCCAGGACCAAGGAGCTGCTGGCTGGGTGCCTGGGAACTGGGAGCCACTGGGAGGGCTGGGGGTGACACCTGGAGATGGGCTGGGGAAGCCTCAACTGGGATATTTTCCCCCCTGACGTTGGGTACCGAGGCACTAGGAAAATCCAGGTGTTGGGGAAGATCAAACAGGAAAGCCTTATAAATATGATTGCCTGACAAAAGATTTTGGGAATATGAAAACTATAAGCAACATCGAAATGAAAGCCACCTTTTGAAATACCAAGTCTTAGTTACTGAACAACTGGAAAACAATGGTATGGCTGACTGAAGGTAATCCCCTCTTGATTGAACAATACCCTCTGCTTGCAGGCAGGTCCAAGGGTCAGAGCAGACTCTACTAGCTCAGCAGAAGGGGTCCAAAGAGTAGTTTTTAGAAGTTAAGATGTAACACTCTATGGTAATATAAGAACTCTTATAGGCTGTATGTAAATGCTATAGGATTTGTATCTTGTATTAGATTGGTTAGTGACAATTAGAATATTCAGTACAGAAGATGATTTATTGTATTGTAACCAGGACTTCAGACACTCTTACTATACTCTACACACATTCTCTCTCACTACTTCTTCACCTTCATTCCTCTCTCTCCCTCTCTTTACTTACCCGCTTACTCTCTTGCTCTCTTGGGCCTGCTCAGAGCTGCCAGCTGCAGCTCTAAGCAGTGCCCCTGTACCCACGCCCTTTGCAATAAACCGCGTGTTCCAAGATCTGACTGCAGAGATTTCTCGTCACCGTCCCGACCGTCCGAACCCGCACCGAGCACCCCCGAGGCAAAGCTCCCACATCCAGGACTCCAGGATGTTTGAGTGTATCTCAAGGTACACCTGGACCTTTGCCCTGTGGCGCTCTTGAGTTTCTGTTGACTTGCCTGAATTGAGGCTACTGAGGGCGGTGGAAGATAATTTGTCTTGTTTTGTGCTTCTCTGTTGTGAGTTTTGCCTTTCAGGCTTTTCAGCTACTTTTTAAACTCAGAGTAAAAACAACCTGCTGCGCTGGCTGGGGATGTTTTCCCTCCCGGCTGGGTTTTTTTATCTGGGACCCGGCCGGTCTGTGAGGTGCCGTTCATCGCCAGGGTTTGGGTGCCGACCGTGCCGGAGATTTGTCAGGCGGGATGATTTTGGGGCTCCCGGGAACCGCGTTCCCATGGGGTGCTCTCGAGACGAGAGCGAGGGTGGGTTTGTGTGTCAGCTGAAGGAGGTGTGTGGTGGATGAATGTTTTGTTCTCCCTGTGCTGCTGTTGTTTTGGGTTTCCTGGAACAATAAAATGCAATGAATTTTCCAGAAATAGAACAATTGTTACATTGTACTGATAGGGGGTTGGCTTGTGTTGCTCTGTGTTGGTGTTTGCTGCTGCACTTGCACATATTGCTCTGTATGTCAATTGGACTTTGACCAGTGTGCATATGGATTGTATTTGTGCTTGTGTACATTGTTGTTTCCACTTGCTTTGCCAAAGTGTAAATAAAAAACCCTCGTTCAATCAAGTTGAATAAACCCTAATAAAGATACCCCCCTCCTCCATTTTGGTTGCTTTCTTCCTTTGGTGTGGTTTAGTAATTTTTTTGCCTTATTTCTTGCTTTGCTACTCTGCTTTGCTTTACTTTTCAGTCTATTCCTCACTTGACTTTTTCTAACTCTTTATCTTTTTCTTGCTGTTTAACTGTTTCTGGATGTCTCTGTCACTCTATTTCTCAGTTTCTCTTTTTCTCTTCAACACTAATTCTCTTTTACACTCGATTTCTTTTTCTCTCAAACCCTATTCTTCTGTTTCTCTATTCCTTTTTCTCTCTATTTTTCTTTCTCTTTCTTTCTGACTCTTTCTTTCTCTCTGACTTTATTTCTCTCTTTTGGACTTTCTTTCTTTCTCTCGGACTTTCTTTCTTTCTCTCTGACTTTGACTTTCTTTCTCTCTCTCTCTCTGACTTTGATTTTCGAACTACCTTTCTCACCTTCCCTCCTTTGTTCATTTTTACCTTTCTACCTTTGTTTGTTTCTGTAGCAGCTTGGAATAAAACAAGAGACCACTCTTTCTTCAGGCACGATCTGCCCCAGGCTTTGTGTTTCTATTTTGGGAAAGTTTTAAGAGTTTTGGGAATGGGCACAGGGAAAGACAAAACAGATCCATGCCCACAGACTGGTCAGGGCAGACTCTCTGCCCCTTCTGGGCCACTGACTCAAACATGAAACCCCCCAGCTTTCTGGGAGGTGAAGGAAGAACAGTCACACCTGGTGCTTCTACCTGTAGCCATTTGCCTGCTCTGCATCTTTCCCAGGAGAGCAGAAGGCCCTTAGCAAAGTGAAGATCAATGGAACAAGTTGCTCTTCCACACAGGGCTCTCATTAAGGCTGGAATGGCTGCTGCCAGCCTCTGCACTTTCTGCCTCCCCAACTTCCTACCTTTGTTCATTTCTACCTTTCTCTTTTTCTACCTTTGTTGCTTTCTACCTTTCTCAATTTCTAACTTGATACGTTTGTTTGTTTCTACCATTCAAACTTTCTATCTTTCCATCTTTCTTCATTTCCAACTTTCTGCATTTCTACCTTTGTGCATTTGTTCATTTTTACCCTTCTGACCTTCTGCCTTTCTACCTTTTTTGTTTCTACTTTTATGACTTTGTACCACCTAAGTTTTCTCTCTTTTTACCTTTGTTCATTTTTACTTTTGTTAGTTTCTAACTTTCTACATCTCTGACTTTCTCTCTTTGTTTGTTTCTAACTTTCTAGATTTGTCCCTTTCTGCCTTTGTTTGTTTGGAACTTTGAAACTTTATACCTTTGTTTTTCTCCCCATTTTTACCTTTCTAACTTTGTTTTGAACACTCTACATTTCTAACTTTGTGCCTTTCTAAATTTGTGTTTTACTTTCTGACTTTTACCTTTCTAACTTTGTTTCTAACCTTCTTGTTAGAGTGAAGGCTCCTCTGGCCTCAGGCCCAGAGGGAAGACAAAGCACTAGGTTTGAATTAAAACCTTTGGACAAGCTGACATCCATGGAGCCACACCGAAGTGAAATAGAAATACAGATTTTTAACTTTTAGTAGAAATAGATGCTAAGTGCCTTAAACCTGAAAAAGCTGTAGCAGAGATCTTAAACACAGCTCTTGCTGCAGCAGTGTTACCTTTTCACAGAATTCTTTACTTTAGACAAAATCTAGATAGAATTACACTGTTCACATGTTTTAGATGGAGTGTTCACATAAACCATAAGAGCTGATAGAAACTGTATGTGCAAATCTGTGTAATACAGATGTAACACTTGTGTGAGGCTTACGAGTGTTAGAGCAGGATGGGTTAAGAAAAAGAAAACTAGAATCGTGTGTTAATCTTATTGGTCAATTAACAAATAGAATCCACACTTCTGTAAGAAAAAAATAGAGTGTATGGAGCATATAGAAGAAGATGGTTTTGCCTGTTGCTGCTGCTTGGCTTTATCATGTAACCCCATTCGAACTCTGCCTTCAAGACAGCTGTGAGACCGTGAAATAAAGAACTTAGCAGAACAGCAGCCTCCTCTGCTCTTTCACCCTGGTCCGAGAAGGAAGGGTACCCTGTCAAAGGCTCAACACCTTCTGCCTTTGTGACTTTGTTTCTAAATTTCTACCTTTCTAATTTTCTTTGTTTCTACTTTTTTTTTGTTTCTTTGTTTTTAACTTTCAACCTTTCTCCCTTTAGAAATTTGTTTGTTTCTTGTATTTTACCTCTTTGTTTGTTTCTAAATTTCTGCTGTTGTAACTTTCTTTCTAACTTTCTACTTTTAAAATTTCATTTGTTTTTAACTTTTTATCATTCCTCCCAGCGAGGGCTGTGTGCAGAATACTAAAACCTGTTAAGTTCTTCACTTTTACGTCTATAGGCAAATGCTACTGATTTAGATGTAAATTCATTTTGAAATAAGCCAGCCCTCTCTGTCTACTCTGTCGCATACAGCAATATAAGAAGCTGGGAATAGAGATCAGCAAGTTTTGAGAATAAGGAGCCGGCGTTTTTCTGTAGGAAGGAAAGCAGCAAGCGCCTGGCCGCAGGAGCCGAGACGCTCGGGCTGCAGGAGCTGCAGAGCGCCCGGAGCCGGCTTTTCCCTGTGCTCTGTGCCTGCCCCCGGGCTGAGCTGGGCGGCGCTGCTGCCGCCTGGTGGCGAGAGCGCGGCACTGCCGCCCCCGACACGGCTCCCCGGCGCTGCTGCCGCCCGGTGCCGGCTGAGCCGAGAGGGCGGCGGCCTCGGTGGCTGCCGAGCGTGGCAAGGAGCGGGAGCGAGCGGGGCCGGGTCTGTCAGCGGAGGGGAGGGGCGAAGGGCGGTTCGGAGCGCCAAGGGACACGGGCGTGCACGAGCGGGGCCACAGCTATGGAAAGGGCCGGGCGCCGTGCGGGGCGGTGACCGCGGGGAATGACAGCGCGGGGGGCGGCCCGGCGGGGCCGGTTTTGCCGGGCAGCAGAGGCGCGGTCGCAGCGCGACCCGGGCGGGAGGCACCGGGCGGGCACGGTCGGAATAGAGCCGCCCGCGTGTCGCTCTCAAGGAGGCGGCTCGGAAAGGAAGGCGCAGTTCCCCGCTCTCGGGACGGCGTTAAGTGACGTTTTTATTAGAATATTATAGTATTTATTTTATTTTATTATTTTATTATCTGCCAGGACCTTGCAGAGGGTGGTTTACACTTCCGCCACACTCAAGATGGCGGACGCAGTAGGCCCCCTGCGAGAGGTGTCCCTGCCGATGCCTGCCGCCGGTCGCGGAGCCGTCGGCCGCCTCCGGCGCGGCTGACCCCGCCAGCCGTGTCCTCGCACCGGGAAGCACGGCGGAAAATCGCGCGGAAAGCGCGGGGCCGGCGTCGGAGTCCGGGCCGGATTCAGGCAGCTGACTAGACAGAAGCCCTTGTGAGGGGCGGCGGGGGCCCTAAGTGTACCACACTAAAGATGGCGGCTCGACCGGAAGTGGCTTCTGCCAGCACCCAAGATGGCGGCGAAGGGCGGAAGTGTCGTCACTGCCACACTAAAGATGGCGGTCGTGTGCACTGTTTTCTGACCTTCTCAATATGGCGGCAGGGAAGGCCCCCCCCCCCCCCCCAAGCTGCGTCTATTCGGCTGCCTGAACGCGACGCCGACGCCGACGCCAGCCCAGCGCTTGCGCGCAATTTTCTGAGGCGTTTCCCGCTACGCGGACACCGACTGTGGGGTCAGCGGCGCCTGGGGCAGGCGGGAGCATTCAGGCAGTCGAATAGATGGACCGGGGCGGGGGGGGGGGGGGGGGGGTCCTTCCGGCCGCCATCTTGAGAAGGTCGAATAGCCACATCGGTGCGGTACCGGTGACTTCCGCCCTTCTTCGCCAGGAGCGGCGATGGCGGGGAGCCCGGGGAGCAGCGCTGCCGGGCCGGGGGCACCGGGGCGGGTGCTCCGGGCTCGGAGGTGAGCGGGGAACGGGGACAGCCCCGAGCGGACGGTGGGGGCCGCGGGGGATCGGTATTCCGGCCCAGGGATGAGTGTTCCGGCACAGGGGTGGCTGTCCCGGCACAGGGATGCGTTCATGGACTGTCTAATAATATTATTTAACGATCGTGCAAGGAGATCTGTATAAAAAAATCCTCCGTGGTCATCCTTCTCCCAGCCCCGCTGTGTTTTCAGGATCTTGGGGGAAGAGTTTGGGTCTGAACAAGGCTCTCGGGCACAGGGTGGGATTCTTGGGGTGCAGGGCCAGGATTTGGACTCGATGCTCCCTGTGGGTCCCTTGCAGCCCAGGAAATGCTGCGATCCTGTGCCTCTGAGGGTGAAATAAAGGGCAGCGGTGGGGTTTGTGCCCGCTGTGTTCACGGCCCCGCCGGCTCAGGGCGGGTTAAAGGCGCAGCTGCCCCGAGACAGCGGGACCGGCCGGGGCTGCTCGCTCCCGGTGCTGCCGCCTCGTGGGGAGAGCCCGGCACTGCAGCCCGCGCAGGCGCTGGACCACGGGATGGGCGTGGAACAGCAGCGCAGGGGATGCTGAGGCAGCCCAGGGAATGCTGCGGTCCCAGGGAAGGCTGAGGCGTCCCCTGCCCGGGGCACTCGGCAGCAAACCCCTGATGTTGAGCAGAAAAAGGAAAGTTCTGGGTTAGTGGGAGGAGGTTTCTGGAATGGAGCTGGAACAGGTGCTGATCCACTCATGGAATCACGGGGTGGTTTGGCTTGGAAGGGACCACCAGGATCATTTACACTCTGTTGTCTGATTGCACAGCGAAGAACATCCAGAACTGCCGCCTCACCCTCACGGACAGCAGGAATGTCTTCCATAGCTCTTGTTTTGGAATGGGAATGGCTGTTGGGAGCTCTGGCAGGACCAGGTAAGAAGAGAAATGGGATCATTGTGGCTGCTGCTGGAGGTGGTTTTCTGCTTTCCGGCTGTTCTTCTCATTGATCCTTTCACAGCAGTGTTCTAGGGCACATTTGAGGGTAATTCCAGGAATCTGAAACCAGATAAAAACTGGTGGGGAAAAAATGTGAACGTGATCCATTTCTGGTAGTTCCAAGCTTCTCCCACAACACCGTTCCAGGGGAAAGCTGATAAAAGGGTAAAGATGCAGAGGAACAAGTGCTGTAAAGCCCCCTGGCGCTCTGAGAGAGCAAACCTTCCAGTACTCCCAGCAGATCTCTTGGAGAAAGTGTGGGATCGCAAGGTTTTCCAGGAAAGCAAAACAAGGGTGGAGATGAGGGAATAGGCTTCCAGTTCTTCCTTGAGCTGAAAGCCTGGGGGAATTGAGAGGGGCCACAAGAACTGTTTGTGTAGGCAAATGGGAGTTTGGGGGCTGAATCTGAGTTTCCCTCTGGGGCATTTTTGAGGGAAAAGCTGAGGTGCTGTTTAAGGGAGAGAATGCAGATTTTTGGGGTGGAAAAGGTTGAATCAATATTGTAGAGGAAGTAAAACGCTGGGGGTAAAAGTGGATGCAATGTGGAGGGGACAGATTGAATATTTTGGAGGCAAAATGGGGAACTGAGTAGTGGAGAGATGGGGAACATTTTGGAGGCAACACTTGACAAACTCTCTGGGGTGGAGAACGACCACATTGAGGGAAAAATGAGGTGATGAGCAGTGGGCACGTAGGGAAGGTCGTGGGGGTAAATCTTGAGAAAAGCCCCGTGGTATTCAAGAAATCCTTGGAAGCAGGAGTGAGGAATTCAGTGGTGGAAAAATAGGGGAATTTTGCGGGGGTAAAACTTTAAAAGATCTAAGAGTTGAGAGTGTGTGTTTTTAGGTAGAAAGGATGTCTTGTTGAAGTTGGGCGTCTGGATTGTGGCATTTATGGATCCAGAAAGTAGAAGATAAAGGAGACTCCCAAAGCCTCGGTAGCTGTGTTAAGAAATCCCTGCCAGGGAAGAAAGGTACCTAAACCTCCTAGAAGTAGGGACTAATTGGCATGGGAAGGGGAAAACCCACCCCCAGTGGGAGAGAGCACGCCGGGTAAGGGAAGAGAAGGATGCCCTTAAGAACAAGCAGGGAAGGTGAATTTCTCGGCTTGCTAAAATGTATCAAAAAGTTTGGAACCTGGGTCTGTGTGGAGGCCGGGATTTTCTCGGCCATATGCAGAGCCCAGCACTAGGAATAAAGGAATTCCAGGCTTTACAACGCCAAAAATGCAGTACCAGAGAGTTCTGTTATCCCGAGGACTTGGGGGATATTTGGCAAAAATTTCCGGGGGCCCAGGCTGGACCGAGCTTTTAACGCTCCCCGGATTCACGGGATCGGGGATTCCGGCGTGCCCTGCACGGGTTTTTTCAGGGAAGTCCCAAATCCTTCGTGTGAGCACGAAGCAGAATCCCCTGGGAGCTGTGAAGGCAACAGGATATTTCTTGGGAATTTTGAAGGGTTGGGTGAGTCCTCAGTGTTAGGTTGGAATGAACGCAAATTGTCCGGGAGTTGCTGGTTTGGGGATGGCCGGGTCTGGGTTTGGATTTGTGGGCACCGAGTGTTCCTTGTGTCAGCTTTAGGTCTTCTGGATTGGTGGGAGTAGTCAGAGAAAAGAGAAGGCAATTGAAATGCGGAGCTCCATTCCCGGAGAAATGGTCGGGATGGGAGAGGAAAGGCTGTGGAGCTGCTGGGAGCTCGTGGAGAACGAAAGGATCTGAGGCCTGGAGGCAAAAGCTGTGGAACAAAGCCTGAAAAGGGTGTGGGGTGGGGCGGGAGGGGGAGGAGGGCACCGTGGTGGGGGGAAAGAGGGAAAGGATCCCTGCTCTGGGAATCCAGCAGGGACCAGGAGAGGATCATTTTCCATCCACTGCTCTCAGTGGAATCCTAATAAGGACGGTGGAAGGGAAGTGATTCGTTTGTTCTTAGGTTTGGAATGAAAGGTGCTCTTGCAGAGGGGACTATTGACCTGTTAAAATTCTGTTGGATACAGGAAAAGAGGGAGGAAGCAAGCAGCTGGGGAATGAAGGGGTGGATTTTTTGGTGGATACAGGGAAAGACACGGGAAGGGGCTCTCAAGTAGAATACACCTCACGGGCAGCACCAGGAGAAGCCTCAAGTGCCCTTTTTTTCCAAGCTCTGACATTCCAGAGGAGTAAGCAGTGGTCAGCCCATCACTTTCTGTATTCCTTGGATGCCCAGTGCTTTGTTGGGAAGAGATAATATTTGGAAATGAACAAATCCGGGGATGTAATTTCCTGATAGTAAAGCCCCAGAGAGCCTGGTTTTGATATCCTTCCAGCACCCAAACGCAGCAGAGGGAATCCTGGCGGAGCTGGAAAACGCTGTCGCTCCGTCGGTGGAATTCCTGGGAACTGGAAAGCAGCAGAAGCAGCAAGAACAGAGTTGGAAGCAGGCTCCAGCCGGGTAAGGCAGACACCAAATCCTTTGGAACTGGGCAGGGGTGGGAAGAATGAATTCTTACATTTGTAGCCCAGGGATTCCTGAGCAGGATCCCGGCAGGGAAGACTGCAGGGATCAGGCTGGGGCCTGATCGCAGCTGGGGGCAGCGAGCCTTGGAATTGGCTGAAGGGAAGAAAGAGGGATCCTTTGAGCACAAGGATCAGGTGTCAAATGCGGAGATGGCATCAGACAATTCCTCGGGAGGGTTTAGTTCCTGGGCCAAATCGATCTGCTGCCTTGTGAAGGAGCTCAGAGACCTGGGAAGAGCCCAAGCAACGCAGGGAATGCACCGGCAGATAAAAGTGCCGGGGAACGGTGGGGAAAAGCATCCGAACAGGGGGCCTCATTTTGTACAGGGACGGTACAAAAAATTGTCCGAAAGAATAGGAATGGAATGGGATTTTACGTATTCCTCGGAGGCCACAATCCAGTGGGAAGGCTGAGAGAAAGAAACAAGGCCTAAAAAGGCAGATGAGCCAAATCTGCCCAAAGCCTCCAATGGCCACATTCCCTGGCATTGCTGAGGACTTCAGCCAAGCTCCAAGCAAAAGGTGAGCCCCTGATTTTGGTGCCAAGGGAAACTCCAAGTTAAGAATGATCCAAATATGAAGCGCTTCTCACAAAACTCAGCTTTGCAAACCTTTCTTTGGGCTAAAAAAGAAAAGATGGGAATGCCCTTGGCAGAAAAGCAGCTGTGAGGCACAGCAGGCTTCAAATGCCTGTCAGCAGGAGCTCCAGGAGAAACGGCTGCTGGCTCCGGGCATCCTGGGCTTTCCAGGCAGGTTTTGTAGCGGATTGCAAGGCAGTTTTCCTGCCTCTGGGGGGTGGCACCTGCATCCCGCTGGAAAGGGAAAATGTGGAGAGAGGGGCAAGCGGGAAGACGGTTGCTGATGTGTGTCCTTGGATCGCAGTTCCTCCCGGTGAGTCTGTGCTGCTGGAAGTTTGAAGGAGATCAGTCCTGGAGTACGTGTGGGTTCACCTGTGGGGTTTGGGAGCGACGCCGGACATGAAATTCCAGGGATGTTCCCTTTGCTGGAGTGAGAAGCAGTGGAAGCACTTTGCTGTCTGCTTCTTCATCGCCTTCGCCTCGGTCCCCTGGGGCTCCAGGTAATCCCCTCTCACCTTTGCTTTTCCAAGGGTCTCTAAATGAGGGCTTGAGCTTTGGTGTAGCTCCCTTTACAGGGAAGATCTGTTCCAGGAAAGGTCTCCTGGTCTGGACCGATGGCGTTGCAGGAAGAGCAGGAAACCCCGCAGCTCCTGTGGCTCCCTCATCCGATTTGCCTGCAGGCAGCAGCAAGGATCATTCCCAAGTGTCATCCCCTGGCTCCGTGACTCGGTGAGGTTGTGTTCCCCCAAAGGCCAGGGGCCGCTTTGTTTTGCGGCTCACGAAAGTCCAGCTCGGTGGTGCTGGGTTTGGTTTTTGTGTGTAATGAAGGCACTAAAAAATTCCCCTCCTTCACTGGCACAGCCCTGGAGTGGGAGCAGATTCCCCTTATCCCGCAGTTATCCCGCTCCTGCCCTGGATCCCTGCGGTGCCGTGTGTTCTCCAAGCTCACAGCACTGCTGGCTCTAAACAAGAAAAACAATCCCTGTTCCTTCTCTTCTCCGTCCTTGATGTTCCCAGGCCCTGCATCTCCCTGGCTATTCCCTGTGGGAGTCTTCATCTCCATCCCACCTTATCCCGATCAGGTAAGGGTCTGAGACGTGTTTAGCAGCAAATGCATTCCTGTGAAGAAAGCCAAGAGCAAAGAGCATCCAGATGCAGAGAAGTCTTTAGAAAAGCGTTCCAGACGTGCAAATGAGGGATGTGTCTTCCTGCATCTCCTGTTGTTTTTCTCTGTCACGTTTTGGAAGGGTTTCTCTCAGTGATTTCCTGCAGTCCAGGTGCGTCCCTTCTTTTGTCCAAATCCAGTGCCAGAGGATCGAACAACTGACGAGTGGGGCCTGGGATGAAAACGGTTCTCCTAAAATGAGGGAAACAATGCTAGAAGAGAAATGAGCATCCTTTTAATGCCTGGAATAAAAATGCTGGAAAAGGGCACTTTTTATTTGATATGGTGTCATTCTCCTTTTTTTTTTTCCATAGCTAAAACTCCACGGTGAGCAATCAGAGCAGAAATAGGAAATGCAGGAGTCTTGGATTCCACAGTGGGATTAACTTCCCTTTTCTGCTCTCTTTCAGGACAGGAAAAACCACTGAACTCGCCCCATCTTTGGGACCAAGAGCTGTGGTGCTGGAGTAGGCAAAGCCAGCTAGGGCCCCCCTTGTCCTGCCCATGGTGTGGGTCAGGGACAGGCTCCTCTTCTCCTCTGCGCTGGGATGAACTGCCTAGGGAATGCTATTTTTGACAGCCCGGTCCTAGCCCCGGCTACTGGAAATGGGCGGAGGTGAAGAGGCAAGTGCCAGAGTTGCTTGGGGATGATGGAATTGTGGTGTTTGGCTGTGCCCAGAGGGGCAGGTTGGGCATTTCTGTGTGTCTGAGGACCGGTTTGGGTGCTGGGGAGCCCGGGGAGCCGAGCTCTCAGTGCATTCCCAGCTCACCCGGGGGCGGGAGCTGGTGCAGGGCTGGGTGACAGCCTCTGGTCGGGCTCGGGGCAGGCCCTGGCCCCGGCACAGACACGCTGGGGTGGTTTGGGGACGCTTGGGGAGCAATGGGAAGAAAATGAGGGATGGTGCTGGGCGGAGCGATCGGCCTGTGCTCGTGTCAGCGCAGCCGTGCAGGGCACTGGGATCTGGGTAAAACACCGGCTCTCCTGGTGTTCAGGGATGCAAGGTCTGTATTTATCCATACATATTTATCCCTACATATTTATCCCTATATTTATCCATGGATTATCCATATATGTTTATCCATATACATTTATCCATATTTTTATCCACGTATTTACCCATGAATTTATCCCTATATTTACCCATGTATTTACCCAGGTATTTTATGAACACTCAAGTGCCATATCCATGTATTTTATGAGCACTTCCAGGGTTGGTGACTCCACCACTGCCCTGGGCAGCTGTTCCAGCGCTGGACAACCCTTCCCATGCTGGGCCAGGAGATGGATTCTGGAAATGCAGACTCCGAGGAGCAGGGGATTAAGGCAGCATTGGATTCCTTTATTCTCCCAGAAGGATAAAGGAGATTTATCCCCAGACGAACCAGAGGTGTTCACACTGAGGTCATTAGTGGGATTTCTTCCTTACTCCCACAAATACCCACTGGGGTGACAGAGTTCCCTACAAGGGCGGTGTTGGAAGGAGCTGCTGGAATGTTTTGCTGTTTATTGGGATCCACAGGATGTTTGGTGTCTCTCAGAGCTGTTCCAGGCTTTCCACAGACCCAAACGCTCCTCACACTTCTCCTCAGAGTAGAGAGGTTTCCCAGAGTGCTGGTTTTTAATTTCAGATGCTGGGATAACGACACGGCTTCAGGAGGCAGGAGACTCATTGTGCTGTGCCTCAGTCCAGGCAGGGACAACCCCCAGCTAATAAAAACCTCTTTAAAGCACAAAAAGTCCCATTAAACTGATATTATAAAGGCTGCAAATTGAAGCAGGCCTCAATCAGAAAGCAGCAGAATTTAATTCCCCCCCCTTGCCCATTTGCATGATGATCTCCTTCCTAATTGCCCATCTACGCTTTTCCCACAGAAGTGCTGTCCCGAGGTTGGAGATGGTTCCAGCTTTATGGAGCTTTGATCTTTATCTGCTTTTACTTTTTACAGGGCACAGAACCCGAGAGTGGCAGCTGCTTTCCTCTTGTTCCTCCTGTGGCAGTGAACTGCTCTTCCCGAGGACGGCTGCAGGAATTCTCAGGCAGCATAACGTATGGAATGCCAGGCACGCTACAGAATTCCAGTGGGAGCAGCAGGAACTTCTGTTCTTTACTGGCAGGGCTGTGCCATGAAGGGGAGCTCGGAGATATTGGTCAGCTCAGGGAATGAGCCTGGCTCATGGTAAGGAAATTCACTGTGCAGTTACTTCGGGCCCTTCTCCTCCTTCTCCTCCTTCTCCTCCTTCTCCTCCTTCTCCTCCTTCTCCTCCTTCTCCTCCTTCTCCTCCTTCTCCTCCTTCTCCTCCTTCTCCTCCTTCTCCTCCTTCTCCTCCTTCTCCTCCTTCTCCTCCTTCTCCTCCTTCTCCTCCTTCTCCTCCTTCTCCTCCTTCTCCTCCTTCTCCTCCTTCTCCTCCTTCTCCTCCTTCTCCTCCTTCTCCTCCTTCTCCTCCTTCTCCTCCTTCTCCTCCTTCTCCTTCTCCCTCTCTTCCCAACACCAGTTCCAGACCTCAGTATAATCCATGTTCCCACAGCCTGACCTTGCAGTTTTCCCAGTTTAGCAGCCCCAGCCACACTTGCAGCCTCTCTGTCTGGACTTTGTCTTGCTGAAATCTCCCTTTGTTGATCCTTTGCTGCCTCACCTTTTATCCAGCAATAACGTGCAGTGGGTGGAAGCTTCTCAGAATTCCCTCCCTGTTCCACTGGAAACATTCCCAAGTGGAAGCAGCTGCACTGCCCATCAGCACTTGCCTGCTTTTAGGGGTGGTTGAGGCATGAAGGATGCAACAAATGGAGTTGGCTCCAAGGGGATGAAATGCTCCCCCTGAGGCTGCTCAGAGAGCTGGAGCTGAGGAATCCGGGTGGGAATCACTCCAAGAAAAAGGAAGGAAAAGAGAGCAGAGGAACAGGGATGCAATTCCAACCTCTCCAAGGACTGGGATGGGCACATTCACCATCACCATTTAATCTAGACACGATTTCTTCTTTGCCTCTGGCTGCCAGGAGCAGGATGAGCAGTTTAATGAGTTTAAATAGTGAATAGTTTAATTAGCTGGAAGAGACTGGATCAATAGCTGCTTAAACAAACAACTGGATCCCTGTTTCCAAGCTTGGATGTAGTTTTGGAAGGTTCCTGGCAGTTTGGCAGGGATTAGTGATGCTGAGAATGTGCTTTTTTGTGGGTTTGGGGCTTTTACTCCTGTTCACGTGGCTGCTCTTTTTCTTGTTGAGTGGAAAACAGGAGGGAAAGAGCAACGACGGAAGGAATTCCACTCTTGCTGCTTCAAGGGATGGATCAGGAAGGGAACAGGCTGCAGGGAATTTGGAGTGCAAACTGAGATCTCTCCGATATTTTCGGCTCAGTCAGTCCATCAGTGCTTGGTAGCTGTTTAGGCCACGTGCAAGGTGAATGATGGTGCACATGGCAGAGCTGCTGGTGGCTCCTTCCCCTGCCCGGCTGTCAGTCACCCTGCAGGGTGCTGGAGCAGCGTGCCAGAGGCCGTGGATCCTATGGATCCCATGGATCCCAGGGGCGTGATCAGGAGCCTGGGCCTGCTGGCCACTCCTTGCTCTCTCTTACCCTGATTTTTCAGCTCTGCAGCGAATCCAGCTTGAGTTTTTCAACCCCCTAGAAACCCAGGGACCTTTCATGTCTGTTCTCAGATCTGGGATTTAAATCCAGCCCTTATCAAAGCACCCCGTGACCAGGCAGGCCCTGAATCCCAGCAGGGATCTGATAAAGAGGGACCTGACATCCTAAAGAAACCCTTTGAAATCCTGCTGGGATTGATTTGTATCCATAATGGAGCCCCGAGCTCTCTGCCAGGGAGAGATGAAGCTGCTCCTTTGCTTTATTATCCTCAGGCCCATCCCAGCTTTGAGGGAAATTCAGTCCCTCTTCAAGCCCCAAAATCATGGAAAAGCTCCTTTGTATCCTCTCCACAGCCCCTACGTGGATTAATCAACTTTTTATTTGATATGGTGTCATTCTCCTTTTTTTTCCATGGCTAAAACTCCACGGTGAGCAATCAGAGCAGAAATAGGAAATGCAGGAGTCTTGGATTCCACAGTGGGATTAACTTCCCTTTTCTGCTCTCTTTCAGGACAGGAAAAACCACTGAACTCGCCCCATCTTTGGGACCAAGAGCTTTGGTGCTGGAGTAGGCAAAGCCAGCTAGGGCCCCCCTTGTCCTGCCCATGGTGTGGGTCAGGGACAGGCTCCTCTTCTCCTCTGTGCTGGGATGAACTGCCTAGGGAATGCTATTACTGACAGCCCGGTCCTAGCCCCGGCTACTGGAAATGGGCGGAGGTGAAGAGGCAAGTGCCAGAGTTGCTTGGGGATGATGGAATTGTGGTGTTTGGCTGTGCCCAGAGGGGCAGGTTGGGCATTTCTGTGTGTCTGAGGACCGGTTTGGGTGCTGGGGAGCCTGGGGAGCCGAGCTCTCAGTGCATTCCCAGCTCACCCGGGGGTGGGAGCTGGTGCAGGGCTGGGTGACAGCCTCTGGTCGGGCTCGGGGCAGGCCCTGGCCCCGGCACAGACACGCTGGGGTGCTTTGGGGCCGCTTGGGGAGCAATGGGAAGAAAATGAGGGATGGTGCTGGGCAGAGCGATCGGCCTGTGCTCGTGTCAGCGCAGCCGTGCAGTGCACTGGGATCTGGGTAAAACACCAGCTCTCCTGGTGTTCAGGGATGCAAGGTCTGAGGGACCGGATTTACTTGGGGTTTTCCAGGACAGCAGGAAGAAGAGGAAATGTGGTGCCAGAGGTGCGTCCCATCAGGTTGCAGTTCCCTCTTTCCCATTTCCATTTCCTCCTCAGTGCGGGTGTCCCCTGCAGCCCATGAGCACGTGGCCGGTGACAACTCCCTGTCTGTAGAGGGATTCCTTATGGAACAAGGGCAGATGACACTTGTGTGAGGCTTACGACTGTTAGAATTAGACCAGGATGGGTTTAAGGAAAACTAGAATCGTGTGTTAATCTTACTGGTCAATGAACAAATGGAATCCACACTTCTGTAAGAAAAAATAGAGTGTATGGAGCATATAGAAGAAGCTGGTTTTGCCTGCTGCTGCTGCTTGGCTGTATCATGTAACCCCATTCGAACTCTGCCTTCAAGACAGCTGTGAGACCGTGAAATAAAGAACTTAGCAGAACAGCAGCCTCCTCTGCTCTTTCACCCTGGTCCGAGAAGGAGGGGTACCCTGTCAAAGGCTCAACACTTGCCTTTCTGACTTTGTTTCTAAATTTCTACCTTTCTAATTTTGTTTGTTTCTAATTTTTTTGTTTGTTTGTTTCTAACTTTGTTTGTTTTCAACTTTCTCCCTTTAGAAATTTGTTTGTTTCTTGTATTTTACCTCTTTGTTTGTTTCTAAATTTCTGCCGTTGTAACTTTGTTTCTAACTTTCTACTTTTAAAATTTCATTTGTTTTTAACTTTTTACCATTCCTCCCAGCGAGGGCTGTGTGCAGAATACTAAAACCTGTTAAGTTCTTCACTTTTACGTCTATAGGCAAATGCTACTGATTTAGATGTAAATTCATTTTGAAATAAGCCAGCCCTCTCTGTCTACTCTGTCGCATACAGCAATATAAGAAGCTGGGAATAGAGATCCGCAGGTTTTGAGAATAACGAGCCGGCGTTTTTCTGTAGGAAGGAAAGCAGCAAGCGCCTGGCCCCAGGAGCCGAGACGCTCGGGCTGCAGGAGCTGCAGAGCGCCCGGAGCCGGCTTTTCCCTGTGCTCTGTGCCTGCCCCCGGGCTGAGCTGGGCGGCGCTGCTGCCGCCTGGTGGCGAGTGCGCGACACTGCCGCCCCCGACACGGCGGCACTGCCGCCCCCGACACGGCGCCCCGGCGCTGCTGCCGCCCGGTGGCGGCTGAGCCGAGAGGGCGGCGGCCTCGGTGGCTGCCGAGCGTGGCAAGGAGCGGGAGCGAGCGGGGCCGGGTCTGTCAGCGGAGGGGAGGGGCGAAGGGCGGTTCGGAGCGCCAAGGGACACGGGCGTGCACGAGCGGGGCCACAGCTATGGAAAGGGCCGGGCGCCGTGCGGGGCGGTGACCGCGGGGAATGACAGCGCGGGGGGCGGCCCGGCGGGGCCGGTTTTGCCGGGCAGCAGAGGCGCGGTCGCAGCGCGACCCGGGCGGGAGGCACCGGGCGGGCACGGTCGGAATCGAGCCGCCCGCGTGTCGCTCTCAAGGAGGCGGCTCGGAAAGGAAGGCGCAGTTCCGCGCTCTCGGGACGGCGTTAAGTGACGTTTTTATTAGAATATTATAGTATTTATTTTATTTTATTATTTTATTATCTGCCAGGACCTTGCAGAGGGTGGTTTACACTTCCGCCACACTCAAGATGGCGGACGCAGTAGGCCCCCTGCGAGAGGTGTCCCTGCCGATGCCTGCCGCCGGTCGCGGAGCCGTCGGCCGCCTCCGGCGCGGCTGACCCCGCCAGCCGTGTCCTCGCACCGGGAAGCACGGCGGAAAATCGCGCGGAAAGCGCGGGGCCGGCGTCGGAGTCCGGGCCGGATTCAGGCAGCTGACTAGACAGAAGCCCTTGTGAGGGGCGGCGGGGGCCCTAAGTGTACCACACTAAAGATGGCGGCTCGACCGGAAGTGGCTTCTGCCAGCACCCAAGATGGCGGCGAAGGGCGGAAGTGTCGTCACTGCCACACTAAAGATGGCGGTCGTGTGCACTGTTTTCTGACCTTCTCAATATGGCGGCAGGGAAGGCCCCCCCCCCCCCCCCCCCCAAGCTGCGTCTATTCGGCTGCCTGAACGCGACGCCGACGCCGACGCCAGCCCAGCGCTTGCGCGCAATTTTCTGAGGCGTTTCCCGCTACGCGGACACCGACTGTGGGGTCAGCGGCGCCTCGGGCAGGCGGGAGCATTCAGGCAGTCGAATAGACGGAGCGGGGGGGGGGGGGGGGGGTCCTTCCGGCCGCCATCTTGAGAAGGTCGAATAGCCACATCGGTGCCGTATCGGTGACTTCCGCCCTTCTTCGCCAGGAGCGGCGATGGCGGGGAGCCCGGGGAGCAGCGCTGCCGGGCCGGGGGCACCGGGGCGGGTGCTCCGGGCTCGGAGGTGAGCGGGGAACGGGGACAGCCCCGAGCGGACGGTGGGGGCCGCGGGGGATCGGTATTCCGGCCCAGGGATGAGTGTTCCGGCACAGGGGTGGCTGTCCCGGCACAGGGATGCGTTCCTGGACTGTCTAATAATATTATTTAACGATCGTGCAAGGAGATCTGTATAAAAAAATCCTCCGTGGTCATCCTTCTCCCACAGCCCCGCTGTGTTTTCAGGATCTTGGGGGAAGAGTTTGGGTCTGAACAAGGCTCTCGGGCACAGGGTGGGATTCTTGGGGTGCAGGGCCAGGATTTGGACTCGATGCTCCCTGTGGGTCCCTTGCAGCCCAGGAAATGCTGCGATCCTGTGCCTCTGAGGGTGAAATAAAGGGCAGCGGTGGGGTTTGTGCCCGCTGTATTCACGGCCCCGCCGGCTCAGGGCGGGTTAAAGGCGCAGCTGCCCCGAGACAGCGGGACCGGCCGGGGCTGCTCGCTCCCGGTGCTGCCGCCTCGTGGGGAGAGCCCGGCACTGCAGCCCGCGCAGGCGCTGGACCACGGGATGGGCGTGGAACAGCAGCGCAGGGGATGCTGAGGCAGCCCAGGGAATGCTGCGGTCCCAGGGAAGGCTGAGGCGTCCCCTGCCCGGGGCACTCGGCAGCAAACCCCTGATGTTGAGCAGAAAAAGGAAAGTTCTGGGTTAGTGGGAGGAGGTTTCTGGAATGGAGCTGGGACAGGTGCTGATCCACGCATGGAATCACGGGCTGGTTTGGCGTGGAAGGGACCACCAGGATCATTTACACTCTGTTTGTTGTCTGATTGCACAGCGAAGAACATCCAGAACTGCCGCCTCACCCTCACGGACAGCAGGAATGTCTTCCATAGCTCTTGTTTTGGAATGGGAATGGCTGTTGGGAGCTCTGGCAGGACCAGGTAAGAAGAGAAATGGGATCATTGTGGCTGCTGCTGGAGGTGGTTTTCTGCTTTCCGGCTGTTCTTCTCATTGATCCTTTCACAGCAGTGTTCTAGGGCACATTTGAGGGTAATTCCAGGAATTTGAAACCAGATAAAAACTGGTGGGGCAAAAATGTGAACACAATCCATTTCTGGTAGTTCCAAGCTTCTCCCACAACACCGTTCCAGGGGAAAGCTGATAAAAGGGTAAAGATGCAGAGGAACAAGTGCTGTAAAGCCCCCTGGCGCTCTGAGAGAGCAAACCTTCCAGTACTCCCAGCAGATCTCTTGGAGAAAGTGTGGGATCGCAAGGTTTTCCAGGAAAGCAAAACAAGGGTGGAGATGAGGGAATAGGCTTCCAGTTCTTCCTTTAGCTGAAAGCCTGGGGGAATTGAGAGGGGCCACAAGAACTGTTTGTGTAGGCAAATGGGAGTTTGGGGGCTGAATCTGAGTTTCCCTCTGGGGCATTTTTGAGGGAAAAGCTGAGGTGCTGTTTAAGGGAGAGAATGGACATTTTTGGGGTGGAAAAAGTTGAATCAATATTGTAGAGGAAGTAAAACGCTGGGGGTAAAAGTGGATGCAATGTGGAGGGGACAGATTGAATATTTTGGAGGCAAAATGGGGAACTGAGTAGTGGAGAGATGGGGAACATTTTGGAGGCAACACTTGACAAACTCTCTGGGGTGGAGAACGACCACATTGAGGGAAAAATGAGGTGATGAGCAGTGGGCACGTAGGGAAGGTCGTGGGGGTAAATCTTGAGAAAAGCCCCGTGGTATTCAAGAAATCCTTGGAAGCAGGAGTGAGGAATTCAGTGGTGGAAAAATAGGGGAATTTTGCGGGGGTAAAACTTTAAAAGATCTAAGAGTTGAGAGTGTGTGTTTTTAGGTAGAAAGGATGTCTTGTTGAAGTTGGGCGTCTGGATTGTGGCATTTATGGATCCAGAAAGTAGAAGATAAAGGAGACTCCCAAAGCCTCGGTAGCTGTGTTAAGAAATCCCTGCCAGGGAAGAAAGGTACCTAAACCTCCTAGAAGTAGGGACTAATTGGCATGGGAAGGGGAAAACCCACCCCCAGTGGGAGAGAGCACGCCGGGTAAGGGAAGAGAAGGATGCCCTTAAGAACAAGCAGGGAAGGTGAATTTCTCGGCTTGCTAAAATGTATCAAAAAGTTTGGAACCTGGGTCTGTGTGGAGGCCGGGATTTTCTCGGCCATATGCAGAGCCCAGCACTAGGAATAAAGGAATTCCAGGCTTTACAACGCCAAAAATGCAGTACCAGAGAGTTCTGTTATCCCGAGGACTTGGGGGATATTTGGCAAAAATTTCCGGGGGCCCAGGCTGGACCGAGCTTTTAACGCTCCCCGGATTCACGGGATCGGGGATTCCGGCGTGCCCTGCACGGGTTTTTTCAGGGAAGTCCCAAATCCTTCGTGTGAGCACGAAGCAGAATCCCCTGGGAGCTGTGAAGGCAACAGGATATTTCTTGGGAATTTTGAAGGGTTGGGTGAGTCCTCAGTGTTAGGTTGGAATGAACGCAAATTGTCCGGGAGTTGCTGGTTTGGGGATGGCCGGGTCTGGGTTTGGATTTGTGGGCACCGAGTGTTCCTTGTGTCAGCTTTAGGTCTTCTGGATTGGTGGGAGTAGTCAGAGAAAAGAGAAGGCAATTGAAATGCGGAGCTCCATTCCCGGAGAAATGGTCGGGATGGGAGAGGAAAGGCTGTGGAGCTGCTGGGAGCTCGTGGAGAACGAAAGGATCTGAGGCCTGGAGGCAAAAGCTGTGGAACAAAGCCTGAAAAGGGTGTGGGGTGGGGCGGGAGGGGGAGGAGGGCACCGTGGTGGGGGGAAAGAGGGAAAGGATCCCTGCTCTGGGAATCCAGCAGGGACCAGGAGAGGATCATTTTCCATCCACTGCTCTCAGTGGAATCCTAATAAGGACGGTGGAAGGGAAGTGATTCGTTTGTTCTTAGGTTTGGAATGAAAGGTGCTCTTGCAGAGGGGACTATTGACCTGTTAAAATTCTGTTGGATACAGGAAAAGAGGGAGGAAGCAAGCAGCTGGGGAATGAAGGGGTGGATTTTTTGGTGGATACAGGGAAAGACACGGGAAGGGGCTCTCAAGTAGAATACACCTCACGGGCAGCACCAGGAGAAGCCTCAAGTGCCCTTTTTTTCCAAGCTCTGACATTCCAGAGGAGTAAGCAGTGGTCAGCCCATCACTTTCTGTATTCCTTGGATGCCCAGTGCTTTGTTGGGAAGAGATAATATTTGGAAATGAACAAATCCGGGGATGTAATTTCCTGATAGTAAAGCCCCAGAGAGCCTGGTTTTGATATCCTTCCAGCACCCAAACGCAGCAGAGGGAATCCTGGCGGAGCTGGAAAACGCTGTCGCTCCGTCGGTGGAATTCCTGGGAACTGGAAAGCAGCAGAAGCAGCAAGAACAGAGTTGGAAGCAGGCTCCAGCCGGGTAAGGCAGACACCAAATCCTTTGGAACTGGGCAGGGGTGGGAAGAATGAATTCTTACATTTGTAGCCCAGGGATTCCTGAGCAGGATCCCGGCAGGGAAGACTGCAGGGATCAGGCTGGGGCCTGATCGCAGCTGGGGGCAGCGAGCCTTGGAATTGGCTGAAGGGAAGAAAGAGGGATCCTTTGAGCACAAGGATCAGGTGTCAAATGCGGAGATGGCATCAGACAATTCCTCGGGAGGGTTTAGTTCCTGGGCCAAATCGATCTGCTGCCTTGTGAAGGAGCTCAGAGACCTGGGAAGAGCCCAAGCAACGCAGGGAATGCACCGGCAGATAAAAGTGCCGGGGAACGGTGGGGAAAAGCATCCGAACAGGGGGCCTCATTTTGTACAGGGACGGTACAAAAAATTGTCCGAAAGAATAGGAATGGAATGGGATTTTACGTATTCCTCGGAGGCCACAATCCAGTGGGAAGGCTGAGAGAAAGAAACAAGGCCTAAAAAGGCAGATGAGCCAAATCTGCCCAAAGCCTCCAATGGCCACATTCCCTGGCATTGCTGAGGACTTCAGCCAAGCTCCAAGCAAAAGGTGAGCCCCTGATTTTGGTGCCAAGGGAAACTCCAAGTTAAGAATGATCCAAATATGAAGCGCTTCTCACAAAACTCAGCTTTGCAAACCTTTCTTTGGGCTAAAAAAGAAAAGATGGGAATGCCCTTGGCAGAAAAGCAGCTGTGAGGCACAGCAGGCTTCAAATGCCTGTCAGCAGGAGCTCCAGGAGAAACGGCTGCTGGCTCCGGGCATCCTGGGCTTTCCAGGCAGGTTTTGTAGCGGATTGCAAGGCAGTTTTCCTGCCTCTGGGGGGTGGCACCTGCATCCCGCTGGAAAGGGAAAATGTGGAGAGAGGGGCAAGCGGGAAGACGGTTGCTGATGTGTGTCCTTGGATCGCAGTTCCTCCCGGTGAGTCTGTGCTGCTGGAAGTTTGAAGGAGATCAGTCCTGGAGTACGTGTGGGTTCACCTGTGGGGTTTGGGAGCGACGCCGGCCATGAAATTCCAGGGATGTTCCCTTTGCTGGAGTGAGAAGCAGTGGAAGCACTTTGCTGTCTGCTTCTTCATCGCCTGCGCCTCGGTCCCCTGGGGCTCCAGGTAATCCCCTCTCACCTTTGCTTTTCCAAGGGTCTCTAAATGAGGGCTTGAGCTTTGGTGTAGCTCCCTTTACAGGGAAGATCTGTTCCAGGAAAGGTCTCCTGGTCTGGACCGATGGCGTTGCAGGAAGAGCAGGAAACCCCGCAGCTCCTGTGGCTCCCTCATCCGATTTGCCTGCAGGCAGCAGCAAGGATCATTCCCAAGTGTCATCCCCTGGCTCCGTGACTCGGTGAGGTTGTGTTCCCCCAAAGGCCAGGGGCCGCTTTGTTTTGCGGCTCACGAAAGTCCAGCTCGGTGGTGCTGGGTTTGGTTTTTGTGTGTAATGAAGGCACTAAAAAATTCCCCTCCTTCACTGGCACAGCCCTGGAGTGGGAGCAGATTCCCCTTATCCCGCAGTTATCCCGCTCCTGCCCTGGATCCCTGCGGTGCCGTGTGTTCTCCAAGCTCACAGCACTGCTGGCTCTAAACAAGAAAAACAATCCCTGTTCCTTCTCTTCTCCGTCCTTGATGTTCCCAGGCCCTGCATCTCCCTGGCTATTCCCTGTGGGAGTCTTCATCTCCATCCCACCTTATCCCGATCAGGTAAGGGTCTGAGACGTGTTTAGCAGCAAATGCATTCCTGTGAAGAAAGCCAAGAGCAAAGAGCATCCAGATGCAGAGAAGTCTTTAGAAAAGCGTTCCAGACGTGCAAATGAGGGATGTGTCTTCCTGCATCTCCTGTTGTTTTTCTCTGTCACGTTTTGGAAGGGTTTCTCTCAGTGATTTCCTGCAGTCCAGGTGCGTCCCTTCTTTTGTCCAAATCCAGTGCCAGAGGATCGAACAACTGACGAGTGGGGCCTGGGATGAAAACGGTTCTCCTAAAATGAGGGAAACAATGCTAGAAGAGAAATGAGCATCCTTTTAATGCCTGGAATAAAAATGCTGGAAAAGGGCACTTTTTATTTGATATGGTGTCATTCTCCTTTTTTTTTTTCCATAGCTAAAACTCCACGGTGAGCAATCAGAGCAGAAATAGGAAATGCAGGAGTCTTGGATTCCACAGTGGGATTAACTTCCCTTTTCTGCTCTCTTTCAGGACAGGAAAAACCACTGAACTCGCCCCATCTTTGGGACCAAGAGCTGTGGTGCTGGAGTAGGCAAAGCCAGCTAGGGCCCCCCTTGTCCTGCCCATGGTGTGGGTCAGGGACAGGCTCCTCTTCTCCTCTGCGCTGGGATGAACTGCCTAGGGAATGCTATTTTTGACAGCCCGGTCCTAGCCCCGGCTACTGGAAATGGGCGGAGGTGAAGAGGCAAGTGCCAGAGTTGCTTGGGGATGATGGAATTGTGGTGTTTGGCTGTGCCCAGAGGGGCAGGTTGGGCATTTCTGTGTGTCTGAGGACCGGTTTGGGTGCTGGGGAGCCCGGGGAGCCGAGCTCTCAGTGCATTCCCAGCTCACCCGGGGGCGGGAGCTGGTGCAGGGCTGGGTGACAGCCTCTGGTCGGGCTCGGGGCAGGCCCTGGCCCCGGCACAGACACGCTGGGGTGGTTTGGGGACGCTTGGGGAGCAATGGGAAGAAAATGAGGGATGGTGCTGGGCGGAGCGATCGGCCTGTGCTCGTGTCAGCGCAGCCGTGCAGGGCACTGGGATCTGGGTAAAACACCGGCTCTCCTGGTGTTCAGGGATGCAAGGTCTGTATTTATCCATACATATTTATCCCTACATATTTATCCCTATATTTATCCATGGATTATCCATATATGTTTATCCATATACATTTATCCATATTTTTATCCACGTATTTACCCATGAATTTATCCCTATATTTACCCATGTATTTACCCAGGTATTTTATGAACACTCAAGTGCCATATCCATGTATTTTATGAGCACTTCCAGGGTTGGTGACTCCACCACTGCCCTGGGCAGCTGTTCCAGCGCTGGACAACCCTTCCCATGCTGGGCCAGGAGATGGATTCTGGAAATGCAGACTCCGAGGAGCAGGGGATTAAGGCAGCATTGGATTCCTTTATTCTCCCAGAAGGATAAAGGAGATTTATCCCCAGACGAACCAGAGGTGTTCACACTGAGGTCATTAGTGGGATTTCTTCCTTACTCCCACAAATACCCACTGGGGTGACAGAGTTCCCTACAAGGGCGGTGTTGGAAGGAGCTGCTGGAATGTTTTGCTGTTTATTGGGATCCACAGGATGTTTGGTGTCTCTCAGAGCTGTTCCAGGCTTTCCACAGACCCAAACGCTCCTCACACTTCTCCTCAGAGTAGAGAGGTTTCCCAGAGTGCTGGTTTTTAATTTCAGATGCTGGGATAACGACACGGCTTCAGGAGGCAGGAGACTCATTGTGCTGTGCCTCAGTCCAGGCAGGGACAACCCCCAGCTAATAAAAACCTCTTTAAAGCACAAAAAGTCCCATTAAACTGATATTATAAAGGCTGCAAATTGAAGCAGGCCTCAATCAGAAAGCAGCAGAATTTAATTCCCCCCCCTTGCCCATTTGCATGATGATCTCCTTCCTAATTGCCCATCTACGCTTTTCCCACAGAAGTGCTGTCCCGAGGTTGGAGATGGTTCCAGCTTTATGGAGCTTTGATCTTTATCTGCTTTTACTTTTTACAGGGCACAGAACCCGAGAGTGGCAGCTGCTTTCCTCTTGTTCCTCCTGTGGCAGTGAACTGCTCTTCCCGAGGACGGCTGCAGGAATTCTCAGGCAGCATAACGTATGGAATGCCAGGCATGCTACAGAATTCCAGTGGGAGCAGCAGGAACTTCTGTTCTTTACTGGCAGGGCTGTGCCATGAAGGGGAGCTCGGAGATATTGGTCAGCTCAGGGAATGAGCCTGGCTCATGGTAAGGAAATTCACTGTGCAGTTACTTCGGGCCCTTCTCCTCCTTCTCCTCCTTCTCCTCCTTCTCCTCCTTCTCCTTCTCCTCCTTCTCCTCCTTCTCCTCCTTCTCCTTCTCCTTCTCCTTCTCCTTCTCCTTCTCCTTCTCCTTCTCCTTCTCCTTCTCCTTCTCCTTCTCCTTCTCCTTCTCCTTCTCCTTCTCCTTCTCCTTCTCCTTCTCCTTCCCCTTCTCCTTCTCCTTCCCCTTCTCCTTCTCCTCCTTCTCCTCCTTCTCCTTCCCCTTCTCCTTCTCCTTCCCCTTCTCCTTCTCCTTCCCCTTCTCCTCCTTCTCCTCCTTCTCCTCCTTCTCCTCCTTCTCCTCCTTCTCCTCCTTCTCCTCCTTCTCCTCCTTCTCCTTCTCCTTCTCCTTCTCCTTCTCCTTCTCCTTCTCCTTCTCCTTCTCCTTCTCCTTCTCCTTCTCCTTCTCCTTCTCCTTCTCCTTCTCCTTCTCCTTCTCCCTCTCTTCCCAACACCAGTTCCAGACCTCAGTATAATCCATGTTCCCACAGCCTGACCTTGCAGTTTTCCCAGTTTAGCAGCCCCAGCCACACTTGCAGCCTCTCTGTCTGGACTTTGTCTTGCTGAAATCTCCCTTTGTTGATCCTTTGCTGCCTCACCTTTTATCCAGCAATAACGTGCAGTGGGTGGAAGCTTCTCAGAATTCCCTCCCTGTTCCACTGGAAACATTCCCAAGTGGAAGCAGCTGCACTGCCCATCAGCACTTGCCTGCTTTTAGGGGTGGTTGAGGCATGAAGGATGCAACAAATGGAGTTGGCTCCAAGGGGATGAAATGCTCCCCCTGAGGCTGCTCAGAGAGCTGGAGCTGAGGAATCCGGGTGGGAATCACTCCAAGAAAAAGGAAGGAAAAGAGAGCAGAGGAACAGGGATGCAATTCCAACCTCTCCAAGGACTGGGATGGGCACATTCACCATCACCATTTAATCTAGACACGATTTCTTCTTTGCCTCTGGCTGCCAGGAGCAGGATGAGCAGCTTAATGAGTTTAAATAGTGAATAGTTTAATTAGCTGGAAGAGACTGGATCAATAGCTGCTTAAACAAACAACTGGATCCCTGTTTCCAAGCTTGGATGTAGTTTTGGAAGGTTCCTGGCAGTTTGGCAGGGATTAGTGATGCTGAGAATGTGCTTTTTTGTGGGTTTGGGGCTTTTACTCCTGTTCACGTGGCTGCTCTTTTTCTTGTTGAGTGGAAAACAGGAGGGAAAGAGCAACGATGGAAGGAATTCCACTCTTGCTGCTTGAAGGGATGGATCAGGAAGGGAACAGGCTGCAGGGAATTTGGAGTGCAAACTGAGATCTCTCCGATATTTTCGGCTCAGTCAGTCCATCAGTGCTTGGTAGCTGTTTAGGCCACGTGCAAGGTGAATGATGGTGCACGTGGCAGAGTTGCTGGTGGCTCCTTCCCCTGCCCGGCTGTCAGTCACCCTGCAGGGTGCTGGAGCAGCGTGCCAGAGGCCGTGGATCCTATGGATCCCATGGATCCCAGGGGCGTGATCAGGAGCCTGGGCCTGCTGGCCACTCCTTGCTCTCTCTTACCCTGATTTTTCAGCTCTGCAGCGAATCCAGCTTGAGTTTTTCAACCCCCTAGAAACCCAGGGACCTTTCATGTCTGTTCTCAGATCTGGGATTTAAATCCAGCCCTTATCAAAGCACCCCGTGACCAGGCAGGCCCTGAATCCCAGCAGGGATCTGATAAAGAGGGACCTGACATCCTAAAGAAACCCTTTGAAATCCTGCTGGGATTGATTTGTATCCATAATGGAGCCCCGAGCTCTCTGCCAGGGAGAGATGAAGCTGCTCCTTTGCTTTATTATCCTCAGGCCCATCCCAGCTTTGAGGGAAATTCAGTCCCTCTTCAAGCCCCAAAATCATGGAAAAGCTCCTTTGTATCCTCTCCACAGCCCCTACGTGGATTAATCAACTTTTTATTTGATATGGTGTCATTCTCCTTTTTTTTCCATGGCTAAAACTCCACGGTGAGCAATCAGAGCAGAAATAGGAAATGCAGGAGTCTTGGATTCCACAGTGGGATTAACTTCCCTTTTCTGCTCTCTTTCAGGACAGGAAAAACCACTGAACTCGCCCCATCTTTGGGACCAAGAGCTGTGGTGCTGGAGTAGGCAAAGCCAGCTAGGGCCCCCCTTGTCCTGCCCATGGTGTGGGTCAGGGACAGGCTCCTCTTCTCCTCTGTGCTGGGATGAACTGCCTAGGGAATGCTATTTCTGACAGCCCGGTCCTAGCCCCGGCTACTGGAAATGGGCGGAGGTGAAGAGGCAAGTGCCAGAGTTGCTTGGGGATGGTGGAATTGTGGTGTTTGGCTGCGCCCAGAGGGGTAGGTTGGGCATTTTTGTGTGTCTGAGGACCGGTTTGGGTGCTGGGGAGCCCGGGGAGCCGAGCTCTCAGTGCATTCCCAGCTCTGCCAGGGGTGGGAGCTGGTGCAGGGCCGGGTGACAGCCTCTGGTCGGGCTCGGGGCAGGCCCTGGCCCCGGCACAGACACGCTGGGGTGCTTTGGGGCCGCTTGGGGAGCCGTGGGAGGAGAATGAGGGATGGTGCTGGGCGGAGCGGTCAGCCTGCGCTCGTGTCAGCGCAGCCGTGCAGGGCACTGGGATCTGGGTAAAACACCGGCTCTCCTGGTGTTCAGGGATGCAGGGTCTGAGGGACTGGATTTACTTGGGGCTTTCCAGGACAGCAGGAAGAAGAGGAAATGTGGTGCCAGAGGTGCGTCCCACCAGGTTGCATTTCCCTCTTTCCCATTTCCATTTCCTCCTCAGTGCAGGTGTCCCCTGCAGCCCATGAGCACGGGGCTGGTGACAACTCCCTGTCTGTAGAGGGATTCCTTATGGAACAAGGGCAGGTGACACTTGTGTGAGGCTTACGACTGTTAGAATTAGACCAGGATGGGTTTAAGGAAAACTAGAATCGTGTGTTAATCTTACTGGTCAATGAACAAATGGAATCCACACTTCTGTAAGAAAAAATAGAGTGTATGGAGCATATAGAAGAAGCTGGTTTTGCCTGCTGCTGCTGCTTGGCTTTATCATGTAACCCCATTCGAACTCTGCCTTCAAGACAGCTGTGAGACCGTGAAATAAAGAACTTAGCAGAACAGCAGCCTCCTCTGCTCTTTCACCCTGGTCCGAGAAGGAGGGGTACCCTGTCAAAGGCTCAACACTTGCCTTTCTGACTTTGTTTCTAAATTTCTACCTTTCTAATTTTGTTTGTTTCTAATTTTTTTGTTTGTTCGTTTCTAACTTTGTTTTCAACTTTCTCCCTTTAGAAATTTGTTTGTTTCTTGTATTTTACCTCTTTGTTTGTTTCTAAATTTCTGCCGTTGTAACTTTGTTTCTAACTTTCTACTTTTAAAATTTCATTTGTTTTTAACTTTTTACCATTCCTCCCAGCGAGGGCTGTGTGCAGAATACTAAAACCTGTTAAGTTCTTCACTTTTACGTCTATAGGCAAATGCTACTGATTTAGATGTAAATTCATTTTGAAATAAGCCAGCCCTCTCTGTCTACTCTGTCGCATACAGCAATATAAGAAGCTGGGAATAGAGATCAGCAAGTTTTGAGAATAAGGAGCCGGCGTTTTTCTGTAGGAAGGAAAGCAGCAAGCGCCTGGCCCCAGGAGCCGAGACGCTCGGGCTGCAGGAGCTGCAGAGCGCCCGGAGCCGGCTTTTCCCTGTGCTCTGTGCCTGCCCCCGGGCTGAGCTGGGCGGCGCTGCTGCCGCCTGGTGGCGAGAGCGCGGCACTGCCGCCCCCGACACGGCGGCACTGCCGCCCCCGACACGGCGCCCCGGCGCTGCTGCCGCCCGGTGCCGGCTGAGCCGAGAGGGCGGCGGCCTCGGTGGCTGCCGAGCGTGGCAAGGAGCGGGAGCGAGCGGGGCCGGGTCTGTCAGCGGAGGGGAGGGGCGAAGGGCGGTTCGGAGCGCCAAGGGACACGGGCGTGCACGAGCGGGGCCACAGCTATGGAAAGGGCCGGGCGCCGTGCGGGGCGGTGACCGCGGGGAATGACAGCGCGGGGGGCGGCCCGGCGGGGCCGGTTTTGCCGGGCAGCAGAGGCGCGGTCGCAGCGCGACCCGGGCGGGAGGCACCGGGCGGGCACGGTCGGAATAGAGCCGCCCGCGTGTCGCTCTCAAGGAGGCGGCTCGGAAAGGAAGGCGCAGTTCCGCGCTCTCGGGACGGCGTTAAGTGACGTTTTTATTAGAATATTATAGTATTTATTTTATTTTATTATTTTATTATCTGCCAGGACCTTGCAGAGGGTGGTTTACACTTCCGCCACACTCAAGATGGCGGACGCAGTAGGCCCCCTGCGAGAGGTGTCCCTGCCGATGCCTGCCGCCGGTCGCGGAGCCGTCGGCCGCCTCCGGCGCGGCTGACCCCGCCAGCCGTGTCCTCGCACCGGGAAGCACGGCGGAAAATCGCGCGGAAAGCGCGGGGCCGGCGTCGGAGTCCGGGCCGGATTCAGGCAGCCGACTAGACAGAAGCCCTTGTGAGGGGCGGCGGGGGCCCTAAGTGTACCACACTAAAGATGGCGGCTCGACCGGAAGTGGCTTCTGCCAGCACCCAAGATGGCGGCGAAGGGCGGAAGTGTCGTCACTGCCACACTAAAGATGGCGGTCGTGTGCACTGTTTTCTGACCTTCTCAATATGGCGGCAGGGAAGGCCCCCCCCCCCCCAAGCTGCGTCTATTCGGCTGCCTGAACGCGACGCCGACGCCGACGCCGACGCCAGCCCAGCGCTTGCGCGCAATTTTCTGAGGCGTTTCCCGCTACGCGGACACCGACTGTGGGGTCAGCGGCGCCTGGGGCAGGCGGGAGCATTCAGGCAGTCGAATAGACGGCGCGGGGGGGGGGGGGGGGGGGGGGGTCCTTCGCGGCCGCCATCTTGAGAAGGTCGAATAGCCACATCGGTGCCGTATCGGTGACTTCCGCCCTTCTTCGCCAGGAGCGCCAATGGCGGGGAGCCCGGGGAGCAGCGCTGCCGGGCCGGGGGCACCGGGGCGGGTGCTCCGGGCTCGGAGGTGAGCGGGGAACGGGGACAGCCCCGAGCGGACGGTGGGGGCCGCGGGGGATCGGTATTCCGGCCCAGGGATGAGTGTTCCGGCACAGGGGTGGCTGTCCCGGCACAGGGATGCGTTCCTGGACTGTCTAATAATATTATTTAACGATCGTGCAAGGAGATCTGTATAAAAAAATCCTCCGTGGTCATCCTTCTCCCACAGCCCCGCTGTGTTTTCAGGATCTTGGGGGAAGAGTTTGGGTCTGAACAAGGCTCTCGGGCACAGGGTGGGATTCTTGGGGTGCAGGGCCAGGATTTGGACTCGATGCTCCCTGTGGGTCCCTTGCAGCCCAGGAAATGCTGCGATCCTGTGCCTCTGAGGGTGAAATAAAGGGGAGCGGTGGGGTTTGTGCCCGCTGTGTTCACGGCCCCGCCGGCTCAGGGCGGGTTAAAGGCGCAGCTGCCCCGAGACAGCGGGACCGGCCGGGGCTGCTCGCTCCCGGTGCTGCCGCCTCGTGGGGAGAGCCCGGCACTGCAGCCCGCGCAGGCGCTGGACCACGGGATGGGCGTGGAACAGCAGCGCAGGGGATGCTGAGGCAGCCCAGGGAATGCTGCGGTCCCAGGGAAGGCTGAGGCGTCCCCTGCCCGGGGCACTCGGCAGCAAACCCCTGATGTTGAGCAGAAAAAGGAAAGTTCTGGGTTAGTGGGAGGAGGTTTCTGGAATGGAGCTGGGACAGGTGCTGATCCACGCATGGAATCACGGGCTGGTTTGGCGTGGAAGGGACCACCAGGATCATTTACACTCTGTTTGTTGTCTGATTGCACAGCGAAGAACATCCAGAACTGCCGCCTCACCCTCACGGACAGCAGGAATGTCTTCCATAGCTCTTGTTTTGGAATGGGAATGGCTGTTGGGAGCTCTGGCAGGACCAGGTAAGAAGAGAAATGGGATCATTGTGGCTGCTGCTGGAGGTGGTTTTCTGCTTTCCGGCTGTTCTTCTCATTGATCCTTTCACAGCAGTGTTCTAGGGCACATTTGAGGGTAATTCCAGGAATTTGAAACCAGATAAAAACTGGTGGGGCAAAAATGTGAACACAATCCATTTCTGGTAGTTCCAAGCTTCTCCCACAACACCGTTCCAGGGGAAAGCTGATAAAAGGGTAAAGATGCAGAGGAACAAGTGCTGTAAAGCCCCCTGGCGCTCTGAGAGAGCAAACCTTCCAGTACTCCCAGCAGATCTCTTGGAGAAAGTGTGGGATCGCAAGGTTTTCCAGGAAAGCAAAACAAGGGTGGAGATGAGGGAATAGGCTTCCAGTTCTTCCTTGAGCTGAAAGCCTGGGGGAATTGAGAGGGGCCACAAGAACTGTTTGTGTAGGCAAATGGGAGTTTGGGGGCTGAATCTGAGTTTCCCTCTGGGGCATTTTTGAGGGAAAAGCTGAGGTGCTGTTTAAGGGAGAGAATGGACATTTTTGGGGTGGAAAAAGTTGAATCAATATTGTAGAGGAAGTAAAACGCTGGGGGTAAAAGTGGATGCAATGTGGAGGGGACAGATTGAATATTTTGGAGGCAAAATGGGGAACTGAGTAGTGGAGAGATGGGGAACATTTTGGAGGCAACACTTGACAAACTCTCTGGGGTGGAGAACGACCACATTGAGGGAAAAATGAGGTGATGAGCAGTGGGCACGTAGGGAAGGTCGTGGGGGTAAATCTTGAGAAAAGCCCCGTGGTATTCAAGAAATCCTTGGTAGCAGGACTGAGGAATTCAGTGGTGGAAAAATAGGGGAATTTTGCGGGGGTAAAACTTTAAAAGATCTAAGAGTTGAGAGTGTGTGTTTTTAGGTAGAAAGGATGTCTTGTTGAAGTTGGGCGTCTGGATTGTGGCATTTATGGATCCAGAAAGTAGAAGATAAAGGAGACTCCCAAAGCCTCGGTAGCTGTGTTAAGAAATCCGTCCCAGGGAAGAAAGGTTACCTAAACCTCCTAGAAGTAGGGACTAATTAGCATGGGAAGGGGAAAACCCACCCCCAGTGGGAGAGAGCACGCCGGGTAAGGGAAGAGAAGGATGCCCTTAAGAAGAAGTAGGGAAGGTGAATTTCTCGGCTTGCTGAAATGTATCAAAAAGTTTGGAATCTGGGTCTGTGTGGAGGCCGGGATTTTCTCAGCCATATGCAGAGCCCAGCACTAGGAATAAAGGAATTCCAGGCTTTACAATGCCAAAAATGCAGTACCAGAGAGTTCTGTTATCCCGAGGACTTGGGGGATACTTGGCAAAAATTTCCGGGGGCCCAGGCTGGACCGAGCTTTTAACGCTCCCCGGATTCACGGGATCGGGGATTCCGGCGTGCCCTGCACGGGTTTTTTCAGGGAAGTCCCAAATCCTTCGTGTGAGCACGAAGCAGAATCCCCTGGGAGCTGTGAAGGCAACAGGATATTTCTTGGGAGTTTTGAAGGGTTGGGTGAGTCCTCAGTGTTAGGTTGGAATGAATGCAAATTGTCCGGGAGTTGCTGGTTTGGGGATGGCCGGGTCTGGGTTTGGATTTGTGGGCACCGAGTGTTCCTTGTGTCAGCTTTAGGTCTTCTGGATTGGTGGGAGTAGTCAGAGAAAAGAGAAGGCAATTGAAATGCGGAGCTCCATTCCCGGAGAAATGGTCGGGATGGGAGAGGAAAGGCTGTGGAGCTGCTGGGAGCTCGTGGAGAACGAAAGGATCTGAGGCCTGGAGGCAAAAGCTGTGGAACAAAGCCTGAAAAGGGTGTGGGGTGGGGCGGGAGGGGGAGGAGGGCACCGTGGTGGGGGGAAAGAGGGAAAGGATCCCTGCTCCGGGAATCCAGCAGGGACCAGGAGAGGATCATTTTCCATCCACTGCTCTCAGTGGAATCCTAATAAGGACGGTGGAAGGGAAGTGATTCGTTTGTTCTTAGGTTTGGAATGAAAGGTGCTCTTGCAGAGGGGACTATTGACCTGTTAAAATTCTGTTGGATACAGGAAAAGAGGGAGGAAGCAAGCAGCTGGGGAATGAAGGGGTGGATTTTTTGGTGGATACAGGGAAAGACACGGGAAGGGGCTCTCAAGTAGAATACACCTCACGGGCAGCACCAGGAGAAGCCTCAAGTGCCCTTTTTTTCCAAGCTCTGACATTCCAGAGGAGTAAGCAGTGGTCAGCCCATCACTTTCTGTATTCCTTGGATGCCCAGTGCTTTGTTGGGAAGAGATAATATTTGGAAATGAACAAATCCGGGGATGTAATTTCCTGATAGTAAAGCCCCAGAGAGCCTGGTTTTGATATCCTTCCAGCACCCAAACGCAGCAGAGGGAATCCTGGCGGAGCTGGAAAACGCTGTCGCTCCGTCGGTGGAATTCCTGGGAACTGGAAAGCAGCAGAAGCAGCAAGAACAGAGTTGGAAGCAGGCTCCAGCCGGGTAAGGCAGACACCAAATCCTTTGGAACTGGGCAGGGGTGGGAAGAATGAATTCTTACATTTGTAGCCCAGGGATTCCTGAGCAGGATCCCGGCAGGGAAGACTGCAGGGATCAGGCTGGGGCCTGATCGCAGCTGGGGGCAGCGAGCCTTGGAATTGGCTGAAGGGAAGAAAGAGGGATCCTTTGAGCACAAGGATCAGGTGTCAAATGCGGAGATGGCATCAGACAATTCCTCGGGAGGGTTTAGTTCCTGGGCCAAATCGATCTGCTGCCTTGTGAAGGAGCTCAGAGACCTGGGAAGAGCCCAAGCAACGCAGGGAATGCACCGGCAGATAAAAGTGCCGGGGAACGGTGGGGAAAAGCATCCGAACAGGGGGCCTCGTTTTGTACAGGGACGGTACAAAAAATTGTCCGAAAGAATAGGAATGGAATGGGATTTTACGTATTCCTCGGAGGCCACAATCCAGTGGGAAGGCTGAGAGAAAGAAACAAGGCCTAAAAAGGCAGATGAGCCAAATCTGCCCAAAGCCTCCAATGGCCACATTCCCTGGCATTGCTGAGGACTTCAGCCAAGCTCCAAGCAAAAGGTGAGCCCCTGATTTTGGTGCCAAGGGAAACTCCAAGTTAAGAATGATCCAAATATGAAGCGCTTCTCACAAAACTCAGCTTTGCAAACCTTTCTTTGGGCTAAAAAAGAAAAGATGGGAATGCCCTTGGCAGAAAAGCAGCTGTGAGGCACAGCAGGCTTCAAATGCCTGTCAGCAGGAGCTCCAGGAGAAACGGCTGCTGGCTCCGGGCATCCTGGGCTTTCCAGGCAGGTTTTGTAGCGGATTGCAAGGCAGTTTTCCTGCCTCTGGGGGGTGGCACCTGCATCCCGCTGGAAAGGGAAAATGTGGAGAGAGGGGCAAGCGGGAAGACGGTTGCTGATGTGTGTCCTTGGATCGCAGTTCCTCCCGGTGAGTCTGTGCTGCTGGAAGTTTGAAGGAGATCAGTCCTGGAGTACGTGTGGGTTCACCTGTGGGGTTTGGGAGCGACGCCGGACATGAAATTCCAGGGATGTTCCCTTTGCTGGAGTGAGAAGCAGTGGAAGCACTTTGCTGTCTGCTTCTTCATCGCCTGCGCCTCGGTCCCCTGGGGCTCCAGGTAATCCCCTCTCACCTTTGCTTTTCCAAGGGTCTCTAAATGAGGGCTTGAGCTTTGGTGTAGCTCCCTTTACAGGGAAGATCTGTTCCAGGAAAGGTCTCCTGGTCTGGACCGATGGCGTTGCAGGAAGAGCAGGAAACCCCGCAGCTCCTGTGGCTCCCTCATCCGATTTGCCTGCAGGCAGCAGCAAGGATCATTCCCAAGTGTCATGCCCTGGCTCCGTGACTCGGTGAGGTTGTGTTCCCCCAAAGGCCAGGGGCCGCTTTGTTTTGCGGCTCACGAAAGTCCAGCTCGGTGGTGCTGGGTTTGGTTTTTGTGTGTAATGAAGGCACTAAAAAATTCCCCTCCTTCACTGGCACAGCCCTGGAGTGGGAGCAGATTCCCCTTATCCCGCAGTTATCCCGCTCCTGCCCTGGATCCCTGCGGTGCCGTGTGTTCTCCAAGCTCACAGCACTGCTGGCTCTAAACAAGAAAAACAATCCCTGTTCCTTCTCTTCTCCGTCCTTGATGTTCCCAGGCCCTGCATCTCCCTGGCTATTCCCTGTGGGAGTCTTCATCTCCATCCCACCTTATCCCGATCAGGTAAGGGTCTGAGACGTGTTTAGCAGCAAATGCATTCCTGTGAAGAAAGCCAAGAGCAAAGAGCATCCAGATGCAGAGAAGTCTTTAGAAAAGCGTTCCAGACGTGCAAATGAGGGATGTGTCTTCCTGCATCTCCTGTTGTTTTTCTCTGTCACGTTTTGGAAGGGTTTCTCTCAGTGATTTCCTGCAGTCCAGGTGCGTCCCTTCTTTTGTCCAAATCCAGTGCCAGAGGATCGAACAACTGACGAGTGGGGCCTGGGATGAAAACGGTTCTCCTAAAATGAGGGAAACAATGCTAGAAGAGAAATGAGCATCCTTTTAATGCCTGGAATAAAAATGCTGGAAAAGGGCACTTTTTATTTGATATGGTGTCATTCTCCTTTTTTTTTCCATAGCTAAAACTCCACGGTGAGCAAGCAGAGCAGAAATAGGAAATGCAGGAGTCTTGGATTCCACAGTGGGATTAACTTCCCTTTTCTGCTCTCTTTCAGGACAGGAAAAACCACTGAACTCGCCCCATCTTTGGGACCAAGAGCTTTGGTGCTGGAGTAGGCAAAGCCAGCTAGGGCCCCCCTTGTCCTGCCCATGGTGTGGGTCAGGGACAGGCTCCTCTTCTCCTCTGTGCTGGGATGAACTGCCTAGGGAATGCTATTACTGACAGCCCGGTCCTAGCCCCGGCTACTGGAAATGGGCGGAGGTGAAGAGGCAAGTGCCAGAGTTGCTTGGGGATGATGGAATTGTGGTGTTTGGCTGTGCCCAGAGGGGCAGGTTGGGCATTTCTGTGTGCCTGAGGACCGGTTTGGGTGCTGGGGAGCCCGGGGAGCCGAGCTCTCAGTGCATTCCCAGCTCACCCGGGGGTGGGAGCTGGTGCAGGGCTGGGTGACAGCCTCTGGTCGGGCTCGGGGCAGGCCCTGGCCCCGGCACAGACACGCTGGGGTGCTTTGGGGCCGCTTGGGGAGCCGTGGGAGGAGAATGAGGGATGGTGCTGGGCAGAGCGATCGGCCTGTGCTCGTGTCAGCGCAGCCGTGCAGGGCACTGGGATCTGGGTAAAACACCGGCTCTCCTGGTGTTCAGGGATGCAAGGTCTGTATTTATCCATACATATTTATCCCTACATATTTATCCCTATATTTATCCATGGATTATCCATATATGTTTATCCATATACATTTATCCATATTTTTATCCACGTATTTACCCATGAATTTATCCCTATATTTACCCATGTATTTACCCAGGTATTTTATGAACACTCAAGTGCCATATCCATGTATTTTATGAGCACTTCCAGGGTTGGTGACTCCACCACTGCCCTGGGCAGCTGTTCCAGCGCTGGACAACCCTTCCCATGCTGGGCCAGGAGATGGATTCTGGAAATGCAGACTCCGAGGAGCAGGGGATTAAGGCAGCATTGGATTCCTTTATTCTCCCAGAAGGATAAAGGAGATTTATCCCCAGACGAACCAGAGGTGTTCACACTGAGGTCATTAGTGGGATTTCTTCCTTACTCCCACAAATACCCACTGGGGTGACAGAGTTCCCTACAAGGGCGGTGTTGGAAGGAGCTGCTGGAATGTTTTGCTGTTTATTGGGATCCACAGGATGTTTGGTGTCTCTCAGAGCTGTTCCAGGCTTTCCACAGACCCAAACGCTCCTCACACTTCTCCTCAGAGTAGAGAGGTTTCCCAGAGTGCTGGTTTTTAATTTCAGATGCTGGGATAACGACACGGCTTCAGGAGGCAGGAGACTCATTGTGCTGTGCCTCAGTCCAGGCAGGGACAACCCCCAGCTAATAAAAACCTCTTTAAAGCACAAAAAGTCCCATTAAACTGATATTATAAAGGCTGCAAATTGAAGCAGGCCTCAATCAGAAAGCAGCAGAATTTAATTCCCCCCCCTTGCCCATTTGCATGATGATCTCCTTCCTAATTGCCCATCTACGCTTTTCCCACAGAAGTGCTGTCCCGAGGTTGGAGATGGTTCCAGCTTTATGGAGCTTTGATCTTTATCTGCTTTTACTTTTTACAGGGCACAGAACCCGAGAGTGGCAGCTGCTTTCCTCTTGTTCCTCCTGTGGCAGTGAACTGCTCTTCCCGAGGACGGCTGCAGGAATTCTCAGGCAGCATAACGTATGGAATGCCAGGCATGCTACAGAATTCCAGTGGGAGCAGCAGGAACTTCTGTTCTTTACTGGCAGGGCTGTGCCATGAAGGGGAGCTCGGAGATATTGGTCAGCTCAGGGAATGAGCCTGGCTCATGGTAAGGAAATTCACTGTGCAGTTACTTCGGGCCCTTCTCCTCCTTCTCCTCCTTCTCCTCCTTCTCCTTCTCCTCCTTCTCCTTCTCCTCCTTCTCCTCCTTCTCCTCCTTCTCCTCCTTCTCCTTCTCCTTCTCCTTCTCCTTCTCCTTCTCCTTCTCCTTCTCCTTCTCCTCCTTCTCCTTCTCCTTCTCCTTCTCCTTCTCCTTCTCCTCCTTCTCCTTCCCCTTCTCCTTCTCCTTCCCCTTCTCCTTCTCCTTCCCCTTCTCCTCCTTCTCCTCCTTCTCCTCCTTCTCCTTACCCTTCTCCTCCTTCTCCTCCTTCTCCTCCTTCTCCTCCTTCTCCTCCTTCTCCTCCTTCTCCTCCTTCTCCTCCTTCTCCTCCTTCTCCTCCTTCTCCTCCTTCTCCTCCTTCTCCTTCTCCTTCTCCTTCTCCTTCTCCTTCTCCTTCTCCTTCTCCTTCTCCCTCTCTTCCCAACACCAGTTCCAGACCTCAGTATAATCCATGTTCCCACAGCCTGACCTTGCAGTTTTCCCAGTTTAGCAGCCCCAGCCACACTTGCAGCCTCTCTGTCTGGACTTTATCTTGCTGAAATCTCCCTTTGTTGATCCTTTGCTGCCTCACCTTTTATCCAGCAATAACGTGCAGTGGGTGGAAGCTTCTCAGAATTCCCTCCCTGTTCCACTGGAAACATTCCCAAGTGGAAGCAGCTGCACTGCCCATCAGCACTTGCCTGCTTTTAGGGGTGGTTGAGGCATGAAGGATGCAACAAATGGAGTTGGCTCCAAGGGGATGAAATGCTCCCCCTGAGGCTGCTCAGAGAGCTGGAGCTGAGGAATCCGGGTGGGAATCACTCCAAGAAAAAGGAAGGAAAAGAGAGCAGAGGAACAGGGATGCAATTCCAACCTCTCCAAGGACTGGGATGGGCACATTCACCATCACCATTTAATCTAGACACGATTTCTTCTTTGCCTCTGGCTGCCAGGAGCAGGATGAGCAGCTTAATGAGTTTAAATAGTGAATAGTTTAATTAGCTGGAAGAGACTGGATCAATAGCTGCTTAAACAAACAACTGGATCCCTGTTTCCAAGCTTGGATGTAGTTTTGGAAGGTTCCTGGCAGTTTGGCAGGGATTAGTGATGCTGAGAATGTGCTTTTTTGTGGGTTTGGGGCTTTTACTCCTGTTCACGTGGCTGCTCTTTTTCTTGTTGAGTGGAAAACAGGAGGGAAAGAGCAACGATGGAAGGAATTCCACTCTTGCTGCTTGAAGGGATGGATCAGGAAGGGAACAGGCTGCAGGGAATTTGGAGTGCAAACTGAGATCTCTCCGATATTTTCGGCTCAGTCAGTCCATCAGTGCTTGGTAGCTGTTTAGGCCACGTGCAAGGTGAATGATGGTGCACGTGGCAGAGTTGCTGGTGGCTCCTTCCCCTGCCCGGCTGTCAGTCACCCTGCAGGGTGCTGGAGCAGCGTGCCAGAGGCCGTGGATCCTATGGATCCCATGGATCCCAGGGGCGTGATCAGGAGCCTGGGCCTGCTGGCCACTCCTTGCTCTCTCTTACCCTGATTTTTCAGCTCTGCAGCGAATCCAGCTTGAGTTTTTCAACCCCCTAGAAACCCAGGGACCTTTCATGTCTGTTCTCAGATCTGGGATTTAAATCCAGCCCTTATCAAAGCACCCCGTGACCAGGCAGGCCCTGAATCCCAGCAGGGATCTGATAAAGAGGGACCTGACATCCTAAAGAAACCCTTTGAAATCCTGCTGGGATTGATTTGTATCCATAATGGAGCCCCGAGCTCTCTGCCAGGGAGAGATGAAGCTGCTCCTTTGCTTTATTATCCTCAGGCCCATCCCAGCTTTGAGGGAAATTCAGTCCCTCTTCAAGCCCCAAAATCATGGAAAAGCTCCTTTGTATCCTCTCCACAGCCCCTACGTGGATTAATCAACTTTTTATTTGATATGGTGTCATTCTCCTTTTTTTTCCATGGCTAAAACTCCACGGTGAGCAATCAGAGCAGAAATAGGAAATGCAGGAGTCTTGGATTCCACAGTGGGATTAACTTCCCTTTTCTGCTCTCTTTCAGGACAGGAAAAACCACTGAACTCGCCCCATCTTTGGGACCAAGAGCTGTGGTGCTGGAGTAGGCAAAGCCAGCTAGGGCCCCCCTTGTCCTGCCCATGGTGTGGGTCAGGGACAGGCTCCTCTTCTCCTCTGTGCTGGGATGAACTGCCTAGGGAATGCTATTTCTGACAGCCCGGTCCTAGCCCCGGCTACTGGAAATGGGCGGAGGTGAAGAGGCAAGTGCCAGAGTTGCTTGGGGATGGTGGAATTGTGGTGTTTGGCTGCGCCCAGAGGGGCAGGTTGGGCATTTTTGTGTGTCTGAGGACCGGTTTGGGTGCTGGGGAGCCCGGGGAGCCGAGCTCTCAGTGCATTCCCAGCTCTGCCAGGGGTGGGAGCTGGTGCAGGGCCGGGTGACAGCCTCTGGTCGGGCTCGGGGCAGGCCCTGGCCCCGGCACAGACACGCTGGGGTGCTTTGGGGCCGCTTGGGGAGCCGTGGGAGGAGAATGAGGGATGGTGCTGGGCGGAGCGGTCAGCCTGCGCTCGTGTCAGCGCAGCCGTGCAGGGCACTGGGATCTGGGTAAAACACCGGCTCTCCTGGTGTTCAGGGATGCAGGGTCTGAGGGACTGGATTTACTTGGGGCTTTCCAGGACAGCAGGAAGAAGAGGAAATGTGGTGCCAGAGGTGCGTCCCACCAGGTTGCATTTCCCTCTTTCCCATTTCCATTTCCTCCTCAGTGCAGGTGTCCCCTGCAGCCCATGAGCACGGGGCTGGTGACAACTCCCTGTCTGTAGAGGGATTCCTTATGGAACAAGGGCAGGTGACACTTGTGTGAGGCTTACGACTGTTAGAATTAGACCAGGATGGGTTTAAGGAAAACTAGAATCGTGTGTTAATCTTACTGGTCAATGAACAAATGGAATCCACACTTCTGTAAGAAAAAATAGAGTGTATGGAGCATATAGAAGAAGCTGGTTTTGCCTGCTGCTGCTGCTTGGCTGTATCATGTAACCCCATTCGAACTCTGCCTTCAAGACAGCTGTGAGACCGTGAAATAAAGAACTTAGCAGAACAGCAGCCTCCTCTGCTCTTTCACCCTGGTCCGAGAAGGAGGGGTACCCTGTCAAAGGCTCAACACTTGCCTTTCTGACTTTGTTTCTAAATTTCTACCTTTCTAATTTTGTTTGTTTCTAATTTTTTTGTTTGTTTGTTTCTAACTTTGTTTTCAACTTTCTCCCTTTAGAAATTTGTTTGTTTCTTGTATTTTACCTCTTTGTTTGTTTCTAAATTTCTGCCGTTGTAACTTTGTTTCTAACTTTCTACTTTTAAAATTTCATTTGTTTTTAACTTTTTACCATTCCTCCCAGCGAGGGCTGTGTGCAGAATACTAAAACCTGTTAAGTTCTTCACTTTTACGTCTATAGGCAAATGCTACTGATTTAGATGTAAATTCATTTTGAAATAAGCCAGCCCTCTCTGTCTACTCTGTCGCATACAGCAATATAAGAAGCTGGGAATAGAGATCAGCAAGTTTTGAGAATAAGGAGCCGGCGTTTTTCTGTAGGAAGGAAAGCAGCAAGCGCCTGGCCCCAGGAGCCGAGACGCTCGGGCTGCAGGAGCTGCAGAGCGCCCGGAGCCGGCTTTTCCCTGTGCTCTGTGCCTGCCCCCGGGCTGAGCTGGGCGGCGCTGCTGCCGCCTGGTGGCGAGAGCGCGGCACTGCCGCCCCCGACACGGCGGCACTGCCGCCCCCGACACGGCGCCCCGGCGCTGCTGCCGCCCGGTGCCGGCTGAGCCGAGAGGGCGGCGGCCTCGGTGGCTGCCGAGCGTGGCAAGGAGCGGGAGCGAGCGGGGCCGGGTCTGTCAGCGGAGGGGAGGGGCGAAGGGCGGTTCGGAGCGCCAAGGGACACGGCCGTGCACGAGCGGGGCCACAGCTATGGAAAGGGCCGGGCGCCGTGCGGGGCGGTGACCGCGGGGAATGACAGCGCGGGGGGCGGCCCGGCGGGGCCGGTTTTGCCGGGCAGCAGAGGCGCGGTCGCAGCGCGACCCGGGCGGGAGGCACCGGGCGGGCACGGTCGGAATAGAGCCGCCCGCGTGTCGCTCTCAAGGAGGCGGCTCGGAAAGGAAGGCGCAGTTCCGCGCTCTCGGGACGGCGTTAAGTGACGTTTTTATTAGAATATTATAGTATTTATTTTATTTTATTATTTTATTATCTGCCAGGACCTTGCAGAGGGTGGTTTACACTTCCGCCACACTCAAGATGGCGGACGCAGTAGGCCCCCTGCGAGAGGTGTCCCTGCCGATGCCTGCCGCCGGTCGCGGAGCCGTCGGCCGCCTCCGGCGCGGCTGACCCCGCCAGCCGTGTCCTCGCACCGGGAAGCACGGCGGAAAATCGCGCGGAAAGCGCGGGGCCGGCGTCGGAGTCCGGGCCGGATTCAGGCAGCCGACTAGACAGAAGCCCTTGTGAGGGGCGGCGGGGGCCCTAAGTGTACCACACTAAAGATGGCGGCTCGACCGGAAGTGGCTTCTGCCAGCACCCAAGATGGCGGCGAAGGGCGGAAGTGTCGTCACTGCCACACTAAAGATGGCGGTCGTGTGCACTGTTTTCTGACCTTCTCAATATGGCGGCAGGGAAGGCCCCCCCCCCAAGCTGCGTCTATTCGGCTGCCTGAACGCGACGCCGACGCCGACGCCGACGCCAGCCCAGCGCTTGCGCGCAATTTTCTGAGGCGTTTCCCGCTACGCGGACACCGACTGTGGGGTCAGCGGCGCCTGGGGCAGGCGGGAGCATTCAGGCAGTCGAATAGACGGCGCGGGGGGGGAGGGGGGGGGGTCCTTCCGGCCGCCATCTTGAGAAGGTCGAATAGCCACATCGGTGCCGTATCGGTGACTTCCGCCCTTCTTCGCCAGGAGCGCCAATGGCGGGGAGCCCGGGGAGCAGCGCTGCCGGGCCGGGGGCACCGGGGCGGGTGCTCCGGGCTCGGAGGTGAGCGGGGAACGGGGACAGCCCCGAGCGGACGGTGGGGGCCGCGGGGGATCGGTATTCCGGCCCAGGGATGAGTGTTCCGGCACAGGGGTGGCTGTCCCGGCACAGGGATGCGTTCCTGGACTGTCTAATAATATTATTTAACGATCGTGCAAGGAGATCTGTATAAAAAAATCCTCCGTGGTCATCCTTCTCCCACAGCCCCGCTGTGTTTTCAGGATCTTGGGGGAAGAGTTTGGGTCTGAACAAGGCTCTCGGGCACAGGGTGGGATTCTTGGGGTGCAGGGCCAGGATTTGGACTCGATGCTCCCTGTGGGTCCCTTGCAGCCCAGGAAATGCTGCGATCCTGTGCCTCTGAGGGTGAAATAAAGGGGAGCGGTGGGGTTTGTGCCCGCTGTATTCACGGCCCCGCCGGCTCAGGGCGGGTTAAAGGCGCAGCTGCCCCGAGACAGCGGGACCGGCCGGGGCTGCTCGCTCCCGGTGCTGCCGCCTCGTGGGGAGAGCCCGGCACTGCAGCCCGCGCAGGCGCTGGACCACGGGATGGGCGTGGAACAGCAGCGCAGGGGATGCTGAGGCAGCCCAGGGAATGCTGCGGTCCCAGGGAAGGCTGAGGCGTCCCCTGCCCGGGGCACTCGGCAGCAAACCCCTGATGTTGAGCAGAAAAAGGAAAGTTCTGGGTTAGTGGGAGGAGGTTTCTGGAATGGAGCTGGGACAGGTGCTGATCCACGCATGGAATCACGGGCTGGTTTGGCGTGGAAGGGACCACCAGGATCATTTACACTCTGTTTGTTGTCTGATTGCACAGCGAAGAACATCCAGAACTGCCGCCTCACCCTCACGGACAGCAGGAATGTCTTCCATAGCTCTTGTTTTGGAATGGGAATGGCTGTTGGGAGCTCTGGCAGGACCAGGTAAGAAGAGAAATGGGATCATTGTGGCTGCTGCTGGAGGTGGTTTTCTGCTTTCCGGCTGTTCTTCTCATTGATCCTTTCACAGCAGTGTTCTAGGGCACATTTGAGGGTAATTCCAGGAATTTGAAACCAGATAAAAACTGGTGGGTCAAAAATGTGAACACAATCCATTTCTGGTAGTTCCAAGCTTCTCCCACAACACCGTTCCAGGGGAAAGCTGATAAAAGGGTAAAGATGCAGAGGAACAAGTGCTGTAAAGCCCCCTGGCGCTCTGAGAGAGCAAACCTTCCAGTACTCCCAGCAGATCTCTTGGAGAAAGTGTGGGATCGCAAGGTTTTCCAGGAAAGCAAAACAAGGGTGGAGATGAGGGAATAGGCTTCCAGTTCTTCCTTGAGCTGAAAGCCTGGGGGAATTGAGAGGGGCCACAAGAACTGTTTGTGTAGGCAAATGGGAGTTTGGGGGCTGAATCTGAGTTTCCCTCTGGGGCATTTTTGAGGGAAAAGCTGAGGTGCTGTTTAAGGGAGAGAATGGACATTTTTGGGGTGGAAAAAGTTGAATCAATATTGTAGAGGAAGTAAAACGCTGGGGGTAAAAGTGGATGCAATGTGGAGGGGACAGATTGAATATTTTGGAGGCAAAATGGGGAACTGAGTAGTGGAGAGATGGGGAACATTTTGGAGGCAACACTTGACAAACTCTCTGGGGTGGAGAACGACCACATTGAGGGAAAAATGAGGTGATGAGCAGTGGGCACGTAGGGAAGGTCGTGGGGGTAAATCTTGAGAAAAGCCCCGTGGTATTCAAGAAATCCTTGGTAGCAGGACTGAGGAATTCAGTGGTGGAAAAATAGGGGAATTTTGCGGGGGTAAAACTTTAAAAGATCTAAGAGTTGAGAGTGTGTGTTTTTAGGTAGAAAGGATGTCTTGTTGAAGTTGGGCGTCTGGATTGTGGCATTTATGGATCCAGAAAGTAGAAGATAAAGGAGACTCCCAAAGCCTCGGTAGCTGTGTTAAGAAATCCGTCCCAGGGAAGAAAGGTTACCTAAACCTCCTAGAAGTAGGGACTAATTAGCATGGGAAGGGGAAAACCCACCCCCAGTGGGAGAGAGCACGCCGGGTAAGGGAAGAGAAGGATGCCCTTAAGAAGAAGTAGGGAAGGTGAATTTCTCGGCTTGCTGAAATGTATCAAAAAGTTTGGAATCTGGGTCTGTGTGGAGGCCGGGATTTTCTCAGCCATATGCAGAGCCCAGCACTAGGAATAAAGGAATTCCAGGCTTTACAACGCCAAAAATGCAGTACCAGAGAGTTCTGTTATCCCGAGGACTTGGGGGATACTTGGCAAAAATTTCCGGGGGCCCAGGCTGGACCGAGCTTTTAACGCTCCCCGGATTCACGGGATCGGGGATTCCGGCGTGCCCTGCACGGGTTTTTTCAGGGAAGTCCCAAATCCTTCGTGTGAGCACGAAGCAGAATCCCCTGGGAGCTGTGAAGGCAACAGGATATTTCTTGGGAATTTTGAAGGGTTGGGTGAGTCCTCAGTGTTAGGTTGGAATGAACGCAAATTGTCCGGGAGTTGCTGGTTTGGGGATGGCCGGGTCTGGGTTTGGATTTGTGGGCACCGAGTGTTCCTTGTGTCAGCTTTAGGTCTTCTGGATTGGTAGGAATTGTCAGAGAAAAGAGAAGGCAATTGAAATGCGGAGCTCCATTCCCGGAGAAATGGTCAGGATGGGAGCGGGAAGGCTGTGGAGCTGCTGGGAGCTCGTGGAGAACGAAAGGATCTGAGGCCTGGAGGCAAAAGCTGTGGAACAAAGCCTGAAAAGGGTGTGGGGTGGGGCGGGAGGGGGAGGAGGGCACCGTGGTGGGGGGAAAGAGGGAAAGGATCCCTGCTCCGGGAATCCAGCAGGGACCAGGAGAAGATCATTTTCCATCCACTGCTCTCAGTGGCATCCTAATAAGGACGGTGGAAGGGAAGTGATTCGTTTGTTCTTAGGTTTGGAATGAAAGGTGCTCTTGCAGAGGGGACTATTGACCTGTTAAAATTCTGTTGGATACAGGAAAAGAGGGAGGAAGCAAGCAGCTGGGGAATGAAGGGGTGGATTTTTTGGTGGATACAGGGAAAGACACGGGAAGGGGCTCTCAAGTAGAATACACCTCACGGGCAGCACCAGGAGAAGCCTCAAGTGCCCTTTTTTTCCAAGCTCTGACATTCCAGAGGAGTAAGCAGTGGTCAGCCCATCACTTTCTGTATTCCTTGGATGCCCAGTGCTTTGTTGGGAAGAGATAATATTTGGAAATGAACAAATCCGGGGATGTAATTTCCTGATAGTAAAGCCCCAGAGAGCCTGGTTTTGATATCCTTCCAGCACCCAAACGCAGCAGAGGGAATCCTGGCGGAGCTGGAAAACGCTGTCGCTCCGTCGGTGGAATTCCTGGGAACTGGAAAGCAGCAGAAGCAGCAAGAACAGAGTTGGAAGCAGGCTCCAGCCGGGTAAGGCAGACACCAAATCCTTTGGAACTGGGCAGGGGTGGGAAGAATGAATTCTTACATTTGTAGCCCAGGGATTCCTGAGCAGGATCCCGGCAGGGAAGACTGCAGGGATCAGGCTGGGGCCTGATCGCAGCTGGGGGCAGCGAGCCTTGGAATTGGCTGAAGGGAAGAAAGAGGGATCCTTTGAGCACAAGGATCAGGTGTCAAATGCGGAGATGGCATCAGACAATTCCTCGGGAGGGTTTAGTTCCTGGGCCAAATCGATCTGCTGCCTTGTGAAGGAGCTCAGAGACCTGGGAAGAGCCCAAGCAACGCAGGGAATGCACCGGCAGATAAAAGTGCCGGGGAACGGTGGGGAAAAGCATCCGAACAGGGGGCCTCGTTTTGTACAGGGACGGTACAAAAAATTGTCCGAAAGAATAGGAATGGAATGGGATTTTACGTATTCCTCGGAGGCCACAATCCAGTGGGAAGGCTGAGAGAAAGAAACAAGGCCTAAAAAGGCAGATGAGCCAAATCTGCCCAAAGCCTCCAATGGCCACATTCCCTGGCATTGCTGAGGACTTCAGCCAAGCTCCAAGCAAAAGGTGAGCCCCTGATTTTGGTGCCAAGGGAAACTCCAAGTTAAGAATGATCCAAATATGAAGCGCTTCTCACAAAACTCAGCTTTGCAAACCTTTCTTTGGGCTAAAAAAGAAAAGATGGGAATGCCCTTGGCAGAAAAGCAGCTGTGAGGCACAGCAGGCTTCAAATGCCTGTCAGCAGGAGCTCCAGGAGAAACGGCTGCTGGCTCCGGGCATCCTGGGCTTTCCAGGCAGGTTTTGTAGCGGATTGCAAGGCAGTTTTCCTGCCTCTGGGGGGTGGCACCTGCATCCCGCTGGAAAGGGAAAATGTGGAGAGAGGGGCAAGCGGGAAGACGGTTGCTGATGTGTGTCCTTGGATCGCAGTTCCTCCCGGTGAGTCTGTGCTGCTGGAAGTTTGAAGGAGATCAGTCCTGGAGTACGTGTGGGTTCACCTGTGGGGTTTGGGAGCGACGCCGGCCATGAAATTCCAGGGATGTTCCCTTTGCTGGAGTGAGAAGCAGTGGAAGCACTTTGCTGTCTGCTTCTTCATCGCCTGCGCCTCGGTCCCCTGGGGCTCCAGGTAATCCCCTCTCACCTTTGCTTTTCCAAGGGTCTCTAAATGAGGGCTTGAGCTTTGGTGTAGCTCCCTTTACAGGGAAGATCTGTTCCAGGAAAGGTCTCCTGGTCTGGACCGATGGCGTTGCAGGAAGAGCAGGAAACCCCGCAGCTCCTGTGGCTCCCTCATCCGATTTGCCTGCAGGCAGCAGCAAGGATCATTCCCAAGTGTCATGCCCTGGCTCCGTGACTCGGTGAGGTTGTGTTCCCCCAAAGGCCAGGGGCCGCTTTGTTTTGCGGCTCACGAAAGTCCAGCTCGGTGGTGCTGGGTTTGGTTTTTGTGTGTAATGAAGGCACTAAAAAATTCCCCTCCTTCACTGGCACAGCCCTGGAGTGGGAGCAGATTCCCCTTATCCCGCAGTTATCCCGCTCCTGCCCTGGATCCCTGCGGTGCCGTGTGTTCTCCAAGCTCACAGCACTGCTGGCTCTAAACAAGAAAAACAATCCCTGTTCCTTCTCTTCTCCGTCCTTGATGTTCCCAGGCCCTGCATCTCCCTGGCTATTCCCTGTGGGAGTCTTCATCTCCATCCCACCTTATCCCGATCAGGTAAGGGTCTGAGACGTGTTTAGCAGCAAATGCATTCCTGTGAAGAAAGCCAAGAGCAAAGAGCATCCAGATGCAGAGAAGTCTTTAGAAAAGCGTTCCAGACGTGCAAATGAGGGATGTGTCTTCCTGCATCTCCTGTTGTTTTTCTCTGTCACGTTTTGGAAGGGTTTCTCTCAGTGATTTCCTGCAGTCCAGGTGCGTCCCTTCTTTTGTCCAAATCCAGTGCCAGAGGATCGAACAACTGACGAGTGGGGCCTGGGATGAAAACGGTTCTCCTAAAATGAGGGAAACAATGCTAGAAGAGAAATGAGCATCCTTTTAATGCCTGGAATAAAAATGCTGGAAAAGGGCACTTTTTATTTGATATGGTGTCATTCTCCTTTTTTTTTCCATAGCTAAAACTCCACGGTGAGCAAGCAGAGCAGAAATAGGAAATGCAGGAGTCTTGGATTCCACAGTGGGATTAACTTCCCTTTTCTGCTCTCTTTCAGGACAGGAAAAACCACTGAACTCGCCCCATCTTTGGGACCAAGAGCTTTGGTGCTGGAGTAGGCAAAGCCAGCTAGGGCCCCCCTTGTCCTGCCCATGGTGTGGGTCAGGGACAGGCTCCTCTTCTCCTCTGTGCTGGGATGAACTGCCTAGGGAATGCTATTACTGACAGCCCGGTCCTAGCCCCGGCTACTGGAAATGGGCGGAGGTGAAGAGGCAAGTGCCAGAGTTGCTTGGGGATGGTGGAATTGTGGTGTTTGGCTGTGCCCAGAGGGGCAGGTTGGGCATTTCTGTGTGTCTGAGGACCGGTTTGGGTGCTGGGGAGCCCGGGGAGCCGAGCTCTCAGTGCATTCCCAGCTCACCTGGGGGTGGGAGCTGGTGCAGGGCTGGGTGACAGCCTCTGGTCGGGCTCGGGGCAGGCCCTGGCCCCGGCACAGACACGCTGGGGTGCTTTGGGGCCGCTTGGGGAGCCGTGGGAGGAGAATGAGGGATGGTGCTGGGCAGAGCGATCGGCCTGTGCTCGTGTCAGCGCAGCCGTGCAGGGCACTGGGATCTGGGTAAAACACCGGCTCTCCTGGTGTTCAGGGAAGCAAGGTCTGTATTTATCCATACATATTTATCCCTACATATTTATCCCTATATTTATCCATGGATTATCCATATATGTTTATCCATATACATTTATCCATATTTTTATCCACGTATTTACCCATGAATTTATCCCTATATTTACCCATGTATTTACCCAGGTATTTTATGAACACTCAAGTGCCATATCCATGTATTTTATGAGCACTTCCAGGGTTGGTGACTCCACCACTGCCCTGGGCAGCTGTTCCAGCGCTGGACAACCCTTCCCATGCTGGGCCAGGAGATGGATTCTGGAAATGCAGACTCCGAGGAGCAGGGGATTAAGGCAGCATTGGATTCCTTTATTCTCCCAGAAGGATAAAGGAGATTTATCCCCAGACGAACCAGAGGTGTTCACACTGAGGTCATTAGTGGGATTTCTTCCTTACTCCCACAAATACCCACTGGAGTGACAGAGTTCCCTACAAGGGCGGTGTTGGAAGGAGCTGCTGGAATGTTTTGCTGTTTATTGGGATCCACAGGATGTTTGGTGTCTCTCAGAGCTGTTCCAGGCTTTCCACAGACCCAAACGCTCCTCACACTTCTCCTCAGAGTAGAGAGGTTTCCCAGAGTGCTGGTTTTTAATTTCAGATGCTGGGATAACGACACGGCTTCAGGAGGCAGGAGACTCATTGTGCTGTGCCTCAGTCCAGGCAGGGACAACCCCCAGCTAATAAAAACCTCTTTAAAGCACAAAAAGTCCCATTAAACTGATATTATAAAGGCTGCAAATTGAAGCAGGCCTCAATCAGAAAGCAGCAGAATTTAATTCCCCCCCCTTGCCCATTTGCATGATGATCTCCTTCCTAATTGCCCATCTACGCTTTTCCCACAGAAGTGCTGTCCCGAGGTTGGAGATGGTTCCAGCTTTATGGAGCTTTGATCTTTATCTGCTTTTACTTTTTACAGGGCACAGAACCCGAGAGTGGCAGCTGCTTTCCTCTTGTTCCTCCTGTGGCAGTGAACTGCTCTTCCCGAGGACGGCTGCAGGAATTCTCAGGCAGCATAACGTATGGAATGCCAGGCACGCTACAGAATTCCAGTGGGAGCAGCAGGAACTTCTGTTCTTTACTGGCAGGGCTGTGCCATGAAGGGGAGCTCGGAGATATTGGTCAGCTCAGGGAATGAGCCTGGCTCATGGTAAGGAAATTCACTGTGCAGTTACTTCGGGCCCTTCTCCTCCTTCTCCTCCTTCTCCTCCTTCTCCTCCTTCTCCTTCTCCTCCTTCTCCTTCTCCTCCTTCTCCTCCTTCTCCTCCTTCTCCTTCTCCTTCTCCTTCTCCTTCTCCTTCTCCTTCTCCTTCTCCTTCTCCTTCTCCTTCTCCTTCTCCTTCTCCTTCTCCTTCTCCTTCTCCTTCTCCTTCTCCTTCTCCTTCTCCTTCTCCTTCTCCTCCTTCTCCTTCCCCTTCTCCTTCTCCTTCCCCTTCTCCTTCTTCTCCTTCTCCTCCTTCTCCTTCCCCTTCTCCTTCTCCTTCCCCTTCTCCTCCTTCTCCTCCTTCTCCTCCTTCTCCTCCTTCTCCTCCTTCTCCTTCTCCTTCTCCTTCTCCTTCTCCTTCTCCTTCTCCTTCTCCTTCTCCTTCTCCTTCTCCTTCTCCTTCTCCTTCTCCTTCTCCTTCTCCTTCTCCTTCTCCTTCTCCTTCTCCTTCTCCTTCTCCTTCTCCTTCTCCCTCTCTTCCCAACACCAGTTCCAGACCTCAGTATAATCCATGTTCCCACAGCCTGACCTTGCAGTTTTCCCAGTTTAGCAGCCCCAGCCACACTTGCAGCCTCTCTGTCTGGACTTTGTCTTGCTGAAATCTCCCTTTGTTGATCCTTTGCTGCCTCACCTTTTATCCAGCAATAACGTGCAGTGGGTGGAAGCTTCTCAGAATTCCCTCCCTGTTCCACTGGAAACATTCCCAAGTGGAAGCAGCTGCACTGCCCATCAGCACTTGCCTGCTTTTAGGGGTGGTTGAGGCATGAAGGATGCAACAAATGGAGTTGGCTCCAAGGGGATGAAATGCTCCCCCTGAGGCTGCTCAGAGAGCTGGAGCTGAGGAATCCGGGTGGGAATCACTCCAAGAAAAAGGAAGGAAAAGAGAGCAGAGGAACAGGGATGCAATTCCAACCTCTCCAAGGACTGGGATGGGCACATTCACCATCACCATTTAATCTAGACACGATTTCTTCTTTGCCTCTGGCTGCCAGGAGCAGGATGAGCAGCTTAATGAGTTTAAATAGTGAATAGTTTAATTAGCTGGAAGAGACTGGATCAATAGCTGCTTAAACAAACAACTGGATCCCTGTTTCCAAGCTTGGATGTAGTTTTGGAAGGTTCCTGGCAGTTTGGCAGGGATTAGTGATGCTGAGAATGTGCTTTTTTGTGGGTTTGGGGCTTTTACTCCTGTTCACGTGGCTGCTCTTTTTCTTGTTGAGTGGAAAACAGGAGGGAAAGAGCAACGATGGAAGGAATTCCACTCTTGCTGCTTGAAGGGATGGATCAGGAAGGGAACAGGCTGCAGGGAATTTGGAGTGCAAACTGAGATCTCTCCGATATTTTCGGCTCAGTCAGTCCATCAGTGCTTGGTAGCTGTTTAGGCCACGTGCAAGGTGAATGATGGTGCACGTGGCAGAGTTGCTGGTGGCTCCTTCCCCTGCCCGGCTGTCAGTCACCCTGCAGGGTGCTGGAGCAGCGTGCCAGAGGCCGTGGATCCTATGGATCCCATGGATCCCAGGGGCGTGATCAGGAGCCTGGGCCTGCTGGCCACTCCTTGCTCTCTCTTACCCTGATTTTTCAGCTCTGCAGCGAATCCAGCTTGAGTTTTTCAACCCCCTAGAAACCCAGGGACTTTTCATGTCTGTTCTCAGATCTGGGATTTAAATCCAGCCCTTATCAAAGCACCCCGTGACCAGGCAGGCCCTGAATCCCAGCAGGGATCTGATAAAGAGGGACCTGACATCCTAAAGAAACCCTTTGAAATCCTGCTGGGATTGATTTGTATCCATAATGGAGCCCCGAGCTCTCTGCCAGGGAGAGATGAAGCTGCTCCTTTGCTTTATTATCCTCAGGCCCATCCCAGCTTTGAGGGAAATTCAGTCCCTCTTCAAGCCCCAAAATCATGGAAAAGCTCCTTTGTATCCTCTCCACAGCCCCTACGTGGATTAATCAACTTTTTATTTGATATGGTGTCATTCTCCTTTTTTTTCCATGGCTAAAACTCCACGGTGAGCAATCAGAGCAGAAATAGGAAATGCAGGAGTCTTGGATTCCACAGTGGGATTAACTTCCCTTTTCTGCTCTCTTTCAGGACAGGAAAAACCACTGAACTCGCCCCATCTTTGGGACCAAGAGCTGTGGTGCTGGAGTAGGCAAAGCCAGCTAGGGCCCCCCTTGTCCTGCCCATGGTGTGGGTCAGGGACAGGCTCCTCTTCTCCTCTGTGCTGGGATGAACTGCCTAGGGAATGCTATTTCTGACAGCCCGGTCCTAGCCCCGGCTACTGGAAATGGGCGGAGGTGAAGAGGCAAGTGCCAGAGTTGCTTGGGGATGGTGGAATTGTGGTGTTTGGCTGCGCCCAGAGGGGCAGGTTGGGCATTTTTGTGTGTCTGAGGACCGGTTTGGGTGCTGGGGAGCCCGGGGAGCCGAGCTCTCAGTGCATTCCCAGCTCTGCCAGGGGTGGGAGCTGGTGCAGGGCCGGGTGACAGCCTCTGGTCGGGCTCGGGGCAGGCCCTGGCCCCGGCACAGACACGCTGGGGTGCTTTGGGGCCGCTTGGGGAGCCGTGGGAGGAGAATGAGGGATGGTGCTGGACGGAGCGGTCAGCCTGCTCTCGTGTCAGCGCAGCCGTGCAGGGCACTGGGATCTGGGTAAAACACCGGCTCTCCTGGTGTTCAGGGATGCAGGGTCTGAGGGACTGGATTTACTTGGGGCTTTCCAGGACAGCAGGAAGAAGAGGAAATGTGGTGCCAGAGGTGCGTCCCACCAGGTTGCATTTCCCTCTTTCCCATTTCCATTTCCTCCTCAGTGCAGGTGTCCCCTGCAGCCCATGAGCACGGGGCTGGTGACAACTCCCTGTCTGTAGAGGGATTCCTTATGGAACAAGGGCAGGTGACACTTGTGTGAGGCTTACGACTGTTAGAATTAGACCAGGATGGGTTTAAGGAAAACTAGAATCGTGTGTTAATCTTACTGGTCAATGAACAAATGGAATCCACACTTCTGTAAGAAAAAATAGAGTGTATGGAGCATATAGAAGAAGCTGGTTTTGCCTGCTGCTGCTGCTTGGCTGTATCATGTAACCCCATTCGAACTCTGCCTTCAAGACAGCTGTGAGACCGTGAAATAAAGAACTTAGCAGAACAGCAGCCTCCTCTGCTCTTTCACCCTGGTCCGAGAAGGAGGGGTACCCTGTCAAAGGCTCAACACTTGCCTTTCTGACTTTGTTTCTAAATTTCTACCTTTCTAATTTTGTTTGTTTCTAATTTTTTTGTTTGTTCGTTTCTAACTTTGTTTTCAACTTTCTCCCTTTAGAAATTTGTTTGTTTCTTGTATTTTACCTCTTTGTTTGTTTCTAAATTTCTGCCGTTGTAACTTTGTTTCTAACTTTCTACTTTTAAAATTTCATTTGTTTTTAACTTTTTACCATTCCTCCCAGCGAGGGCTGTGTGCAGAATACTAAAACCTGTTAAGTTCTTCACTTTTACGTCTATAGGCAAATGCTACTGATTTAGATGTAAATTCATTTTGAAATAAGCCAGCCCTCTCTGTCTACTCTGTCGCATACAGCAATATAAGAAGCTGGGAATAGAGATCAGCAAGTTTTGAGAATAAGGAGCCGGCGTTTTTCTGTAGGAAGGAAAGCAGCAAGCGCCTGGCCCCAGGAGCCGAGACGCTCGGGCTGCAGGAGCTGCAGAGCGCCCGGAGCCGGCTTTTCCCTGTGCTCTGTGCCTGCCCCCGGGCTGAGCTGGGCGGCGCTGCTGCCGCCTGGTGGCGAGAGCGCGGCACTGCCGCCCCCGACACGGCGGCACTGCCGCCCCCGACACGGCGCCCCGGCGCTGCTGCCGCCCGGTGGCGGCTGAGCCGAGAGGGCGGCGGCCTCGGTGGCTGCCGAGCGTGGCAAGGAGCGGGAGCGAGCGGGGCCGGGTCTGTCAGCGGAGGGGAGGGGCGAAGGGCGGTTCGGAGCGCCAAGGGACACGGCCGTGCACGAGCGGGGCCACAGCTATGGAAAGGGCCGGGCGCCGTGCGGGGCGGTGACCGCGGGGAATGACAGCGCGGGGGGCGGCCCGGCGGGGCCGGTTTTGCCGGGCAGCAGAGGCGCGGTCGCAGCGCGACCCGGGCGGGAGGCACCGGGCGGGCACGGTCGGAATCGAGCCGCCCGCGTGTCGCTCTCAAGGAGGCGGCTCGGAAAGGAAGGCGCAGTTCCGCGCTCTCGGGACGGCGTTAAGTGACGTTTTTATTAGAATATTATAGTATTTATTTTATTTTATTATTTTATTATCTGCCAGGACCTTGCAGAGGGTGGTTTACACTTCCGCCACACTCAAGATGGCGGACGCAGTAGGCCCCCTGCGAGAGGTGTCCCTGCCGATGCCTGCCGCCGGTCGCGGAGCCGTCGGCCGCCTCCGGCGCGGCTGACCCCGCCAGCCGTGTCCTCGCACCGGGAAGCACGGCGGAAAATCGCGCGGAAAGCGCGGGGCCGGCGTCGGAGTCCGGGCCGGATTCAGGCAGCCGACTAGACAGAAGCCCTTGTGAGGGGCGGCGGGGGCCCTAAGTGTACCACACTAAAGATGGCGGCTCGACCGGAAGTGGCTTCTGCCAGCACCCAAGATGGCGGCGAAGGGCGGAAGTGTCGTCACTGCCACACTAAAGATGGCGGTCGTGTGCACTGTTTTCTGACCTTCTCAATATGGCGGCAGGGAAGGCCCCCCCCCCCCAAGCTGCGTCTATTCGGCTGCCTGAACGCGACGCCGACGCCGACGCCGACGCCAGCCCAGCGCTTGCGCGCAATTTTCTGAGGCGTTTCCCGCTACGCGGACACCGACTGTGGGGTCAGCGGCGCCTGGGGCAGGCGGGAGCATTCAGGCAGTCGAATAGACGGCGCGGGGGGGGAGGGGGGGGGGGTCCTTCCGGCCGCCATCTTGAGAAGGTCGAATAGCCACATCGGTGCCGTATCGGTGACTTCCGCCCTTCTTCGCCAGGAGCGCCAATGGCGGGGAGCCCGGGGAGCAGCGCTGCCGGGCCGGGGGCACCGGGGCGGGTGCTCCGGGCTCGGAGGTGAGCGGGGAACGGGGACAGCCCCGAGCGGACGGTGGGGGCCGCGGGGGATCGGTATTCCGGCCCAGGGATGAGTGTTCCGGCACAGGGGTGGCTGTCCCGGCACAGGGATGCGTTCCTGGACTGTCTAATAATATTATTTAACGATCGTGCAAGGAGATCTGTATAAAAAAATCCTCCGTGGTCATCCTTCTCCCACAGCCCCGCTGTGTTTTCAGGATCTTGGGGGAAGAGTTTGGGTCTGAACAAGGCTCTCGGGCACAGGGTGGGATTCTTGGGGTGCAGGGCCAGGATTTGGACTCGATGCTCCCTGTGGGTCCCTTGCAGCCCAGGAAATGCTGCGATCCTGTGCCTCTGAGGGTGAAATAAAGGGGAGCGGTGGGGTTTGTGCCCGCTGTGTTCACGGCCCCGCCGGCTCAGGGCGGGTTAAAGGCGCAGCTGCCCCGAGACAGCGGGACCGGCCGGGGCTGCTCGCTCCCGGTGCTGCCGCCTCGTGGGGAGAGCCCGGCACTGCAGCCCGCGCAGGCGCTGGACCACGGGATGGGCGTGGAACAGCAGCGCAGGGGATGCTGAGGCAGCCCAGGGAATGCTGCGGTCCCAGGGAAGGCTGAGGCGTCCCCTGCCCGGGGCACTCGGCAGCAAAGCCCTGATGTTGAGCAGAAAAAGGAAAGTTCTGGGTTAGTGGGAGGAGGTTTCTGGAATGGAGCTGGGACAGGTGCTGATCCACGCATGGAATCACGGGCTGGTTTGGCGTGGAAGGGACCACCAGGATCATTTACACTCTGTTTGTTGTCTGATTGCACAGCGAAGAACATCCAGAACTGCCGCCTCACCCTCACGGACAGCAGGAATGTCTTCCATAGCTCTTGTTTTGGAATGGGAATGGCTGTTGGGAGCTCTGGCAGGACCAGGTAAGAAGAGAAATGGGATCATTGTGGCTGCTGCTGGAGGTGGTTTTCTGCTTTCCGGCTGTTCTTCTCATTGATCCTTTCACAGCAGTGTTCTAGGGCACATTTGAGGGTAATTCCAGGAATTTGAAACCAGATAAAAACTGGTGGGGCAAAAATGTGAACACAATCCATTTCTGGTAGTTCCAAGCTTCTCCCACAACACCGTTCCAGGGGAAAGCTGATAAAAGGGTAAAGATGCAGAGGAACAAGTGCTGTAAAGCCCCCTGGCGCTCTGAGAGAGCAAACCTTCCAGTACTCCCAGCAGATCTCTTGGAGAAAGTGTGGGATCGCAAGGTTTTCCAGGAAAGCAAAACAAGGGTGGAGATGAGGGAATAGGCTTCCAGTTCTTCCTTGAGCTGAAAGCCTGGGGGAATTGAGAGGGGCCACAAGAACTGTTTGTGTAGGCAAATGGGAGTTTGGGGGCTGAATCTGAGTTTCCCTCTGGGGCATTTTTGAGGGAAAAGCTGAGGTGCTGTTTAAGGGAGAGAATGGACATTTTTGGGGTGGAAAAAGTTGAATCAATATTGTAGAGGAAGTAAAACGCTGGGGGTAAAAGTGGATGCAATGTGGAGGGGACAGATTGAATATTTTGGAGGCAAAATGGGGAACTGAGTAGTGGAGAGATGGGGAACATTTTGGAGGCAACACTTGACAAACTCTCTGGGGTGGAGAACGACCACATTGAGGGAAAAATGAGGTGATGAGCAGTGGGCACGTAGGGAAGGTCGTGGGGGTAAATCTTGAGAAAAGCCCCGTGGTATTCAAGAAATCCTTGGTAGCAGGACTGAGGAATTCAGTGGTGGAAAAATAGGGGAATTTTGCGGGGGTAAAACTTTAAAAGATCTAAGAGTTGAGAGTGTGTGTTTTTAGGTAGAAAGGATGTCTTGTTGAAGTTGGGCGTCTGGATTGTGGCATTTATGGATCCAGAAAGTAGAAGATAAAGGAGACTCCCAAAGCCTCGGTAGCTGTGTTAAGAAATCCGTCCCAGGGAAGAAAGGTTACCTAAACCTCCTAGAAGTAGGGACTAATTAGCATGGGAAGGGGAAAACCCACCCCCAGTGGGAGAGAGCACGCCGGGTAAGGGAAGAGAAGGATGCCCTTAAGAAGAAGTAGGGAAGGTGAATTTCTCGGCTTGCTGAAATGTATCAAAAAGTTTGGAATCTGGGTCTGTGTGGAGGCCGGGATTTTCTCAGCCATATGCAGAGCCCAGCACTAGGAATAAAGGAATTCCAGGCTTTACAACGCCAAAAATGCAGTACCAGAGAGTTCTGTTATCCCGAGGACTTGGGGGATACTTGGCAAAAATTTCCGGGGGCCCAGGCTGGACCGAGCTTTTAACGCTCCCCGGATTCACGGGATCGGGGATTCCGGCGTGCCCTGCACGGGTTTTTTCAGGGAAGTCCCAAATCCTTCATGTGAGCACGAAGCAGAATCCCCTGGGAGCTGTGAAGGCAACAGGATATTTCTTGGGAATTTTGAAGGGTTGGGTGAGTCCTCAGTGTTAGGTTGGAATGAATGCAAATTGTCCGGGAGTTGCTGGTTTGGGGATGGCCGGGTCTGGGTTTGGATTTGTGGGCACCGAGTGTTCCTTGTGTCAGCTTTAGGTCTTCTGGATTGGTGGGAGTAGTCAGAGAAAAGAGAAGGCAATTGAAATGCGGAGCTCCATTCCCGGAGAAATGGTCGGGATGGGAGAGGAAAGGCTGTGGAGCTGCTGGGAGCTCGTGGAGAACAAAAGGATCTGAGGCCTGGAGGCAAAAGCTGTGGAACAAAGCCTGAAAAGGGTGTGGGGTGGGGCGGGAGGGGGAGGAGGGCACCGTGGTGGGGGGAAAGAGGGAAAGGATCCCTGCTCCGGGAATCCAGCAGGGACCAGGAGAGGATCATTTTCCATCCACTGCTCTCAGTGGAATCCTAATAAGGACGGTGGAAGGGAAGTGATTCGTTTGTTCTTAGGTTTGGAATGAAAGGTGCTCTTGCAGAGGGGACTATTGACCTGTTAAAATTCTGTTGGATACAGGAAAAGAGGGAGGAAGCAAGCAGCTGGGGAATGAAGGGGTGGATTTTTTGGTGGATACAGGGAAAGACACGGGAAGGGGCTCTCAAGTAGAATACACCTCACGGGCAGCACCAGGAGAAGCCTCAAGTGCCCTTTTTTTCCAAGCTCTGACATTCCAGAGGAGTAAGCAGTGGTCAGCCCATCACTTTCTGTATTCCTTGGATGCCCAGTGCTTTGTTGGGAAGAGATAATATTTGGAAATGAACAAATCCGGGGATGTAATTTCCTGATAGTAAAGCCCCAGAGAGCCTGGTTTTGATATCCTTCCAGCACCCAAACGCAGCAGAGGGAATCCTGGCGGAGCTGGAAAACGCTGTCGCTCCGTCGGTGGAATTCCTGGGAACTGGAAAGCAGCAGAAGCAGCAAGAACAGAGTTGGAAGCAGGCTCCAGCCGGGTAAGGCAGACACCAAATCCTTTGGAACTGGGCAGGGGTGGGAAGAATGAATTCTTACATTTGTAGCCCAGGGATTCCTGAGCAGGATCCCGGCAGGGAAGACTGCAGGGATCAGGCTGGGGCCTGATCGCAGCTGGGGGCAGCGAGCCTTGGAATTGGCTGAAGGGAAGAAAGAGGGATCCTTTGAGCACAAGGATCAGGTGTCAAATGCGGAGATGGCATCAGACAATTCCTCGGGAGGGTTTAGTTCCTGGGCCAAATCGATCTCCTGCCTTGTGAAGGAGCTCAGAGACCTGGGAAGAGCCCAAGCAACGCAGGGAATGCACCGGCAGATAAAAGTGCCGGGGAACGGTGGGGAAAAGCATCCGAACAGGGGGCCTCGTTTTGTACAGGGACGGTACAAAAAATTGTCCGAAAGAATAGGAATGGAATGGGATTTTACGTATTCCTCGGAGGCCACAATCCAGTGGGAAGGCTGAGAGAAAGAAACAAGGCCTAAAAAGGCAGATGAGCCAAATCTGCCCAAAGCCTCCAATGGCCACATTCCCTGGCACTGCTGAGGACTTCAGCCAAGCTCCAAGCAAAAGGTGAGCCCCTGATTTTGGTGCCAAGGGAAACTCCAAGTTAAGAATGATCCAAATATGAAGCGCTTCTCACAAAACTCAGCTTTGCAAACCTTTCTTTGGGCTAAAAAAGAAAAGATGGGAATGCCCTTGGCAGAAAAGCAGCTGTGAGGCACAGCAGGCTTCAAATGCCTGTCAGCAGGAGCTCCAGGAGAAACGGCTGCTGGCTCCGGGCATCCTGGGCTTTCCAGGCAGGTTTTGTAGCGGATTGCAAGGCAGTTTTCCTGCCTCTGGGGGGTGGCACCTGCATCCCGCTGGAAAGGGAAAATGTGGAGAGAGGGGCAAGCGGGAAGACGGTTGCTGATGTGTGTCCTTGGATCGCAGTTCCTCCCGGTGAGTCTGTGCTGCTGGAAGTTTGAAGGAGATCAGTCCTGGAGTACGTGTGGGTTCACCTGTGGGGTTTGGGAGCGACGCCGGACATGAAATTCCAGGGATGTTCCCTTTGCTGGAGTGAGAAGCAGTGGAAGCACTTTGCTGTCTGCTTCTTCATCGCCTTCGCCTCGGTCCCCTGGGGCTCCAGGTAATCCCCTCTCACCTTTGCTTTTCCAAGGGTCTCTAAATGAGGGCTTGAGCTTTGGTGTAGCTCCCTTTACAGGGAAGATCTGTTCCAGGAAAGGTCTCCTGGTCTGGACCGATGGCGTTGCAGGAAGAGCAGGAAACCCCGCAGCTCCTGTGGCTCCCTCATCTGATTTGCCTGCAGGCAGCAGCAAGGATCATTCCCAAGTGTCATCCCCTGGCTCCGTGACTCGGTGAGGTTGTGTTCCCCCAAAGGCCAGGGGCCGCTTTGTTTTGCGGCTCACGAAAGTCCAGCTCGGTGGTGCTGGGTTTGGTTTTTGTGTGTAATGAAGGCACTAAAAAATTCCCCTCCTTCACTGGCACAGCCCTGGAGTGGGAGCAGATTCCCCTTATCCCGCAGTTATCCCGCTCCTGCCCTGGATCCCTGCGGTGCCGTGTGTTCTCCAAGCTCACAGCACTGCTGGCTCTAAACAAGAAAAACAATCCCTGTTCCTTCTCTTCTCCGTCCTTGATGTTCCCAGGCCCTGCATCTCCCTGGCTATTCCCTGTGGGAGTCTTCATCTCCATCCCACCTTATCCCGATCAGGTAAGGGTCTGAGACGTGTTTAGCAGCAAATGCATTCCTGTGAAGAAAGCCAAGAGCAAAGAGCATCCAGATGCAGAGAAGTCTTTAGAAAAGCGTTCCAGACGTGCAAATGAGGGATGTGTCTTCCTGCATCTCCTGTTGTTTTTCTCTGTCACGTTTTGGAAGGGTTTCTCTCAGTGATTTCCTGCAGTCCAGGTGCGTCCCTTCTTTTGTCCAAATCCAGTGCCAGAGGATCGAACAACTGACAAGTGGGGCCTGGGATGAAAACGGTTCTCCTAAAATGAGGGAAACAATGCTAGAAGAGAAATGAGCATCCTTTTAATGCCTGGAATAAAAATGCTGGAAAAGGGCACTTTTTATTTGATATGGTGTCATTCTCCTTTTTTTTTTTCCATAGCTAAAACTCCACGGTGAGCAATCAGAGCAGAAATAGGAAATGCAGGAGTCTTGGATTCCACAGTGGGATTAACTTCCCTTTTCTGCTCTCTTTCAGGACAGGAAAAACCACTGAACTCGCCCCATCTTTGGGACCAAGAGCTGTGGTGTTGGAGTAGGCAAAGCCAGCTAGGGCCCCCCTTGTCCTGCCCATGGTGTGGGTCAGGGACAGGCTCCTCTTCTCCTCTGCGCTGGGATGAACTGCCTAGGGAATGCTATTTTTGACAGCCCGGTCCTAGCCCCGGCTACTGGAAATGGGCGGAGGTGAAGAGGCAAGTGCCAGAGTTGCTTGGGGATGATGGAATTGTGGTGTTTGGCTGTGCCCAGAGGGGCAGGTTGGGCATTTCTGTGTGTCTGAGGACCGGTTTGGGTGCTGGGGAGCCCGGGGAGCCGAGCTCTCAGTGCATTCCCAGCTCACCCGGGGGTGGGAGCTGGTGCAGGGCTGGGTGACAGCCTCTGGTCGGGCTCGGGGCAGGCCCTGGCCCCGGCACAGACACGCTGGGGTGGTTTGGGGACGCTTGGGGAGCCGTGGGAGGAAAATGAGGGATGGTGCTGGGCGGAACGGTCAGCCTGCGCTCGTGTCAGCGCAGCCGTGCAGGGCACTGGGATCTGGGTAAAACACCGGCTCTCCTGGTGTTCAGGGAAGCAAGGTCTGTATTTATCCATACATATTTATCCCTACATATTTATCCCTATATTTATCCATATGTTTATCCATGTATTTACCCATGAATTTATTCCTATATTTACCCATGTATTTACCCAGGTATTTTATGAACACTCAAGTGCCATATCCATGTATTTTATGAGCACTTCCAGGGTTGGTGACTCCACCACTGCTCTGGGCAGCTGTTCCAGCGCTGGACAACCCTTCCCATGCTGGGCCAGGAGATGGATTCTGGAAATGCAGACTCCGAGGAGCAGGGGATTAAGGCAGCATTGGATTCCTTTATTCTCCCAGAAGGATAAAGGAGATTTATCCCCAGACGAACCAGAGGTGATCACACTGAGGTCATTAGTGGGATTTCTTCCTTACTCCCACAAATACCCACTGGGATGACAGAGTTCCCTACAAGGGCGGTGTTGGAAGGAGCTGCTGGCATGTTTTGCTGTTTATTGGGATCCACAGGATGTTTGGTGTCTCTCAGAGCTGTTCCAGGCTCTCCACAGACCCAAACACTCCTCACACTTCTCCTCAGAGTAGAGAGGTTTCCCAGAGTGCTGGTTTTTAATTTCAGATGCTGGGATAACGACACGGCTTCAGGAGGCAGGAGACTCATTGTGCTGTGCCTCAGTCCAGGCAGGGACAACCCCCAGCTAATAAAAACCTTTTTAAAGCACAAAAAGTCCCATTAAACTGATATTATAAAGGCTGCAAATTGAAGCAGGCCTCAATCAGAAAGCAGCAGAATTTAATTCCCCCCCTTACCCATTTGCATGATCATCTCCTTCCTAATTGCCCATCCACGCTTTTCCCACAGAAGTGCTGTCCCGAGGTTGGAGATGGTTCCAGCTTTATGGAGCTTTGATCTTTATCTGGTTTTACTTTTTACAGAGCACAGAACCCGAGAGTGGCAACTGCTTTCCTCTTGTTCCTCCTGTGGCAGTGAACTGCTCTTCCCGAGGACGGCTGCAGGAATTCTCAGGCAGCATAACGTATGGAATGCCAGGCACGCTACAGAATTCCAGTGGGAGCAGCAGGAACTTCTGTTCTTTACTGGCAGGGCTGTGCCATGAAGGGGAGCTCGGAGATATTGGTCAGCTCAGGGAATGAGCCTGGCTCATGGTAAGGAAATTCACTGTGCAGTTACTTTGGGCTCTTTCTCTCCTCCTTCTCCTTCTCCTTCTCCTTCTCCTTCTCCCTCTCTTCCCAACACCAGTTCCAGACCTCAGTATAATCCATGTTCCCACAGCCTGACCTTGCAGTTTTCCCAGTTTAGCAGCCCCAGCCACACTTGCAGCCTCTTTGTCTGGACTTTGTCTTGCTGAAATCTCCCTTTGTTGATCCTTTGCTGCCTCACCTCTTATCCAGCAATAAGGTGCAGTGGGTGGAAGCTTCTCAGAATTCCCTCCCTGTTCCACTGGAAACATTCCCAAGTGGAAGCAGCTGCACTGCCCATCAGCACTTGCCTGCTTTTAGGGGTGGTTGAGGCATGAAGGATGCAACAAATGGAGTTGGCTCCAAGGGGATGAAATGCTCCCCCTGAGGCTGCTCAGAGAGCTGGAGCTGAGGAATCCGGGTGGGAATCACTCCAAGAAAAAGGAAGGAAAAGAGAGCAGAGGAACAGGGATGCAATTCCAACCTCTCCAAGGACTGGGATGGGCACATTCACCAACACCATTTAATCTAGACACGATTTCTTCTTTGCCTCTGGCTGCCAGGAGCAGGATGAGCAGTTTAATGAGTTTAAATAGTGAATAGTTTAATTAGCTGGAAGAGACTGGATCAATAGCTGCTTAAACAAACAACTGGATCCCTGTTTCCAAGCTTGGATGTAGTTTTGGAAGGTTCCTGGCAGTTTGGCAGGGATTAGTGATGCTGAGAATGTGCTTTTTTGTGGGTTTGGGGCTTTTACTCCTGTTCACGTGGCTGCTCTTTTTCTTGTTGAGTGGAAAACAGGAGGGAAAGAGCAACGATGGAAGGAATTCCACTCTTGCTGCTTCAAGGGATGGATCAGGAAGGGAACAGGCTGCAGGGAATTTGGAGTGCAAACTGAGATCTCTCCGATATTTTCGGCTCAGTCAGTCCATCAGTGCTTGGTGGCTGTTTAGGCCACGTGCAAGGTGAATGATGGTGCACATGGCAGAGCTGCTGGTGGCTCCTTCCCCTGCCCGGCTGTCAGTCACCCTGCAGGGTGCTGGAGCAGCGTGCCAGAGGCCGTGGATCCTATGGATCCCATGGATCCCAGGGGCGTGATCAGGAGCCTGGGCCTGCTGGCCACTCCTTGCTCTCTCTTACCCTGATTTTTCAGCTCTGCAGCGAATCCAGCTTGAGTTTTTCAACCCCCTAGAAACCCAGGGACCTTTCATGTCTGTTCTCAGATCTGGGATTTAAATCCAGCCCTTATCAAAGCACCCCGTGACCAGGCAGGCCCTGACTCCCAGCAGGGATCTGATAAAGAGGGACCTGACATCCTAAAGAAACCCTTTGAAATCCTGCTGGGATTGATTTGTATCCATAATGGAGCCCCGAGCTCTCTGCCAGGGAGAGATGAAGCTGCTCCTTTGCTTTATTATCCTCAGGCCCTTCCCAGCTTTGAGGGAAATTCAGTCCCTCTTCAAGCCCCAAAATCATGGAAAAGCTCCTTTGTATCCTCTCCACAGCCCCTACGTGGATTAATCAACTTTTTATTTGATATGGTGTCATTCTCCTTTTTTTCCATGGCTAAAACTCCACGGTGAGCAATCAGAGCAGAAATAGGAAATGCAGGAGTCTTGGATTCCACAGTGGGATTAACTTCCCTTTTCTGCTCTCTTTCAGGACAGGAAAAACCACTGAACTCGCCCCATCTTTGGGATCAAGAGCTTTGGTGTTGGAGTAGGCAAAGCCAGCTAGGGCCCCCCTTGTCCTGCCCATGGTGTGGGTCAGGGACAGGCTCCTCTTCTCCTCTGCGCTGGGATGAACTGCCTAGGGAATGCTATTTCTGACAGCCCGGTCCTAGCCCCGGCTACTGGAAATGGGCGGAGGTGAAGAGGCAAGTGCCAGAGTTGCTTGGGGATGATGGAATTGTGGTGTTTGGCTGTGCCCAGAGGGGCAGGTTGGGCATTTCTGTGTGTCTGAGGACCGGTTTGGGTGCTGGGGAGCCCGGGGAGCCGAGCTCTCAGTGCATTCCCAGCTCTCCCAGTGGTGGGAGCTGGTGCAGGGCTGGGTGACAGCCTCTGGTCGGGCTCGGGGCAGGCCCTGGCCCCGGCACAGACACGCTGGGGTGGTTTGGGGACGCTTGGGGAGCAATGGGAGGAGAATGAGGGATGGTGCTGGGCGGAGCGATCGGCCTATGCTCGTGTCAGCGCAGCCGTGCAGGGCACTGGGATCTGGGTAAAACTCCAGCTCTCCTGGCGTTCAGGGATGCAAGGTCTGAGGCACTGGATTTACTTGGGGCTTTCCAGGACAGCAGGAACAAGAGGAGGTGTGGTGCCAGAGGTGCGTCCCCTCCGGTTGCATTTCCCTCTTTCCCATTTCCATTTCCTCCTCAGTGCAGGTGTCCCCTGCAGCCCATGAGCACGGGGCCGGTGACAACTCCCTGTCTGTAGAGGGATTCCTTATGGAACAAGGGCAGATGACACTTGTGTGAGGCTTACGACTGTTAGAATTAGACCGGGATGAGTTTAAGGAAAACTAGAATCGTGTGTTAATCTTACTGGTCAATGAACAAATGGAATCCACACTTCTATAAGAAAAATTATAGTGTATGGAGCATATAGAAGAAGCTGGTTTTGCCTGCTGCTGCTGCTTGGCTGTATCATGTAACCCCATTCGAACTCTGCCTTCAAGACAGCTGTGAGACCGTGAAATAAAGAACTTAGCAGAACAGCAGCCTCCTCTGCTCTTTCACCCTGGTCCGAGAAGGAGGGGTACCCTGTCAAAGGCTCAACACTTGCCTTTCTGACTTTGTTTCTAAATTTCTACCTTTCTAATTTTGTTTGTTTCTAATTTTTTTGTTTGTTTGTTTCTAACTTTGTTTGTTTTTAACTTTCTACCTTTAGAAACGTGTTCGTTTCTTGTATTTTACCTCTTTGTTTGTTTCTAAATTTCTGCCGTTGTAACTTTGTTTCTAACTTTCTACTTTTAAAGTTTCATTTGTTTTTAACTTTTTACCATTCCTCCCAGCGAGGGATGTGTGCAGAATACTAAATCGTGTTAAGTTCTTCATTTTTACATCTATAGGCAAATGCTACTGATGTAGATGTAAATTCATTTTGAAATGAGCCAGCCCTCTCTCTCTACTCTGTCGCATACAGCAATATAAGAAGCTGGGAATAGAGATCCGCAGGTTTTGAGAATAACGAGCCGGCGTTTTTCTGTAGGAAGGAAAGCAGCAAGCGCCTGGCCCCAGGAGCCGAGACGCTCGGGCTGCAGGAGCTGCAGAGCGCCCGGAGCCGGCTTTTCCCTGTGCTCTGTGCCTGCCCCCGGGCTGAGCTGGGCGGCGCTGCTGCCGCCCGGTGGCGGCTGAGCCGAGAGGGCGGCGGCCTCGGTGGCTGCCGAGCGTGGCAAGGAGCGGGAGCGAGCGGGGCGGTGTCTGTCAGCGGAGGGGAGGGTCCCGGGAGCGGCCCCGGTGCGGCCCCGGTGCGCGGGGCGGGCCCGGCCCGGGAGAGAGGGGCGGGGCCCCGAGCGATGGAGCCGCCCCCGTGCCGGGCAGGGCGAGCCCCGGGGCCGGGCGGGGCCGGGGCTCTGGGGCGGGGCCGAGCGGGGCCGGGCGGGGCCGGGGGCGGCTTCAGGGGCGGGGCCGGGCCCGGCTCAGGTGCGCGGGGCGGGGTCCGCACAGGTGCGCGGGGTCCCAGGGCGGCTGCGCAGGGCGGGGCCGAGGTGATTTAAGCTCCCGAAATCGCCCCTGCCGCCATTTGCTCCCTCAGAGCTCGGGGAGGCTGCGGCCGGGCCGGGCTCCCCCGGCGTGGCCCGGGAGAGGCCCCCGCTCCCCCTCTTTCTTCCCCGTCTTTCTTCCCCCTGTTTCTCCTGCCCTTATCCTCCTCCTTCTTCCCCCGCTTATCACCTCTTTCCTACCCCCCCCAGTTTCTTTCTCTCTCCCCCACACCCTCCCTGTCTCTCCCAGCCCCCTGCCTGCCCTCTCCCCAGCGCCCCCCCACCCTCTCTCCCTGCTCCCCTGTGCATCCCCGACCCCCCCCGCCTCCTTTCTCCCCCACCCCTCCTTTCTCCCCTCTCCGTACCCCGCTCCCCAACCCGACTCCCCTCTCTTCCTCCTCCTCTGACCATCATCCCTCCCCCTCACCCGACCTTTCCCTTCCCCCCTCGTTCTCCCCAACCCACCCCGACTCCTCTCCCTACCCCATCTCATCCCTCCCCTTTCCCTCTTTCCCCCGCAGCCGCGGGGCTCGGGGCGCCGGAGAATAAAGCCCAGAGGGCCGGAGCCCGGCGCCCCTGCCCTCGCTGGAGCCTCGCACGGGGGACCCGCTCGGCGGGTCCCCCGTGCAGTACAAAAACAGCGCCGGGGCTCCGGCTTTCCACACATCACACTGGGGATCCCCTCCTCAGGAGGGGTTCCCGGGGGGGGTGGTGGGTTTTGGGGAGGGTGGTGGGTTGGGGTGGGCCCCCTCCTCAGGAGGGGTTCCCGGGGGGGTGGTGGGTTTCGGGGAGGGGGGTGGGTTTCGGGGAGGGGGGTGGGTTGGGGTTGGGGTGGGCCCCCTCCTCAGGAGGGGTTCCCGGGGGGGTGGTGGGTTTCGGGGAGGGTGGTGGGTTGGGGTTGGGGTGGGCCCCCTCCTTAGGAGGGGGTCCTGGGGGGGTGGGTGGGATGGGCCCCCTCCGGAGGAGGGGGTCCCGGGAGGGGGTCAGGGTGGGCCCCCTCCGGAGGAGGGGGTCCGGGGGAGGGGGGTGGGGCGGAGGGGGGACTTTCCCCCCCTCCAGTCCCCGCCCCCTCTCCCGGACCCCCTCCTCCGGACCGGGGCCCCGGAGGGGTGGGGTGGGGGGGGTCCGGGCGGGAGGGGCTGTTGGTTTGGCCTGTGGTCTCTATGTCTGTTCATGCCACAGAGTGACGTGACCCCCCTCTGCTTCCCCCCCCCCACCCCCCCCTCCCCGAGGCCCCGGTCCGGAGGAGGGGGTCCCGCGGAGGGGGCTGGGGTGAGCCCCGTCCGGAGGAGGGGGTCCGGGAGAGGGGGCGGGGACTGGAGGGGGGGAAAGTCCCCCCTCCGCCCCACCCCCCTCCCCCCGACCCCCTCCTCCGGAGGGGGCCCACCCTAACCCCCTCCCGGGACCCCCTCCTCCGGAGGGGGCCCACCCCAACCCACCACCCTCCCTGAAACCCACCCACCCCCCCGGGAACCCCTCCTGAGGAGGGGGCCCACCCCAACCCACCACCCTCCCCGAAACCCACCACCCCCCCGGGAACCCCTCCTGAGGAGGGGATCCCCAGTGTGATGTGTGGAAAGCCGGAGCCCCGGCGCTGTTTTTGTACTGCACGGGGGACCCGCCGAGCGGGCCCGGCCCGTGTGGGGCTCCAGCGAGGGCAGGGGCGCCGGGCTCCGGCCCTCTGGGCTTTATTCTCCGGCGCCCCGTGCCCCGCGGCTGCGGGGGAAAGACGGGACAGAGGATGGGAATAAGGGAGCAGAGGGGGTCAAAGAAGGAGCGCAGGTGGGGGGTTCGGGGTGTGCAGGGAGAGGTGGGATGGGGGGACAGGAAAGGAGGCGGGGGGAAGACGAGGACGGAGCACAAGTGGGGGGTCAAGGTGCAGAGGGGAAACGAGGGAAGAGGAACAGGGGGAGGTGGAGGGGGAAGGAAAGGTGGGAGACGGAGGGGGAGGATTGAGGGCAGGTGGGGGGAACTGCGAGGGGAAGGGGAGCAGGGTGAGGGGGCAGGGGGGACCCGGGATGGGGGCGAAGGAACGGTGGAGAAGGGGAGAGAGGGTGGAGGGGTAGGGCAGGGTTGGGGTGTGTAGGGGGACAGGGAGGGGGGATGGGGGGGACCGGGCCGGGGGGGGAGGGAGGGGAGGGCTAGGGGGGAGAGGGGGGGGGTAGGGGGGGGGGTGTAGGGGGTGGGGGAGGGGAGGCAGAGGGGGGAGAACGGAGAAGGGTTAGAAGAAGACAAACTAACACAAATATAAAGGAAAAGAACTACAGAGACATAGAAATATGGAAATACAGAGATCTAGAGCCCGGTCCGGCCACAACCGTTCCCACGGAGCGCCGAGGGAGCAAATGGCGGCGGCGCCGATTCCCGAGGCTTAAATCCCCTCGGCCCCGCCCCGCGCAGCCGCTCTGGGGCCCCGCGCACCTGTGCGGACCCCGCCCTTCACACCTGTGCCGGGCCCGCCCCGCCCCGCCCGCGCCCGTAAATGCCGGCGGATCCGCGCCCGCTCCGCTTTGTGCGGTGGATGCTCATCCTGCTCCTCCCGGGCTGTGGCGGGACCGTCGTTCGGAGCGCTGTGCGGAGCCCGGCACCGGGGGCTACTCCCGGCGCTGCGCCGAGCCCGAGGCGCTGAGGTGGGAACGGGACCCGGGCCCTGGGATTCGGGGCTGGGTCCTGTCGGTGTCTGTTGGGGGTCCCGGGCCGAGCCGCTTGTCTCTCGGCGGGCGGGGTGCGGCTGCCGGGCTCGGAGAACTGAGGTGGGATGGGGGATGGCATTAGGCATCGGGATCGCCGCGGCTGGCAAGTGCCGCTCCGGGATTGGCGCTGGTGCCGAGCCCGGCGCTGCCGCTCCGGCTGCGGCCAGCGCGGGGCTGGGCTCCCGCCGGAGCTCCGGCTACGCTCCCGCTGCGGCCGTGGGGAGCCGGGGCCGTGCCGGTGCCGGGCCCGCCGGGAGGGCGGCGCTTCCCCGCAGCAGGCACTGGATCGCGCCTGGAAGCGGCCGGGCCGCGGGGACCGCCCGTGCCCGCCCCGGCCCCCCCCGAGGCCGCCGCTCCCTCAGCGCCGCCCGCCCTGTGGGGCGCCCCCTGGCGCAACCGGAGCGCCGGCGCTCCCGGCCCGGCCCCGCCCGCAGCCCCCGCGGGGACGCGGAGCTCCCCCAGCCCCGGCACTGCCGAGGTCGCCGCACCCCCTGCGCACGGCAGCGCCCGCCTCCCCCTGCCCCGGGCCGCTCCCCCGGGGGCCTCCCGCCCGCCGCGGCCCCGCCCAACCAGCGCGGCTGCAGCGGGACGAGCCGCTCCCCCGGCCCGGCCGCTGGCGCCGAGGCCGCTGCTGCCGCTCCTGCTCTGACTGCGCCCGCTGCGGGACCGGGGCCTCGCCGGGGCTCGCTGCTGCTTGAGCCGCTCATCCCACAACTGCCGCTTGAGACCTGATGCTCTCCTTCCTCCCCCCCCGCTTTCTCTGCGGCTTGCACGCTCCACTGCAAAAACCTCTGGCTTTAAAAGGCCAGGGAAAAATGTTTCTTCTTTATTTCCAGAGCACAGGAGATCCTGAGTGGCAATGGGTACACAAGGACCACCAAGTCGAACCCTTATGTGAATGGCTCCTCTGGCCACTGAACCCACACCTGGGCACTCTCAGCACCCTGCTCCAGCCAAGCCAATCTCAGCTCCTGGCAATGTCCTGCCTGGGATAGGAATGCCAAATGCCAGCAAGATCATTCCTATGCAAATACAACTCCTTCTTTTATGCTAATGCTGCTTGCCACACCAGCCCCTGTAATTGCCATAGGGCAGAGCTCCATGGCCAGCACCTGATCATGCAACAACACAGGTGAGCAGTTGTGTGACAGCACTGAACTCTTCCCATAACCCTGATTTCCTGCCCTTTCCAGGATTTACCCAACAGCTGTAAAGGTGCTTGTTCCATGGCCCTTTCCAGGGAGAAATAAGCAAGGCAAGTCCTGAGGGTTCACTTGGTCCACGGCCAAAGCTCTTCTGGAGAGGGTCAGGGCTGCTCCTGCCTGCAGAGGGGCCTTTCCCACAGGTGAGTGTTCACAGCCCAAAATCCCAGGGGCTGCTGAGGCCGGGCCAGCTTTTGTGGCCCAGAGCTGCACAGAGCTCTCAGCGACTCCTGCTCACTGCCAGGAGTGTTCCTTGGTGCTCCTTCCGTGTGTCCCAGCTGGCAGGGAATGGGGGGAAGGAGAAGACCAGGAGGCCCAGGAAGGGAAGCAGCAGCTCTTGTGCTTTGGATTTGCAGAGAGGAGCTGTGCCTGCAGTGTCTTGCCCGTGGCACGCAGTGTGCCAAACACACATCCCCGGAACGGGCACTGGGCTGCCCGGGCAGCACTGGGATGGACATGGATAAAGGGCTGCCCGCGGCCCCTCGGCCAGGGGCTGCTCTGAACAGGCACCCAGAGATGCTTCAGTCCCGACAGACCCCACTGACACCCCAAAAATGCCCCAAGGAACAGCTGGCACTGGGGAATGTCAGAATGGGCTGTTTGCAGAGGGGCTCAGACAGCAATTCCCAGTGCTGACCTCCCACACACCTGCCAGCTATGTCCCAGCCACCCAAAATGCCTTCCCTTCCAGCCTGAGGCCATCATCCCTCAGCAGTGTTAAAGCCAAGGCAAGCTTCCCCCACAGCAATGAAATGCTAAGCAATGCCCTCAGAGATGCCTTCAAATGAAAGGTCAGAGTCAGAGAAATCTCTTTGGATTGAGTTGGGAGTTTTTGGGGAGCCAGCTGGAACTGCACAACTGATGGAAAGCTTTCCCAGGTGGCTCCCACTGCAGGTGCCCTGAAGGCAGGGATGTGCATCCCTTTCCTGAGGGAAAAGAACTTGCAGAGGCCACTCCTGAGGCTCTGGAATGAAATCAACTCCTGCAGGGAGAGAAGTCCTCCCGTGGGCACAGGGGCTGCCTCAGCACGGGCTGGGAGCGTGTCCAGCCAGTGCCTGTTCCTGCTTTCAAATATCACCTGGAGCCCCAGCTCGGGGGGTGCAGGCAGCTGAATTCCAGGGAACTCTGTCAGGTGCCCCCAGGGACATTGGGGGGGGGGGGGGGCTGGGGGATGAGGGTTACAAACAGCAAATTCTATGGAACATGAAGCTGTCCTTGCCCTGACCCTGCTGAGCTTCCCTGGAAGCTCTGCTGGGTCCTGACACAGCTGGTGTTAAATAGGCAGCTCTGCATGGGAATATCCATGCTCCAGGAGGCGCTGGGAGGCTATGCCAGTGGCAATTCAGCAGGGAATTCAGGGCTTTGGGTAGAATTCATCTGAACTAGCAAAGCCAACCCCCAAATCTGCCCACCACCCAGGGAACAATCTTTGTGCTGCCCTGGCAGCCAAAGCCCCTGGGCTGGGAAATGTCAGCAGGCAAATGGATGGAATGATCTAAATGCCAGCATCCCCCAAAGGGACAATGCCATCACCTCCCTTTGCTCCCAAAGTGTCCACTGTGTTCCCCACAGGTACCCTGGGGATGCCAGGGAGGTGCCTTTGCCCACAGTGCCTTTCTCCTGCCCCTCTCCAGCCTGAGGCCTCTTCTCCCTTCCCTGCCAGCTGATGCCAAGGAAGGAAGACACAGTGAGTGCTGAGTTGACCTCCAAATAGTCCTTCCCTCACCTTGAGATGACCTGAGATTTTACCCCCAAAATGTCCCCATCTGCCTCCTTCTGAGTTCCTCATTTTTTACAAGGAAGCATTCTTTCTCTGCTCTGGAGATTACCACAAGATTTGCCCCCAAAACTTTCCCCACCTGTCCACTACCTCTTTCCTCATTTCCACCTCAATCTTTTCATTCTTTGCCCTACAGATGCTTTCAATTTTTACCCCTCTGAACTTCCCTACCTGTCCATAAGTGATTACCTCAGTTTACCCCATCAAGTGCATTCTCTCTGCTACAGATCACCTCAGATTTTACCTCCAACATTTTCCGTACATCTCCACCACTGACTGAGTACTTTATTTTTACCTCCAAATACTCATTTTCTACCATGGAGATTCCCTCAAGTTTTACCTGCCAGATTTACCCACCTGTCCACAGCAATTCCCTCAGTTTACCTCAGGATGCTCCTGCTCTCTCCTAGAGATGACCTCACATTTTACCCCCCTCAGTTTTCCCTACCTGCCCAGTTCTGATCACCTCCTTTTTACCTCAAAACATGAGTTCTTTCTTCTACAGATGAACTCGGATTTTATTACCAAAATGTCTATTTTGTCCCCTGTGCACTGACTAGATTTTAAAACCCAAACCACGCAGGTTATGTCTGTCTTACCCCCAAAATGTTCATTCTGTCCCCTACAAATTAGGTCAGATTTTTTCTCAAAACCACTTATGGTTCCTACATAATTACCTCAGGGTTTGCCCCCCACATTCTACCTCATCTTGACTACTGATCACCTCATTGCTTCCTCAATATGTTCATTCTTTGCCCTACAGATCTTCCCAAGTTTTACACCCCAAATTTCCTTGCCTAGCCCCAGTGATTGCCTCAGTTCATGTCAGTGGTCACACTCTCCCTAGAGATTACCTCAAGTTTAACCCCCAAAATTTTCCTGAACTGTCCACAACTTATTACCTCATTTTTACCAAAAAAGATTCATTCTCAACCTTTAGATCATTTCAAGTTTGACCCCCCAAAATTCCCCTACCTGTCCACTACTGATTCCCTCATTCTTCCTTCAATATTTATTTCCTTTCTACCATGTAGCTTCTATCAAGATTTACCCCCAAAGTTTTCCATCTGTCTACTACTGCTTACCTCATTTTTACCTCAAAATGTTCTTTCTACAGCTTATTTAATATTATTTTTACACAAGTTTCCCTATCTGCCCACAACTGATTCCCTCATGTTACCTCAGTGTGTTCATGCTCTCCCCTAGAGATTAGCTCAGATTTAGCCCCCAAATTTTCCCCACATGCTCAGTATTCATCACCTCCTTTTTCCCTCCAAGTGTTCATTCTCTGCTCTTGAGACTTTGTCAAGTTTGGCCTCCAAAATTTTCCTTCTTTGTCTATTACTGAGTACCTCATTTTTGCTCCAAAATATTCATTCTGTCCCCTACAGATTACATCAAGTTTTACCCCCCAGTTTTTCCTTCCTGTACAATATTAACTCTTTTCTGCCCCAAAAATGTGCATTCTTTCCCCTAAACATCACCTCAGCTTTTCCCTCAAAAATGCCACCTTGCTCTGCTTGACATCACCTCCCATTTTCCTACACAAACAATTCTTGTGTCCCCTCTCAGTCACCCCAGGTTTTCAGCTGAAAATGTCTCCTCTGTCCCCTCAAAGTCATCCCAGGTTTTCCCAGTGAGGAGCTGCAAGGAATTCAGGCAGGGCCAATGACACCAGGGAACAGCTGTAAATTCAGAGGCAGAGAGAGAAGATCTACCAGGAAAGGGGAAAGGTTCAGAAAACATTTCTGCAATTAATTAATAATTATTTCCAGTTCCCCACTGAGAAGAACACAACCTCACAGCTGTTAAGGCCTGACAGTTCCCTGCAGGGAGAGCTCAGCCCATGTGCCCAGAGGCAATCGCAGCATCTGCAAGAAAGAGAGAAGCAGCAAAAGGTGATTGCTTCTCTTTCAAAGTTATTTCAAGTGCTCACACCCAAACCCACCTTTGCTCTTGATTCTGGCCGGGTGCATGGTGAGCGCTGGGCACAGGTCATGTCATCCATGCTGGTGTGAGTGATGCTTTCTGGGGGAAAGCAGCTGATCTCCAAAGTTCCCTTCCTGCCCTGTGCCTGATCTGCACAGGAGAAAACCTCTTCCAGGAAGGGATTGTGCTCCCTCTAATGCCATTTGCCCAGTCTGTTCCATGGGGATATTGCCAGCCTGGGGCAGCAGAGGCACACGCAGCTCTCAGCACTCCCTGCTCCAAGCACAGCTCGGGGCTCCTTTGCAGACTGCCTCTGCCATGGGGTTTTCTCCAGGAGAAGCCAAGGAATTGCTCATGGAAGGGTGCAGATTAAGTTATCCCAAAGGGAAGCAAAGAGTAAGTACTCCAGGAAGAGCCCTTGGGATCTGCTGGGCTGAGGTGGGAAGGGGACATTCATTCCCTGCAGGGCCAATACACAACAACCTCCAAGCCAAAGCACAGACTGGCAGGTGGGGTCTGACAGCAGCACTCTGACAAACCTCCTTGTCATTCTTCCCTGCAGTGACTTTTGCAAGCAAACACTGAAGCTGACAAGCCCAGAAGCTCCATCCAGCCACTCTGGAAGGAAAGGATACTCCCAGGGATGAGGCACATTCCCAGCAAACTCTCCCAACACAGCCTGGAGGCAGCGCTGGAGCTCGGGTGTGGGGCTGGGAAGGGCTGCCAGGAGCACGCAGCCCCCAGGTGGGGTGGCAGCGGCAGCAGCAAATTCCCACAGGCTGATGGCACAGCAGAGAGACAAAGGCCAGCAGTGCCCAAGGGAGGTGCAGGGTTAATTCTGCTCCCTGCCCTGCCCCATCCCTGCAGGAAATCTCCAAGGGGGAGAGAAACTCTCAGGGTGCCCAAAATGCAGCATCTGTCACCCTGATCCAGCTTCAACTCAGCATGGGGGGCCAAACTCCCCCCACAGGTAAACACTGAGCTGACCTGGTCAGTCTCAAACACAGCCCCAGTTCTCACCTCCAGCCTGCTCCTGGGGCTGCTGCCACATTCCTGACAAGGAGCCCCTTTGGACAGGGCTCTCTGTGTGTCTCAGGTGCTGGGCACTGCAGGGACCAGGGCAGCCCCCTCTGGGGACAATTGGGGATTCATCCCACACCATGGGCAGGACCAGGGGCCCTCCAGTACAGGCTGGTGGGGCCAGAGCCCATTGGGTTTGGCTGCTCAAACACCAAAGATTTTGGCAAAGATGGGACAAGTTAAGTGGGTTTTCCTGGCCTGAGAGAGAGAAGAAATTGTTGAAATTAAGCATGGCAATTAAGTCCACTGTGGAAGTCAAAGGCTCCTGGCTTTCCCACTCCTGTTCTGATTGCTCACTAGAAGGTTTTATCCATAAAAAAATGAGAGGTGGCACCAAATAAAAGAGCTCTTTTTCAACATTTTTCCCCTACTTACTTTCATACCTAAAAAGGATGTCCATTTTTTCTTAGTGTATTCTTTGCCTAATTTTAACAGAACTGTTTTCCTTCCAGGCCCCACTTGTGGGTTCTTCACTCCTTTGCCATTGGACTTTGGACAAAGGAAGAGAAGCATCTGCTCCAAACAGGTGTCATCCTATGGGGAACACCCCCTGTACCAGCCCCAGCCTGGGCCAAGCACGCTGCCTCACTCTCCCCATTCTGGATGCTGGCTCCAATCCAGTCTGAGTTTTCCCCTGTTTTCCATGTCTAAGGACAGGAACTTGTCCTGGTCAGGGTGTAAGGCCTTAAACTGCACCTTGATCTGGGGGGCTGGGACTGGGATTCCAGCAGGGAATTCACTGTTTTACAAATAAAAGTTATTCCAGGGAGCTGCTGCTTCACCACACAGTGTCAGCAAAAGAGAGAGAACACCAAAGGTGTATCCAAAAACAAGGATGGAATGATTCCTCCTGCTTTGAGTGGGATCAGGGCTTATGCTGCCCTGGAATGACAAAGAACTTCTCCCTCAGCCCCCTAGAGAGCCCTCAAAAAGCCAAAGTGCAGCAGGGAAGGAAGGAAAGGCACCTGCTGGGGACAGCACAGCTCCAGCTGCTCATGGGGACTGGGACTGAGTCTGGAGCCAAAAGCCCCTTCCCAGGCTGGAGGGGCTTGCCTAAAGCACCACCTCTGGGAAGCAAAGGGCTATGGAAGAAATGGAGTGGGAATTTACAATAATAATCATAATGGATTGGGAAAGAGCAACAACAGAAGCAACAATCATTCCAAGGGAGCAGGAGGGATGCTGAGCTTTAAACAAGGTTTGAGTGAGGCAGCAGCTCCTGGCAGTTCTAACCCACAGCTCCAGCTCTGCGATTCCAGGAGCACTGCAAGCTCCTCCTGCCCAGTCCCTGGCTTTGCCTCCTGCCAGTACTTGGCACCTCAGGCACGGGTGGGTGTGAGTGCTCCAGTGCTGCTGCCCCGAGGGAGTGGGAAAATGGCCACTAAACCCCTTCCCACTGGGCTGGCTCCGAGCTCTGGCTGGGGAAAACATTTGGCACCCCTGGCATTTCAATGCAATCAGTTTCCATCACTTTGAAGATGCACTGAATAAACCCAGGGCACATAAGTAAACCTCTCCCCATAAGGAGAGCCCCAGGGAATACGCAATTATTCCTATGCCTGGCCAAAGAAACCAGGAGCCAGGTTTTGGGGAAGAGACTCCAGACTCTTATCTCCTTCCCTGGCTGTAAACCACTTGCAGAGGCTTTGGAGTTCATACAAGCTTGTCAGGATTTGGCTACTTCATTTAAATTCTATTCAGATACTGGAATGGAAGTGTCCTAAAGGCACCTCACTCAGACTTTAAGCCCTCTACCACCAAAGAATTTAGATGCTCTTTTCTTAGGAACACCCCACCTCTGCTTCTTTAGGTGTCTCCATGTGGGACATCAATTAAATGCGGACAAATTTTAGAATGCAGCTTCCAAGTCAAGTTACCTGCTAGGAAATTACTTCAGCTCTCTGGCACCTTGGGCTGTTTTAAACACAGCCTGGCCCTTCATGGCTGAGGCTCTGAGCTACACAACTTGTGAGCTGGCAAGTAACAGCAGCTGAGGTCTCATCCCAGCTGTACACAAAAACAGGGAGTGGGGGCTGCACTTGGATACATGCAGGCAGGGTTGGGCCCCTTCTGAAAGGTTCAATCCCTGTTTTTCAGAGACTCAATCAGGGATAATGACATTTTCACAAAGCTCTCTTAAGGCACGTGAAAACCCGAGCAAGAAAATGGAATCAAAGCCTTTGTTCCACTGGCCTCACGCCCCAAATTCCAACGGGACAGACAAGTCCCTCTCCTCGCAAGGCAACGTCTCCTACCTGGATCTGTGCCTTCCCCAGCCTTTGGTGGCCGTTGTCTCCATCCTCCCACACCTCCTCATCTTCCTCCTCAGCAGGCCTGGCTTCCTCATCCTGCAGAGCAAGCACAGGGACACTCACCAGCCTGCTCATCCCAAACCTGGGCAGCAGGGATGGACTGCTGGGACCCCCTGGACACTCACCCCTCTGCTGGGCACCATCCCTGCTCTGCAGTCCATTCCCGTTCCTGGCCTGGCATCTCCTTTGAACGGGATGTTAAACCACAACCACTTGCTCTGCTGGGTTTTGGGACATCAGAGACTCCTCCAAGGCAGTGGACAAAGCTCCTGTTCCCACAGCCTCTGCCTCCCAAAGCCCTGCTAGGGCCAGGCAGAGCAAGGGAAACCCCTCAGTTCCTGCTGGAAATTTCCTCTTGTGCCCGTAAACCCAGGGAAATCGTGGCTGCCCCATCCCTGGAAGTGTTCAAGGCCAGGCTGGCCGCAGCTTGGAGCACCCTGTGGATGGAATGAGGTGATCCTTAAGGTCCCTTCCCACCCAAATTATTCTGCCATTCCAGGATGATTCTGCGATCTCTCCCTGCATTTATTTTGCATCGTTTCCTCTCTAATCTGAATTCCCAAATCGAAATGATTTTTTAAAGAAATCATTTAAAATTATCCCAGGAATAAAAAGGGGTGCATCAAACATACAAGAATCATTCCTACCTCCATCAAATCATTGTTAATTGGAAGCCTATTTCCTCATCTCTGTCCTTAGTTTTCCTTTCCTAGGAAACCTTATGATCCCACAGTTTCTCCAAGAGATTTACTGGGATTGCAGAAAGGTTTGCTTTGTCAGGGAGGCAAGGGGGTTTACAACACTTGTTCCTCTGCATCTTTATCCTTTCACCAGCTTTCCCCTGGAACGGTGCTGCAAGAGAAGTTCAGAATTACTAGAAATGGATCAGGTTCACCTTTTTTCCTCATTCTTTTCCAACGACTTCCAAATTCTTGGAATTATCCTCAAATGAGGCCTAGCAAGCTACTGTGAAAACATCAATCAGAGGAACATCTTGACAAGAGAAAACCACATCCAGCAGCAGCCAAAACAATGCCACTGCTATTCTTACCTGGTCTCCAGGTGCTCCAGCCAGAGCTCCCAACACCCACTGCCATTCCATGGGGGTGAGGAGGCAGTTTTGGACGTGTTCTTTGCCACGGGATGGGATAACAGAGCCCAGAGGGTCTTTGTGTCCCTTCCAAGCCACCCCATGATTCCATGATACCATCAGCACCTATACCAATTCCATTCTGGAAAGCCCAATTCCATTCCTCCCATCAACTCAGAATTTCTCCCTTCCTCTCTCTGCTCCACATCAGGCATGTGTTGCCACAGGCATGGGATGCCTCAGCATTGCCTGGGAATGCCACTCAAGGCTGCCCTGGTGGCCTCAGTGCTCCAAAATGCCCAGCTGGCTCCCGTTCCAGTCAGGAATGTCCCAAACAGCAGCGTGGGGTGTGCCCTCTGCCATCCCACCATTGGGGCAGCTCCCATAGAATGTGACCGACTTACTGGGTTTGGAATTCCTGGCTTAAAAGTCAGGTGGTGGAATATCCTCTCCTGGGAATATCCAGAAGACCAGAAGGCTCCCTGGAAGTCACAGGTCAGGGACAGAGTCAGATGAACGATCCTGAACTGGTTTTCAGGGGATGCATCCCCAGCCTGTGGCTGCAAAAACTCCAGAGCTGTTCCTTCCCCTTGGGACAGCCAGAGAAAACATCCCCAGCATGGATTTCTGACAGGAAAAACCTCACTGCTCCAGGCTACTTGGCTCCTCCCAAATCCAGGCCAGCACTCCAACAGGCTCTAAGGACAAAACAACAGCAAAGACCATCTCAGGGCACACGCCACGAGTTGGGCGTCACATTCCTCACTGGAACTGGGCTGTTCCCACATCCCTGGGACAGTCGGGAGCATCCCCCGTTCCTCACTCTTCCATTCAGGACAAAGAGACAACAGAGCTGTCAAACAGCCAGTGTCTTACCCCAACAATCCAGGGAAAACCACCTTACTCTGGGGAGAAACATCATGCCCAGTTATGGAAAAAGCCAAAGAACAGTACTGGAAACACTCCCGGGCATGGAGGCTCCCAGCTCCGGAAATGCAGCTCACAGGCTTCTTCCCATGGGAACCCCAATCTTGCCCGGGACTGGGCTCAGGGAGAAAGTCCTGCCCATTCCACCACTCTGGCACAGACACCCCAGGAAGGTGTCCCTGACCATGGCAAGGGGCTGAACAGGATGGTCTGTAAGGTTCTTGCCAGCACAGACCATTCCAGGAGTTTAAGGTGGATTTGAGCAGCTCCTGGGGACATGAACACCACCCACACCTCCCACCTGGCTCAGCCCAGAGTCCATCCAGCACTCACAGAGAGCTGCTGGGAGCTGAAATTCTCCCTGCTCCCCCTGCCTGGGAAACCCTGCCTCCAGCTCCTGGGAAAGGGGAGCTGCATCCTGCTGGGTGCCCCTGGCTCTGGGCAGCTGCCGCCTTCAGGCGGGGGGATGGCTCGGGCAGCTCTGGTGACTGTTCCACCTCAATGATTTTGTGTTTTCCTGCATTTCCCTGGGCTGGAGGGGAGCAGGGGGTGCGGTGGGAGTGCGGGAAGGCAGCGGCGGGGAGGGCAAGGAGTGGGGCCGGGCACCGCACGGCGCAGGGGGGCTTCTGCTGGCAGTGGAGGGGCGCGACCGTACGGAGGCGTCCCCGCCGCTGCCGGCCACTGCCCACGGGGCTCCTGCCCGCCCCCGGCGCCACTGACCCCACACCCCGTGTCCCCACACTGGGAACCACCACGGAAAATCATGCTGGAACCTCTAATCCTGAGCCCGAGCCTTGACCTTTTATCCCCTGACCTTTGACCCCTTGACCCATTCCTTGACAACCCGAGCTTTGATCCCTTACCTTTGACCATCCAGCAAGTGGCCAAGATGCCCGCGGGCGGCTACGCCAGCGAGTAGGTGAAATGGAGACCGTGGCGATCGTGCCAGACCCGAAGGCGAGCTCCTCGGGCAAAAAGATCCACGATGATGTCGAGACTCAAAGGCCGATGACAGAGATGGGTGGGAACTGCCCTGCCCAGCAAAGGCTCAGGTGATGCTGAGGAGAAACCCTCTCCCTTTACTTCCAAGGGGCCCTCCCACAACAGCCCTCTCCTCTAAGCTAACTTCCAATTGCCTCCTGGAACTCCAAAGGCCTTTCCCTTCTCCCAACCACCGCTCCCAACACTTAGCTTTCTGAAGACAAACGGACAAAATCCATCCTTGGCAGAAAAAATGCATCAGCACCTCAGATGTCAACACGTTCCCCATGGTCCGCTTTGGCAGCTGCGAAAGATGGAGAACAAGGAGAAAATTCAGCCTCTGACAACACACGCCAAAAGAGACCCCTTCCGCAAGGCCCCCTCCCTCGAAACTGCCGAGGCTCAGCGCTTACCTGCTCTCTCCAAACTTCAGCTCCACACCTGCTCACGGTACCTAAGACAACAAAACAGAAAACGTCACTGTTGCCCTCCAGAAGAGCATCCCCTGGCTACTCCACACCACTGCCCCGGCTCACCTCAAATCCTGATCTGACTCTGGAGGTGGCCAGGACAAACCTGCACAATGAAAAGGGACACGCTCAGCACGCTGCCATAGACCGCTGGCCTATCAGCCACCCCACCTAAATGCCAACTCACCTGCTCGCCTCTGTCCCTTGGCATGCCCAGGGCAGCAGCAGCACCTGCAGAGAAGCAAAGCAAAAACACACAAAACATGCTGAGAGACTGTGAAACCACAGCCTCCCTGCTCCGACTGAAGTACACCACACCTATACCTTAGGCTTGCACGCTCCAGCATCCAGGGCCAGGACATCCTGCAAGTGGACCACCTAAAACACACAAACAACAACGGATGCTTAGAGCTGCTCCAAAAATTGAGACTGAGGCCGTAACAACTCATTCTGTCCACCGGTCACTGCTCACCTCGCTCCATCGCCCCTGACTGCCAATATCCGGCATTACTTCCAAAAAAAAAAAAAAAGACATGGAACAATGCTGTAACATAGTAGCATGACATAGCCCAGCAGGACTGCAGAGAGGGGCAGAGAGGGAAAGCCGGCCAGGATCTCGTTCCCAGCCCTGAGCAGGGGCTTTACTGGCCTGACTGTCCTGTACTACCCGAGCTCTGGGGACAATGAACCAGGCTCAGTCCCTGCCTCACCACTGGCACCCTGAAATTCTGGCACTGCAAGAGTCAGGGGAGGTTTCAGCAGTGATTTCAGCAAGGTCAGAGCTGCTCCCAGCAAAAGCTGTTCTTAGACTACTCCTGGCAGAAGAACCCAGAGTACCTGCCACTGCAGGATGCTTGTGACTTCCAGGTGGAGGAGAAGGGTGGAAACAATCCAAGATGAAGACAGAATGATGAACACAGCAAAGAGGATTTCTGTATGCTCTGCACTGTTTTGTCACGTTCAGCCCTTCCTGGGCTGTTCTCTGCTTGTTGTTCTCAAGATCAACATCTCCGACTAAGGGCGGGTGATGTGAATTCCAAGGAAGTACAATTCAATTCTCCCCTAGATCTTTCCCTAAAGTACAAGATACTGATTCACCTCCCTTCCCACCAGAGTCAATCAAAGACTATCCAAAAACATAAATGATGATAATGCGGAATCTGGTCTCCATTAGAAAAATTAATGTAGTATTTTTTATCAGAGCTTTGGTTAAATGTAACAACGCAGGAAGTTCCTGTGCTCAGGTTATTGGAGAGTGCGAGGTTTTCTCATCGCATCAGCCCTGTCAGCTGACAAGTGTGGCTGTGCACTAAGGCACAAAGCACCGACATTTGCACACTACAGCTGGAATCTGCTATCTCCGTGTGCAGACACAACCACTGCTCATCACAGATAAACCCACAAGGGCTGCTCCAGCACTGACTTACCTGGGGAAAAACCAGCACTAAGAGGAGCAAAATAAAAAGCATGGGAGTAGTAGTTTCACCCTGAGCAGCTCCGTGAGATGGGCAGGAATCAGAGAATCCCCATAGTAACTCTGAACTTGCTTTTCCTGATCACCTTTCACAGAATCCATAGCAGCAACCCGTGAACATCCCGTGTGTAGGTTTATTCCAAAACCCACTTGCAGAAACATCAGGATATTGCACCTAAAGCTGCCTCTGCCAGAGGGAAGCAAGAGCTGGGGCTGGGAGAGGAAACAGGCAGGAACTTGCTCTCAGGAGAGGCAGCACGTGGGCTGCTGGCACTGCCAGCAGGAGGACGCAGGTGGGAGCAGGTAAAATTCCAATACAAAATGCAACTGGGGAATGTGACGGTGCAGAGGCTGTAGGTTGGCAGTCTAAGACTTTGGGGTTTATCACAGCTCTGCAAAAGCACCGAATTTCGCCAGCAGGTACCACTCATCCTCCTCAGGACAAGCTTCCAAGAGTTCATCTCTCAATTTGTGCCCCAGTGTGGGCCAAGTGCTGGTGGGGCCTGGGCTGGCACCCCGAGCTCTCACCCCAGCTGGCACCCCCAGGCCTTTCCAATGTGCCACTGCCACCCAAGCCACAATGGTGGGGCCTGAGGAAAGGAAGGAATGAGGAGGGACTTAGGACACAATCCTGCCCTTCAGACAGGCAGATTTACCTGTGCTCCAGTCTCAAGGGGGCTCTCAGTGGATAACTCAAGCATCCCGCGTGGGACACTGGGGCCAAGGAGCAGCTGGAGGCAGCTCTGTCACCTGGGCTACCTGTGTGTAGCCATATTTAGCAATAACTGAATTGATTGAAATAAAGGGTAAAAGCTTGACTCAGCCTGTAACTTTCACCTTTCTTTCAAGTGCAAAAAGAAGCAGAAAAATCCATTCATATTGATGCTTTCCAGCTATGTCTCTTTCAGATTCCCAGGTATTCATCCCCTCACAGAGTTTTAGCGGTGACACAGAAGAAAGTTCTTTGCGTGCTGCCAGAAAAACGAGATTTCTCCCATTTTTTATTTTCACACCTAAAGTATGAAAACATTATCATCACACAGAAGAGTTCTGCACACTCTCCTCTGGGCAAGGGGAAGATTCCCTGATAGGCAGATTCCAACCCCTCCTGTCCATATTTACATCCCTAAGGCCTCAGACCCTCTGGAGGTAACCACGGGGTTCCCAGGTGAGAGGAGTCACTGTGAGAACAGAATTAAACCCCAAAGCACCTCTGAGGAGACAGCGCCTGACTCTGGGAGTGCCTCCCTCTCGCGTGGAAGGTGTGGCTTACTCAGGAGTTACTCCAGGAGTTCCTACTCTGCCCAGGCCAGGCCTGCTCCGGACACTCCCCATGCCCTCAGAGCCACAAACCCAGCTCAGGGCTGGGCTCAGAGCTCCAACACCACCAGGAATGAGCACTCCCTGAGCCCCCTGCCCTCCCAGCCCTGCTCTAGGCTGGGCAGGCACTGAGGGGCTCACTGACACCTCCAGGGTGGCTCTTTAAAGGTGGTGGCACAGGTGCTCCACAGCAGACCTGTGCCAGACCCAACTTCTCCACGGGCAAGGAAGAACCTCCCAAAGCAGGTGACACAAAAAGCTCTGGTGTGGCCCAGGGACTGCTCAAGGTCACAACCAAAATTAGTTCTGAGCTCAGGGTGGTGTCACTTCAGTTCCCTGCCACTGCTGCCACTTCCTGCCACCTTCAGCTTTTGCTCCAGGCACCAAAATATGATTTTTTCAAGGCCAGCCCATCTAAACTATCTGAAATTGCAGCCTGGCCGATCTCGGGAGCTCCCAGACTCACTCATGAGGATGAAGTGACAGACCAGCAGTGAGCACTTCTCCCTCTTCCAGCCAAGCTGTGAATTGCTCCTCCCTCAGCTTCAGCAACCACTTTTCGTGCCAGTTCCTGAAGAGAATCTCGTGCTGAACATCCATCACTTTTTCAGTGCAGAGCATTTGGCTTCATCCTCAAGCCCTAGAAACACTCAGCTAAACCAGCACTAAAACCTGATTAAACTTGCATCCTGCACAGCACAATGAACTTGGACTTGGGCAGGAATCAGAATATCTGGGAATGAAGAGAACCCAAGAGCTCGGAGAGGTTTGCTTTGCCCTTGTCCTGCCTTGGGCTCCTGGCTCTGCCACAGCAGTTACAAGAAGCAGAGCAGCGACCTCCCCTCCCCTCCTCATCAACACAAACCCCCAAAAGCAGAGTTTGTCTCTCTCAGACCCACCTTGAGCTGTGTCCGCAGCAACAACGAGGCTGTTGAAAGCAGCAACCCCACAGCTCGGCGTCTGCAGGGCTGCACCCTCTCCATCCTACAGCCTCTCCATCTCCCCACAGCTTGGAGTGATCTGTTCTCCCAGTTTAGAGAAGGTGACACCAACCTCACTTTGGTTTGGGTACAAACTCTGAGGCAGACACTGAAGGCAAAGGAAGACGAGGCCTTGGTGGGAAGGGACCTTAAAGCCCATCCAGTGCCACCCCTGCCAAGGGCAGGGACACCTTCCACTGTCCCAGGCTGCTCCAAGCCCCAGTGTCCAGCCTGGCCTTGGACACTGCCAGGGATCCAGGGGCAGCCACAGCTGCTCTGGGCACCCTGTGCCAGGGCCTGCCCACCCTCACACGGAAAGATTTCTTCCATGTATCTACTCTGAACTGAAGTTTAAGTATCTAAGCTCAAGTTTAGTTATTGCTGAGCCTCTGCTGAAGATAACTGAGACACCATAGTAGGAGAGAAAGGAAACAGGCCTGTAGAACAAACCACAGGCGAGTAACAAACCAAAATGATGTGGCCAAGAACAATTATTGCCACAGAAAAGAAACCTCAGTCACCAAAAACTCCAGTCTATTCCTACATCCTCACCCAGGGGGACTCCAAACACGACACTGCAACTCATGCTCCTCCCAGCTCCACACACACATTGCTGGGACCTCTTGCAAGCTGCTCGAGCTCTCTCCACATGCCAAATCTGCCCATGGCAGAGGTGCTGCTTTCCTGGCTCAGCTCCCAAGACTCAACTCTCAGTATTTCCGCCCTCAATACTGTAAATTTCTGGTGATCTGGAGCAAAGATTTCTGGCTTGCTGTGTGGCTTCTCACACAGAACCTGACCCCAGGGGCTCAGTCTCACTCTCTCCGTGTTTGACACAAGTCATAAAGCAAGAACTGCAAAGACATTTCGAGGCAGTATCAGGGGCCTGAGACAGCTTTTGAGATCAAAGTTGAAATCCACTGTTTTCTTTCATTGCTGTTAAACTGTACTGGAGTCCTGGGGGCACTTTTGGGCGCCACAGTATACAAAAGATACAAAGCTGACAGCATCCAAAGAAGGGACATGGGGATGGGGAAGGGTGTGGAAGGACCATGAAAGAGCTGCTGAGGGCACTGGGTTTGTTCTGGTAGAGAAGTGTGAGGTCAGAACACATCGGGGGCTACAGCTCTGATCTCCGCTCCCTGGGACACAGACAGGACCCAGGGAGCAGCTGGAGCTGGGCCAGGGCAGGCTCACGCTGAGATCAGGGAAAGGCTCTTCCCCCAGAGGCTGCTGGGCACTGCCCAGGCTCCCCAGGGAATGGGCACGGCCCCGAGGCTGCCAGAGCTCCAGGAGCGTTTGGACAGCGCTGCCAGGGATGCCCAGGCTGGGGCTGTTGGGGGGTCTGGGCAGGGACGGGGGTGGGACTGGGTGATCCCTGTGGGCCCCTTCCAGCTCAGGATATTCCAGGATTGTCTCACTCCCCAACAGGGGAGAGTCTGCTCTCACACAGAGCTGCACACACACTGTGCAGGAGGCAGCAAATGACAACAATTGACATTGATACATTAATAAAGCCAAGATATTAAGCAAGCCAAAAGATAAATTTTCCCTTTTGTTCCTGACCAACAAGACCTGTCCCAGTCCCAGTCCAGCCACTAAGCAACTCCAGTGTGACACAGGGACTGTCTCACACCTCGAGGCCGACACACAACAGCAGCACAGCACCGGGAGTTTAATCACGTTTCCCTCATTAGAGGAGACAATTAATGACCGCTCAGGTGCACAACCACTCCTGCAGAGCACTTCACTAGACCCCGTTTTGCAAGAACTCCCCCAGGCTGCAAAGCCCCATTTGCCAGGGACCTGAGAGAAGAATTCGGTAGTTTTAAAGGAATGTCAGGAACTAGGAATACACCTGAGTGTAGGAACCGAGAGTGCCGAGAATATTTCTCGGTTTCCATCTCGCCCGATCCATCTGTTACGGCGCAAGGCAGAGGCAGGTCCCTACCTCCCGAGCCTGGGGTCCTCCCATCAGATGAGCCATGCGCGCGGCCAAGGGCGGTCCCGGAGCTTCCATCGGGCCCTCCCGCTATCCCCATGCGGCCTGGGTTCGCGGCCGCTTCCGCGTTTGAACGGCGGCGCCTGCTGCTGACGTCATCACTCCCGCCGCTTCCATCCCGGCCTTACTTCCGCCTTCGGGAGCCCTCACTTCCACGCCTGCGCGGCGCGGCATCGGCCGCCCCTCCTCAGTGCCGGTTACCCCGGCAACGCCGCTCGCGGCTCGAGCCGCTCCTGGCCCGGCCCCGGCCCTGCCCGGGACGTCAGCCCCGGCCCCGCTGCCAGCCCAGCCCCGGCCCCGCTGCCAGCCCAGCCCCGGCCCCGCTTCCAGCCCAGCCCCGGCCCCGCTGCCAGCCCAGCCCCGGCCCCGCTTCCAGCCCCGCCCCGGCCCCGCTTCCAGCCCCGCCCCCGCTGCCAGCCCAGCCCCGGCCCCGCTTCCAGCCCCGCCCCGGCCCCGCTTCCAGCCCAGCCCCGCCCCCGCTTCCAGCCCAGCCCCGGCCCCGCTTCCAGCCCAGCCCCGGCCCGCCCCCGCTTCCAGCCCAGCCCCGGCCCCGCTTCCAGCCCCGCCCCGCTCCCGCTGCCAGCCCAGCCCCGGCCCCGCTTCCAGCCCAGCCCCGCCCCGCCCCCGCTGCCAGCCCAGCCCCGGCCCCGCTGCCAGCCCCGCCCCCGCTGCCAGCCCAGCCCCGGCCCCGCTGCCAGCCCCGCCCCGGCCCCGCTTCCAGCCCAGCCCCGGCCCCGCTTCCAGCCCAGCCCCGGCCCCGCTGCCCGGCACCAGCGCTTCCCAGGCCAGCCCGGTCCCGCCCACGGTCCCGGCCGCCCGCCCGGCACCTCCAGCCACACACGGACGCTTCAGCTGCCACGCCGATACGACCGATAAGCACAGCACCTCCAGCCAGCAGTGCAATTCGTTCGGCTACTGCAGTTCCATCCTAGGAGCTTTCGGCAGCTACACCTCCTACCAGCTCTGTGTCCACACAGCCCCCGTCTGCACCGCAGCCACAGCCGTGGACACACAGCAGAGACATTTCAACAGCTGCCGTGTCACCACGGCATGTACCCCCTATCATCACTCTGATAACACCACTCAGAGGATTATCACAACAATCACACGATGCTGAACCATGTTTCCCGTGCCATTTCAGCGAAACAAATACGATTTTATCTCCAGAACAGAAAGAGGACTTTCTCAACTATACGTGGACACCTCTTCCATCACAACAGGACCAAGCACGTGTTATTAATAGTGACGTCTCGCATCGAGACATTCCATTTCATGCACATTCTTCTCGAACTTCTCAGGGACATTCAGCTGATTTTATGGGACTTTTTCATCCTCAAATGCCTGCTCAACACTTCAGTGAGAAGGATATAGTGACCAGCACAGCTTCAGAAAGCATTCCTCTATCTTCCCAAGCTTCATCTCCTTTTTTTACAACAACCAATACAACTCCAACTTCTCATATGCCTTCTTCACAGCTTCGAAATCCACAACAGGCATCTGATCCCTCATTTTTCCACCGTCGCTTTCAGCTTTCGGATGACTTTGTTCGTCACCTTTATTTCCGACTCAGAGAACGTGCAGATTATCTGCCTCCAGAGGTTGCAGCACTGGGTCCCCACCCCTCACCCATCCCGCATGCTGGCAGTACCCTACCCAGATCCACTGCACCCTCTCCTCCAGTGTCCAGATCACAGCCACCTGCGATGGCAGGTTCAGCCACTCCTCGTTTATTTCCTTACAGTGCACAGCCGCAAATACCGACCCCTATTCCTCATCCAGGAGGGGGAGAAGAACATGGAATAATAATAAAATAAGAATTTTAAAGTTGTTTATTTTATATTAATTTTTTTTAATTTTATGAGAGAACTACATACCCCATGACATTTGAGTTTCAATTATTAATTCAGTTAAGGTTCTCTTTAAAGTTTGTTTCATCCTCTCTACCCGTCCTGAACTCTGTGGGTGCCATGGGATATGTAGTTCTCTCATAAAATAAAAAAAAAAAAAAAAAAAAAAAAAAACTTTAAAATTCTTATCCCTTAGACCCTGTGTTTCCCACCCAGCATGAAGCATACTTGCTTTCTTCTGTGTTAATGAGTTCTTTTGAATTTATAAATACTTGTATTAGCGGTGATGGCGCCCGCCCGCGGAGTGATCTCCCGGAGGGACTATTTGTGATGCGCTCCTGCCCGCGGAGGGATCAGCGCTGATGCCGCCCCGCCCGCCCAGCTGCTCTCGCTGCCTTTTCCCGCTCTCCCCTCTGCTCCCAGCGCTTCTCCTGCAAAGGGCGCGGCTTTTCCTGGGCTCTTTTCCTGCCGGGCTGCAGCGAGCGCTCCCCTCAAGGAGCAGGGGCAGCTTTGCTCGCGGCGGCAGCGATTCAACAGAGCAGGCCCGGAACAATTCCTGCTTAGCCGGGCTTTGAGCACATTCCTGAGCCAGCACCAGCAGCAGCGAGTGAGGCAGTGGCACATGAAGGAGGCTGCGGCTCTGGCCAGGCTGGGGAGGGGTTCCTCTGTAAAAGAAGAACAGGGAGAGACAAACCAGAAAGGGCAGGAAAAAAAGAAAAAGCCAAGACAAACTAAACTTTTTTTAAAAAATAATCTGGATCCAGAGGGACTTTTGGCTGGAGAACTTCCTGGGGAGCAATCCTGCCCCTCTGGGAGGCAATGCCAGGGCAACTCCAGCTGAAACCTGCACACAAACACCACAAAGATTTCAGATATTTGCAGGAAGCATCCACTTAGCAACTGCTGCTTAATAATTTATTCCCTTTCCCATTAAATGGTACATTCAGTCCACAAGACTTCAACACCTTTCTGGTAGTTTTATTTACAGTCTGCAGCGTGTTCTGTAAAACACAGGAGTGCACACAGACACACACGCACAAACATTTAAAGAAGTACAGTTTATTCCAAAGGAAGTCTACGCACTACTTTTTCCATAAAAATTATTAAAAATACTTTAGTTACTGTATTCTACCTAAACCAAGATACTTGAGAATTCTTCCACAAGTGATGCCCCCTCCCCACAAAGGGCACTCCGACAAGAAGAAATTCAGGAGACTGCATCACCAAATAAAATCCTAATGGCAACTGCTTCAATGCACCAGAAGAACAACGAATTCCCACTCTGCATCCAGCAATCCCTGCTCTGCAGCCTGTCTGCATCTGCTTTTGTAGGGCTTGTGGGGCTTTTGCATTCACTTCCTTCTCCAGGGCAGTTCCCACAAACAAAGAATGACTGAATTTCTGCAGACTGTCACTCGGCAATCCTGCATTTCACACATGCAAAGGGAAACACTTTCCTTTGAGCCCTTTATTTCAAGGAGTCTCTTTTTTACTGAGCATCCAGTGAGAACAGTGCCCAGTTGTGGCTGTTATTATTTCTCTGCTTTTGCTGCGTGGCAATATTATGCTGGAGCTCTGCAGAACACCCACTGCAGCCCTTGTCTCACTGGGGCACACCGAATTGACAAAAAAAAGGCACAAAGATGAAACTCCTAAAGCAGCAGCAGCCCCAAGTCACTGAGCTGCTGCTTCCCACCACCAACACTCTGTGTCTCAGCAAACACTTCCAACGCACGAGCCAAGGCCACAGGGGAGTGAAAAGCCCAGAGCCTGCGGGCAGGACAAGCACTCCATTGATCAGTAACAAACCAACACAGCTCAGCTGGATGGTGCACTTAAGACTGGACCTGGAAGCATCAGGAAAAGCCATTGGAACACAAGCTCAGCAGCACAGAATCCATTTGGCACCAGCTGATGAGATGGGAGGCTCTGTGTGGGACACGTTGTGCATTCAGCTTCAACACTGCCACAGCTCCACAGCAGCGCTGAAAAACTTCTGCTTTTAACAGTTGGAGAGGATTTTCTCAATGGAAGTGAAGCTGTCATTAACAGAGGAACAGCACACAATGCACAACATAACCTGCAATAAAAAGCTTCTGCTTTCCAGCATGTAAGCATCCAGGTTACTGGACTTCAGCTCATGGAAACGAATCTGATGATAGATTTTTTTTTTAATTTTTCTTGGAACTAAAAAAGTAAAATCTTCCATAAAAGGATAAAGCACAAAAATACTCTCTCAGTACATCTCAGGAAGCCATTTAATACCTTCCATGTCCTAGGAACAACTAGGCAAAACACTTGGAAAGTGTGAGCAGTAGAAATGTTGACCATTGAATGTTTGGCAGCCGTGTGCTCCAGCCCCTGGGAGGGGCTTGTCCCCCACTCCACACCAGTCCTGCAGCTCCCCAGCTATTTCTTCTTCTTCTTCTTTGGGGGCTCATCCTCAGAGCTGCTGCTGCTGCTGCTGCTGGAGGAGCTCGGATCCGAGTCAAAGTCGGAGGAGGAGGAAGAGCTGCTGGAGGAGGAGGAGGGGGAGGAGGAGGAGTGTTGGGTGGAGTCGCGGGAGACAAGCACTCAAGGCATCATGTTCAGCAAGTCTCGATTTATTTTTCAAAACTACACTTATAGTACCTTTAATTAGCTCATACATATTGCAAAAGTCGAGCTCCTCATTGGTGGGAGCTATTCCGTGGGATCTGTAAACACGGTGGTCTTATCTTCCTCTTCCATATGGTTTCTGTCTTCTTACTTATCTGAATGCACATTCTGTTATCTATGCAACCTCTTGCTCAAGGACTCAGTGTCTGCATCTTTACTAAGCCTGCTGTGTTATCATGACCTTTGCTTTTTAGCCATTCTTCAGAAAGACTCTCAACAGAGGAGGAGCTGTCCTCACTGTCACTGTCCTCGGAGGAGGTAGAGGAGTCCTGGCTGTCAGAGGAGTCGCTGGCTGAGCTGTCACTGCTGCTGCTGCTGCTGCTGCTGGAACTGGTCACACTTTTGGACCTGGGAGAGAACAAAGAGCTGAGCACAGCCCTGCCAGAGCCCATGGCACCGTGTTCTCTGCTCTGCTGTAATTATCCAAAGATCAATTTGTTGCCTTGAAAATTTCCAGGCCTCACCACCTAAGATGAATTCCTGTGCCCTCCCTCCCTTTCCCACTCCTGGATGAGTGGATTTTGGCCATTTGAGCAACGGCAGAGTGGCCCCAGGGCATGACATAGGCCAGCAGGACTGCAGAGAGGGGCAGAGAGGGAAAGCTGGCCAGGATCTCGTTCCCAGCCCTGAGCAGGGGCTTTACTGGCCTGACTGTCCTGTACTACCTGAGCTCTGGGGACAGTGAACCAGGCTCAGTCCCTGCCTCACCACTGCAGCAGGAATTCTGTCAGTTGTGACCAAACTTGTCCAGCGAACACATCCTACAAGCTCCTTCCTGGGCAGTTATTAATAAGGAAAACCAAGAGACTGTAAACAACCTTAAAGCAGGATACCAAGCTCCAGCCTTTTCTTTGAGAAGCAAATATGGCTAATTTGTGCCTGCTCAGAATCAGAAGGAGCAGCTGATCTCCTGGCAAGAGCCCAGGGTGGAGCACGCAGCAGAGCTGGGACACTGTGGTGGGGTCCTGCCACGTTCCTCACCATGGGGCTGCCGAGTCCCTGGGAAGTGCCCGTTCACTGGGTCACCCTGCTGCCAGCAGTTGTTTCGCACTTCCCACTCCACATTAATGTTTCATCTCCGGCATTTCAAATGCTTTGCATTTCGGTAGGAGCGGGGAGCCTGTCTCCCATGGCAACAGTGCCAGGAGTCCAGGACAGGAGAAGGAGCTGAATGGGAGCACAAACTGGAGAGGTTTCTCACCACAGCTCAGCTGATTGCTGTTACTGAAACCCAGTTCTTGCAGTAAATCAATCCCAAGTGTTTGCTCCTCCATTCTGCCACAGCTCACCTCAAATACCACTGGATTTGGAGCCTTTCAGTGGCCAGGGCAGCTCCGGGTGCCCCAGGCAAGACCTTGGTGGAGACTTTCCCTTGTCAGCAGTTTGCCAGGGGACCCTCAGAACACCTATCCTGTTGTTTTCATCCATGGAACTAGTGGGATTCTCAACCCTGCAAGAGGCAGAAGCACCAGCAATCCTGGTCCTTCCTCACTAGGACTTTCAAAATAAGCCAAGGTGTTCTGTGTCTGTTCAAATTAGCTTTAAAGGCACTGATTTAACAGAGAGGGTATTCTCCCCCGCCTGAAATTCACTGGGAATTAGAAATGGACACAAAATAAAAATGAATGATTCCTACTCCTCCATCCCTTACTCTTCTCATCAGTCCACAACACTCGCCCCATGTGACAGAAAAGAGAAGGCACACTCAGGTTAGGGTTAAACTGTGTTTACGTTCTCTTTTCAGGCCAAACTAAGGAAGCACATCCAAAACCCCCGTGCTTCAGAGTTGGTGCATTTCCTCTTCAGGCCGCTGGAACTGGTAAATCTTATTCCCAGGTCTCACTGGGAACTCCTTTTATTTCTAGTTCACACTTACAAGTAGATAGATTGTGCAACAGGGTTGGAAAACTGCTCATACCTGGCCACAGCTTTCTCAGGAACTTCCAGAAGTGATGCCGGTTGTTCCTGGCCTCTGATCCGGTTTGAAGCTTGAAGTAAATACAGGAATCCCAGCAAATATGAATCCTTCCACCGGGTCAATAAGGCATTACTGTGAACAAAAGGGGCAGCCAGCTGGAATCCCCACTGGGAATCTGTCTGGTCTCACCTTCAGGCAAATACGGCTCAGTATTTGCACTGAAAATGCTTGGAAGCAGAAATCCCAACTTGGAAAAGGAGCCACAAAGGAATAGCAAGATACTTTCCATTTTTTGAAGTGTCAGCTTCTGACACTTCACTCGTCTGTAACAACAGCTCATTTGTAGATCAGCTCTTCCTTTGACTCCAATCCAAAAAAATCTCATGTTCCCTTGAACTGTCCAGTCTCCTTCAAAGACTTAGGTTGATGTTTCTTGCAGTGACTGTGCTGATCCAAGGATCAGCTTTGTCTTCGCTTCCTGCTCATCTGTGTGTCCCTGGTTTGACATTTTGACCGTTTCCTGCAAGTTCTCTTCTCTTTGTGTGGTTTGTGTGTGACCCAGATCATCAACAGCTGCGGTGGCCCCGAGCTGGCCCCGTCTGTCCTCAGCCCACTGCTTTCTAAAGACACCACCGATTTCCTGAGAGGACACCTGACACCCAAAGAGATAAACCTCTGGGATTCCCTGGGGGAGACATGGACCAGATCCAGGTAAGGACAGAGCTGCCATCTCCCCAGGCTCCCCACGCAGACGGGATGCTTGGATTCCCTGATGCTCCTGCTTCTTCTTTCAGGGGATGCCCTGAAAGACACATTCTTCGTGAATGTCACCTCATATTCCCACTTTCTGTCCTAGAGCCGAGTGGCCCCGAGACACGAACATCCCCACCTACATCCCCAAATTCCACAACGGCTGGGAACCACCCACAGAAATCTTCCGTGGAGCTCCCTGGGAAATAGACATTGGACACTTGCAAGAGGAAGGTTAGTCCTGTGTCCCTGTCTCTTCACTCTCCCTCCCCCTTTTCCGGAGAAATGGAGCTGCAGGGGTAGTGGTGGCATGCAACAAGTAGTTGGCTCAAAACTCAGTTGGATCCGGTTGCCCCAGTTAAATACAGAAAGCAAATGAGGCTGGAAAAGGGCAGCAATAATGAGCCTCTCCCAATCCAAGGCAACAGCACCCTACAGCGTAACTGAGCTCCAGGGACACAGGCTTCCCTGGAGAACACCTTGACCAAAATCTGCCAGACCATGACTCATCTACCACTATCCCTCTCCTTTTCTCCGATCAGCTTTCCCCTTTCCTGGTAACACTGACTCCATGTCTGCCTTTCCAGCTCTCCTCAGCCAATGGATATCCTTACTGGAACTCCTCACTCAAGCGTGGTCAGACGGCTGAGCAGACACAGGTCGGGGATGCCTTCAAACAGAACATCACTCCACATGGAAATAGGTAATGGATCCGCACGCCCGGAGCTTTGGCTCCCGCCTCGGAACCTCATGAACGCACACGGACACGTACAGTGACACTGGGACGTTTGGGCATCCTGGAGACAACTCCCTGCCACTGTTAATAACCACCAAGGGAAGACAAAGATCAGCTGAGGGGTTATTCCCATAAGCACTGTCTGCTGTTTAACCCCCAGCAGCTCTGCAAGGAAAGGAATCGCAGGTGTTTTCCACCGCAGGAGGCAAAAATATTGACTGACTTCATCAGTCCATCCATAGGTCTTGTTTCCCAACATCAGCCCAGCAAAGTGACCTTAAGGATCAGGTGCCAAAGATGCTGCACTGCGCTTTGGCTCTCCATGTGTGTAGAGATGCTGGAATCATGGAATCACAGAAGGGATTGGGTGGGAAGGGACCTTAAAGATTATCCCGTTCCAACCCCCTGCCATGGCCAGAGACACCTTTCACTATCCCAGGTTGCTTCAAGCTCTGTCCAGCCTGGCCTTGGACACTGCCAGGGATCCAGGGGCAGCCACAGCTTCTCTGGGCAACCTGTGCCAGGGCCTCAGCACCTTCACAGGGAAGGATTTCTTCCCAATATCCCATCTAAACCCACCCTCTGGCAGCGGGAAGCCATTCCTCCTTGTCCTTTCACTCCAGGCTCTTCAAGTCCCTCTCCAGCTCTCTTGGGGCGCCTTTAGGCACTGGAAAAGGCTCTAAGGGCTCTCCAGAGCCTCCTCTTCTCCAGGCTGAACATTCCCAGCCCTCCCAGCCCATCTGTGTAATGCTCTAGCTCTTGGAGCACTTCCTGGCCCTTCCTGTCTGATATTGCGCTGGTTTATTAAAGGAAATTCTGACTCTTTCTGCTATCTCTGTGTATTTATCTCCAAAGGACTGTGAGTACGGAAGAGTCATCCCCTATGTTCCTCAGCTCTTCTTTGGGGAACTCACCTATAAATGGAACTGCAGAAATGGGGAGGGAGGAAAAGGAAACAGGATGTGAATCGAGCACCTGCATAGTGACCACAGATGTCCACTGCTAGACAGACACTGATGTCAGGCAGATCATGCCCTCCAAATAGTGCTCAGAAAGAGAACAAGTTTGGGATTTCTGAAACTGCTCTGAATTGGATTTGCTTAAACAGATGTCATTAGTAAAAGCAATCAAAGAAAGAGTTTTGATCCCTCTTCCAAGCTGATGCCACTTATCATGTATCTTCCCTGCATTCTTCTAGGGAAGCTGTTTTTGATGTTGTCCTGTCCTTCTTTTTATAAGGGAGCAAAAATACTTTATTAAGTATTACTCTTTCAGTTTTGTTTCCTCTCCTCTTCTGAGATACAGTAAAGTGAACATTCAGCAGAATAGTTTTGTATTTTTTGAACACAATTCTTCTTTTATCCAACTGAGGCCCTTCTGTGATCATGAAAAAACAGAAACTGTTGTGAACTACAGTTTACACTCATAAGAGGTTGACATGGGTCAGTTCTCCAAGGTTATTCTTAGTTCAACTGCTGTGTAAACTGTTGATGTCACTGACTGGAGGCTGCTCTTCAGGACATTATAGATATGATAATTATATGACAGAAAATGCAACATATAGTTGAATCTGACCTTCAAGTTCACTAGCTTAAAAAAGGAAAAAAATGTCTGTAAGAAATTTGCTGCTTTTCCCATTACTAAGATGTAATAAATGCCTTCAAGTTTATACTCAGTCGACAGCATATACACATGGACAGCAGTGCCCATCCATCCAAATGTACCCCAAGCTAGGGTACATTTTAAGTCTCAATGATCACTGCCTCCAGAAAGCATTTTTGAGACAAAACAGGCAAAGTCTTTTGCATATCTAGACAATCATCCAATACTAGGATCTTCACTCTCACATAAACACTTCATGTTTTTCCACAGAGGAATCTGAGATAGATTTTTCTGAGAAATAACAAACCACCAAAAATTAATAAATGACAAACAAGGGAAAAGCACCACTTCCTCACTCAGCACATTTTCCTTGATTTTCATTAAGCATTCAGATTTACAGATGCTGATATTGCCACAAGAGCAGTTTTTTTCTGGTTTAACTTCCTCTTCCAGTAGAGCAAGCACAGCTGCAAAATGCAAGCTCACTTCTAGGCTCTCTTACACATCACCAGTTTACCACATTCCAACCAGTCACAGCTGTGCAACACCCCGTCAGGGTACTGGGATTACTGCAGTGCCACAGACAGTTTAAGTGAGGCTCATGGAGCTGTACAATTTTAACTATGTTTTATATGTATAATTAAATGATGCATGACATGGAAATAAGCCAGCTGTACTGAAACTGAACAAACTAACTGCTCTGATGCAACAGTTAAGCATCTCATCAGTTCTAAAATGAAACAGGTTTAAAGCAAAAACAATATAGAGAACAGAATGCTTGACACTGTTAAATAGCATGGTCAAAGGATAATTTTTGAACATTAAGGAAATGCATTCACCCAGTCAAATTTTCAAAAGAATTCCTGGCACCAAAATGTTCTCTGTTTGCTTTTTCACCATGTTTTAAGAATGGATCACTCTGGGGGAAGAAAATCCTGTGCGCAAAACACTGCGTGAAACTAAACAATCCTTAAACATGGCTAATTTCCATGTGGAGCTGATGATTTAGCACTGTCATCCTTCAGCAGAGGAGAAAGAACTACCTGTCTTTAGTTTATTTAGGTAAGATGAAAAAAGTGAGGAGCGTGAATTTGATCTTGCTTCAATTTACTTCAGTGGAAAAACTCTTGCCATGACTTCAGTGAGAATGAGACTGCATCTTAATTCATTCTATATGGAGAAAAACAAATCAGCTGAGAATAATGCTTTTGTTTATTAGATGTAAATTACTACCATAGTCGTTTTTAACAGTGCTAAGTAAATCCTGCTTTAAAAGCCAAACGTTGCCTTCAGTCCTGCTTATTCCTCTGTACTGTGTCACAATGCAGGATTCCTGGTCCTCTGACCAAGTCACCGCTGTCACAGTAAGCATGGCTTGCTCTGGGGAATGGCCACATTCCCAGTAAGCATGGCTTGCTCTGGGGAATGGCCACATTCCCACACGGGAATGATAGATGTTTGTGGATGTCACTGGTGACAATGTCCAAATCTGGGCTAGGGCATGCCCCCCAGCCAAGAAACTAGGGTGCACACTTTTGTAATATAAATGCATTCACTGAGAACACAGACTACACTTACTAAAATGTCCATGAAAAGCAGCCAAGTAAATCAAATCAATAGGGTTAAATTTGCAATTAGGATTCTCTCTTTCGGCAGAAAATTTTAGGATAGCCACAAATTGAGAAAAATTTGCTTTTTTTTCTTCTTTTTCTCAGAAGGCAATCAACCTTCTGGTCTGGCTATTCTTTACTTCTCCCTATGAAGTAAAATCTAAAAAGACACACACACGATATTTATGGAAGGACCTCCCAATGAATTAGGAAAAATTATTACTCAGAAGATCAAACAGAAACAAGACTGTCTACACTGTATGAATTAAACATACATGAATTAGGACACTGAGCCTTCCATTCTTTAGTAACAGAACTGATGCTGTCCTGAAAATGACATTAATGAATTAGACTGGTATATGAAAACCTTCTGCATCTGCTCTAGAGGTTGGAATGAGGATGTTAAATGAGGCAGCAGACAACAAGGACGTGCTGCTTAGGGAAGCTGAATATCACTTCTGTGCTTGTGGAGTTCTGCAGTTTGGATGAAGGTCACAGGTTATCTCCAGCTACATGAAAATGAGTGATAAATACACACTGTTGGTCTTAGACTGAAAGCAGTACTAGGCAAAGAGAGTCAAAATATGGAATATTACTCAAAATCATCCCCTGGTTTTCTAAAGATCATAATCTTCTATTAGAAGACAGTTTGTTACCTTCTCCTAATATTAAAGCTGTAATAGTAAAAGCACCTCAATCTTGTAGAAGTATCTAAGATACACTGAATAAGTAAGGTATATGCAGTGAGAGCACCCTAAAAACATCACAAGAGGAGTGACAATTTCTGGGATAGTAATGACATGAACGAGTATCTAAACGTTAAGTCTGAGTGAATAAGAGAATTTTTCAACTAATGGATCAGGGAAAATGTGAAAGGATGAGATATGTGATTAAAGATCATAGTGTATTCGGTTAACACAGGTGGAAAATATATGACTTTGATTCTGTACTACAACATATTTTAATTGATTTGTGTGTAGTTTTAGTTTTATACATGCACAATTTTTTAGAACACATCTTTAGACTGGGACAAACAATAAAGGAAATCCATTGTATGACTTTACATTGATCCCAACATCACTCACTGGAATATCTTAACATTTCCTGCACAGATTCCCATTCGTTAAGATGACAACCTTGAGAAGAAGGAAACCTATAACTGCCATTCAGAGAAGGTCTAAAATTTCAATTGCTGTTTGAACACAAAGGAGCTTTGACATGCTGTGGTTTATTGAAGCACTCCTGCAGTTATAGACACATCTTTAACCACCCTACCCTCTCCCTCTTCCTCCATCCAGCACTGATTGATGCAACTGGGAGATTCAGTAACTGCAGAGCAAAGTCCCGCTTACTTCCAGCTCTCCTGCCCCAGCAAATGCTCAGCTCTTCTGGGAAGATGGAGCTATGCCATAAGCACATTGCACCTGAAAGGAGATGAAACCTTCCCTTCAAAGACACATGTGACCAGGTTTTTGGAACTGCCTGATGTGGCCAGTTCTCATCTGTTTTCCATAAAGAAGGAAAAGAGCCCTGTATTCTCCTCTTCATGATAGTTCAAGTATGAATTCCAAAGAACAGAGATGCCAGGACTTGTCAGTGACATGACTAACAATTTTATGAGAACTGGCAAAACAGTTCATTTCTCCTACATCTTATTCTCAGAAACCTTGGAATTGTTTTGTCTGAAAGATTTGGGGGGAGGAAGGTGGGCTTAATTCTCACAACTATATTAAATATTCAGTACATCTGATATTCTGTTGTCAACATGCAAAATATAGTTTAATTATGATAAGCTATACTGGAATCATTTACAATACATAAATGTGAAAAAACAGCATTAAATTATTTCTTGTTCCATGTGGAAAAATATACACCTTCCAACCCCCCAAGAAAGTAAGACAAGGCACAATAAATTCTGGTAATTCTCTTTCTTCTGACTTTTCAGTTCCATCACAGCTCTCAAAACTAAGATTTACGTGCTGTTTTGCATCTGTATCTGTTGTTGATTTTCCCCCCCTACAGGGATATAGGTGAATAAGTTTGGACAGGAAACGGTATCCCTCAAGCCAAACTGAAAGGTTTATAAAGTTGCTAAGAAAAGTTTGGGTCAGGGCCTAAATATCAATCATCTGCTCACTGTCTTTTTAAACGAGCTCAGGCATTTTCCCAACTGTTCCCAGCAGGTCTCTGCCACTATTTTAAACTAAGATTTCAGCCATTTTTTTTCCCCTGTGTTGACCTCACTAATTTTTCTTTCTCCCCCTCTTTACCTGCCAAAGGCATCCATCAGGATTTTGCCAAAGGCTATCTGCTTTTGAAGTTGAGAGGGATTCACTAATCGTGAGTGTCAAATCCACAGTAAATGCCATGGCCATATGGTATATGCTGCTTTTGGGAATTAGCTCAAAAGGCCTAGCTGTGAGAAGGCTGGCTGTATGTCAGGAGGGTTTTACTGCTAACTTTCATAACTCATGTCAGCTCTTTCAGTTTCTGTATGCATTGGCTTCAGGGAGTGCAACTGTTCCCTGAATTTATAAAAATGTTGTCAAGATCCCTTGATCTTGCTTCCTCTGTCTCTCTCGCACAAACACATCCAAACACATTTATATACACAGTGGAATAGCATGCACAGTGGCATGCAAATCTAGCAAAAGAGAAGCTTGTAAATAAATAGCATGTCATTCTGCTTACTCAATACATTTCTCTGGGTGTTAAACTCATGATAAACATATCATAAGCCCCGATGAAGGCTCTACAGCCTGTCCCATCACACCATCCTGAGTGTAACTCTGCAATGCATAGGAAGACATAAGTTTGAAAAACAGAGCAGAAATAGCTCCCCTAAGGGCAAGGGGCTGACATAGCTGAAACATAACTAACTGGAGAGCATTTGTTTTCACTAAAGAAGGAAGTGTCAGTGACACATCTCTGTGCCTGTGGAGGTGTACTGTACATGCAAAGCAAAAAGAAATCCACCTTCTTTAAAAAATTGGCCATTAATACATAAATATGTCTGTGTTGAAATCCCTCAGACGGTACCATTCTTAACAAGAACTACACACAAGACTAAGAAATTCTGCAGAGAATCACGCTTTTGTGATCCAAAGAGGCAAGGAGAAAGAAAACCACATATGAAGAGTTTAACATACCCACTTAGTGATAGAAAAAGAATTATTACAAAAATAAATGTCAGTCCCCTTGAAACACTTGAGTCAGCGCTCTCAACTTTCTCTGATGCTGTAGGAAGGTGTGAATGTCCTCCATGTGTCACATCATCCGCACCAGCCACACAGGAATGTCTCCAATGCACCTCAGAGCCTTTCAAGGACCACTCCCCTCTAATTTATGTATAGTCTGTTAACATCCTCTTGGAGCAAACAGAAATAATACTTTTAAAAGACATTTATACTTCAGAAACATGTGCCCCGACACAACAAAAAACCCAGATTTTAATACTGCCCCGAGGCAGAATTCATCCATCTTTAAGGCTTCTATTATGTATTTCCTGGTTAGTAATACAAAAAGAACTGCTGGCAGTATCACATCGAAACCAAAGTGGCAGAATCAGAAAAACTACTGAAAAGTTTACCTTTATAGGAAAGCTTCAGTCTTGGGATATTTTGTTTTGACGTTCCAGTGACTGGAAGGAACAGCATCGCTAAAGACAGCAGGCTGCAGGCATGTGGCACTTGCAAAGCTCTCATTCTGCTCTCCTCTTCTGTATCTTCTTTTGTACTATGGTGAAATATCTCCCCACTTTTCAAACAATCCAAGTTTTATCTGGAAGAAAAAAAGAAAACATCTGTAGATCTGCTTTACTGCATAAGCAACAATTCTGTAAGCAAGCCAGACCTATTTCTAAAGAGCACCTCAGTTAATTTCTTTGCTACGAAAGTATTTTTCCTCTAGTACAAGTAAATATGTTTTGTTTCTTTAATACTAAATTTACACATTTTGACATTGGAAAAATATGTAAACTTTTCAGACACCAATGTCTAGCCTAGCTAACGTTTAAGCACAAATTAAATTAATGCAGTATCCATAAAAAGAACATTTGACATTCAAAAGTGACCATGCAACTTGATAGTTAATACCAGTCCATTGGATATCTTACATGTTTTATAACTCTTTTTGTCTCAGTACAACAGCTATTGTGTGTTTATGCTATGACTAGAATGAACTGTAATGTCTCAGATGCCATGGGGGTACAAGCTGAGTTAACAGTGAGTACTTACCCATCAAAAACTAAACTAAGAAAACTGGAAAGAGCAAGCAGTTGTGTTTAGTTTTAATAGAGAAAAAAGTCAAAGCGGATGATGGATTTAAAAGTGCTTTCAGTATGATATTTCCAGCAGAACAACTGCCTCAACTCATCCACCAAAATGTCCCATAAACTTTAATGAGTGTTTCAGGCTGGGGTCAATAGGCTGATATGGGATTTTGTTAGCACAGTGTGCAACTAAGCCAGCTTTGCAACACTTTTCACTTAGTAAGAATCATTCATATTCCATAAATCTTGAAGTGTTTTACAACTGAAAGCAATTATCACTGCCCTTATTTTCCCTATGCAAAAACGGAACCATAAAGCTGCAGTGAACCTATTTCCTCAAGGTCACACAGCAAGCACAGTAGTTGAAAAGAAAACAGCAACAGCAGTCCTGCTGTCCTTTGTACCCAGCTATCAAGGATCCCTTTTGCCCAATAACTCGACTTTTGCACATGAAATTATTTGAAATGGCATCTTGAGTTCTGAAGGCAAAACTTCATGGTTAATAAATCACAGAGATCAGAGTATGAAAATATTTGTGAGACCAGATCCTTCCCCCTGCAAGTGCCTGATGCTAGAGGTCAAGGGAGATGGCTGGTGAAATGACAAATGTCAGTGTTTGAGTAATGCTGTAAAACCAAGGAGTAAGGAAATGTTATGGTTAGTCAAGAGATTAATGGCTCATGATGTGCCATGAAAATTCTTTTCTGAAAGGTACTGGAGCTGCCTGATTAAAAGAGCAATCCTAGTGCCCACATCAGCCAGCACTTGCACAGACACCAAAGGAGAGGTTCCTTGCAAGTCCATGAGAGATGCAGCACAGCTTGTGGCCCCTGAGCCTTTCCACTGGTCTGTTATTTGAACTCCTGCAGCACTGGGTCTTGCAATTCTGTGAGCTACAGCAGCACCCAGAACCAATTCGGCACCTCCTGATACAGGCAGTTCATCCTTCCTGGCATGAAAGGATGGAAACAGAATCCCTTCCGTTCTCTCTGACACAGGAAATCTTTCTCAGATGAAACTTGGGCTTTCTGAGCCTCCAGACTTTCGCTCAATAGCAAAAGACAAGGAAGTGTGCAAGAAGAGCATGATGGTGAAAAAGAGGGAAACAATTCGTAAAATCCCCAAAGCATAATTCCTATTGCAGAACACTAAGCTTCTTCCTTCTCAGTCCCCTCTTCAATACTCATATTCAGTGTCTGAATGCACTACTCTTGGCCAAGTGTGAGTACATGTTCACGAAATGACATGGAGAGAAAACAGACAAACATGAAATGCCTGTTTCATCTTTCTCTTCCCTTTATTACAGTATCAGATCCTAAGAGAACACCCTTACTTCTTCTGTGCCAACACATCTATCTGAGGGTGGACCACGAAGGACTAAAGTGGATTAGACTATCCCAGGGTTAAATCGCCTTGAAGAAATTTATTTAGAGGTGAAAAAGGGGAAAAGAAGGAGAGGGGACGAGGGGGAAGAATATATGAAGATGAGACACCAGCCCTGTTCATCTTCAGCAGGATGATAGTGACAAACCATACTTCAAAAAGAAGCAATTAAGAGGGAGCCAGTCTCACTGCAAGTATGTTGAGAAGTCACGGCCCGAAGGTCTGGGCCTCAGCCAACAGGGAACTCACCAAAGGATATGGGGCTCATTTTCTTGAGGCAAATTACTGTGAAGAATCAGGACTAAATTTGACTAAAAAAACAGTTGCATCAATGCACTGTCATTTGCTGAATTGATTGAGAATCAGCACCAAACTCCGCCCTTCGGCCATAGCTCACAACCTCACTTTTTCATGTAGGCTTTTTTTGCTAATGGGAACCTTCCTTTTTTCTTGGTTGGGTTTTTTTTCCCCTTTCCCCTTTTATTTGAATAATGTCTGTGAAAAACCATTTGCTTTCACGAGGCGGTTAGTTTACACTGGAGGCAGCAGCTCTGTGAGCTCGAGCCAACCCTGTCCTGTCTTTAGATTCATTGCAATCTGGCCACATTGTCACATATATTTTTAGTTTATGATGATCCTCTAATACAATTCCAGCTTCCACACAGAGTCCTTCCAACAGTCTAGCTCAGGTTAATGAACTTCAGGCCACTTCTCTTCTGCAGGAATTTCGAGGCCCAGGGGGTGGCTGTGCCCAAGAGATTTGCCAAAATCCGCTACGATTTCACCGCGCGAAACGCCAATGAGCTCTCGGTGCTGAAGGATGAAATCCTGGAGGTACGTGACCGTTCCTGGAAAAGGTGTGTCCCCCAGGGGCAGGAGAGAGCTCGGGATAGCAACAAGCACCAACTCCATTTTCCCTGGTGGTATCTCAGCAGTGACACAAAGCTTTGCTCAAACCCAAAGCTGGAGCAGGCTGCCTGTGCTGTGTTGTGTCATTTCCTCAGCTCAAAGACATCGGTCCCATTTTAACCACAGTGAGGAGGGAGGACAACAACTCGCTCTAGAGCCCTGCTCATCCCCCGCTGGGTCGGTTCCTTATCACCACTTCCTCCTCCACGAGGATTTGTTTTCTCTGAAAAGCACCTTTCTCATAACCTTTCTCTTACTGCAGCACTGTTGGCAGCTGGACAAGGTGGGACGTGACTTGGGCTGACACTGATCTGTGACCTGAGGAAAAGGTTTCTCTGCAAAATGTGGCTTTTTATTTATTTAATTATTTATTTTAATGCAAAAAGACATCAGAAACTCAGTCATTAGGAAAAAAAGGTCTGGAGAAACAGGGACATTATGTAGGAACTATGAGTTCTTCAGCACGCAGAGGTGCTCTCCTGTTCATCCTTACGATAAATTCTGATGCTTTCCAGGAAAAGTTTCAGTCCTGGATTGCATCTGAGAGCAACAGATCTGATTAGAGCTCCTGGCCTCAGTGATGTCCTTCTGGCAACTTCACCTTTCGGATGGTTCGGCCCCGCTATATCCTGGTTGTTTATGCCTGAAATCCCATTTTCCCACAGCAGATTTATTTTTGTCCCTCTCTCAGGTGTTGGAAGATAATAAGCAGTGGTGGAAGTTGCTCAACCGGAGTGGGCAGGCCGGTTATGTTCCATACAATATCCTGGATGTGGTGAAACTGGAAGAGCTCAAACAGGTCTGTAGTCAGGTAATACCTGACTGGTATCAGCTGCAGGGCACAATCTGCCTCTGGGAATAATGTTGTCATTAGACCTCCCTGATTTCTTAGGATACTATGCACCAATCAGGACAGACCTTCAGAAGTAGACAAAGCCAGGAGATTCCTGAGTCTCCTATGATAAAACTCACATTTTGCTACGATCGTCTTCCCAAATAAGGCCTATCCTTCCTATTTGTGCACCAGCCTCCTGCTTTCCATATTTTTCCACATCAAGATTTTTCTTGGGGGTTAAATTAAAGATGGACACTTCCCTCAGCCAGTTCAGTTCAGCACCAGGAACACGTTACTGGAGTGGAGGCAGATGGAAACACCATCTAAGTGAGAATTAACTGAATACTGCAACTTGCACTGCAGAAATGTGGAGCTGGAGTGTTCTAAACACCCTAGGGAAGCATGGAATTGCTTCCCCATTTTGGTATTGCAGCGTTTGGGCAAAGCCTAAGGCGGCCCAGCAGGCTTCTGGATAAATCCCTGCTAGTTTAATCAAAACGTCAAAAAACTTTCCAGTCCGCTCCAGGCCCTTGGCAGTGGTCCCGCTTCACATCCCAGCTACGGAGCAGTGAGGCTCTGCCTTCCAATGAGATCGAACACGTTTGGCACAACTAGGAATTCCCTTGCGCAAACTTCAGACTTTGCTTTGGGTTCTTCATTCCCAGAAATTAACTTCTTCCATGCAGCTCCACCTGAGGTCTCCCCAGCCCCACATCAGCACAAGGAGAACACGGCAGTTTGTCCCTCCGTGGGTGTGAGGCAGAAAGCTTAAGAAAATTAAAAACGACCAAAAAAAATTCTTACTTTTCTTTCCCTTTCTAACCAGTCTAACCAGAGGTACAAAGGAGACCTGAGCCCCAGGGGCTATGGCCCATCCAGCCCAACCCACAAGCTGCCTGCCAGCTACGCCGGGGATAAGTGGGGCAGTGAGATGTTGTCGCGCCACTCTGCACAGGACGCCAAAGAACGCACGTGTGTGTCCCACTCTGGGCTCCCCTGGGTTTGGGCGCTCGGGGGACCAGACCTGCCCAAGGGGCTCCCCTGCACCTTTTACTGATCACAGCAATGGAGCAGCACTGTGTCTGGAGGCCATTCCAGGCAGGACAAGAGCCAAGAGAGCAGCCCTGGGGCTTGTGACACCGCCGGGGCTCTCGGGCGGCCCGGGCCGAGCAGGGCAATAAGTGATCACCCCATGCCTCCTTCCTCCAGTTCTAACTTCCTCCTCCTCCTCCCAAGGAGAGAGTTTCCTTTCTCTTCCAAAATGTTTAAGTGTGTCTAAGGAACAGCTCAGGTCAATCCCTTTCTCTCACTTCCTTTTGCTCATCTCCCGGCACACACACAGTGCCCGCCTGGCCGCTTCCTTCATGTGGTTCCACAGAGTTCCCGGCCAAACAGGAGATCCGCATCACTCCCTCACCCTGCACATGCTGTGGGGCTCACAGAGCAGGAGAGAGATCAGGGGCCCTGCTCACCTCACCCCTTATCCCACCCTGTCCACTCCTGGAAGCAGGAGCCCTTCTGGGACGACAGGAAGCCCCACAATACAAGGACACAAATCTGTTCGTATCACTGAGTTATTCTCCACAGTCTTCAGGAGTTTCATGGGGAAAGCGATACTGGATGAAGAGTCACTGGAGTTTTCACAGAAGCACAGGATGCCCTGGGCTGGAAGGGACCTTCAAGCTCATCCCATCATGAGTGTGTTGCTCATTCCCAGTTTGTGCTTCCTGCCGCTTCTGTTCTGTTGCGGAGCAAAACCTGGAGCTCTGCGATCAGCAAATTAGTGACTAGAAGCAGCAGAGAGGACTGAAAAGGTCTCAATTCCAAACCTCCAATTGTAGATTCTCACAGAACTGTGCTTCCACATCAGGCAACAGCCAAGGGGTGATGGGAGCAAAATAAATGGCAACACAGGGGCACAGGAAAATGGGAATCACTTTTCTGGGCTGAATTTAAATAAGAATGTTGAGCCACATCCCCATTTGCCTTACAGTTTCCCCACAAACATTTAATGGCATTTTTGACTGAAGACTTGCTTTCATTCCCTACTTGTTTCTACAGAACTTATTCACCAAACGGATGAGCTGAACGACGAGCTGCTAAAGAAGATCACAAACAATAAAATTCAGCCTCCCCACAGGAATTTCAAAGTGGAAAAGCCTCAGCAAGTTTTCGTGCCCCTCACCTTTGAATCCAGCACTGAAGAAGTCAAAGCCTGGCTGGAGGCCAAGTCATTCAGCAAAGAGTAAGATTTGCCCTATTGCCACGTGCAATGCTCGTCCTTCCCTGGAGAAGGAGCGGGGGAGGCCACCGGCACCATCTCACCTGGGACAAGCCACTTGGATTTACTTACAGAGCCTGTGTTGCAAATTAGATTTCAACCCTGTTCAATCCAGGCTCTATAACCAGAATGTTCAGAGCCCAAAGTCACTCCCTTTCTCTGGTATAAATATTTTCTTGGAGATAAACAGTTAACTAACTAAATCCAAGGCCTGAAATGCTACTGGAATTGCAGCTGCCACCTTGGAACAGCCCCAGGGCCCCGTGATATGGTCCCACTGCAGCTCCTGGCCTCCCATCTCCAACTCCTCACCTCTGGCACGAGGCCACGTGCAGCACAATCGTCACCTCCCTACTTTGTGTCTCCCCAGGACCGTGGAACACCTGGGCATCCTCACTGGAGCTCAGCTCTTCTCCCTCAACAGAGAGGAGCTGAAGAAGGTGTGCGGTGATGAGGGAAATAGAGTCTACAGCAAGATCACAGTGGAGAAAAACCAGCTGGAGGTAAGCATTTTTCTGGATAATTCCTGCTGGAATGGGGGCTGTACCAGCAGCGTCAGATAGCTCATTAAACAGGCATTTTAAAAAATACAATTGTGGGGAAAAAAAATGCAACCAAACCTACACCAGCAATAAAACACACGTAAAAATTCCGAAGTGTCTTTTGAGCAAATCTGTAAGATCCCCCTGTTTCCACTAATTAATCTGCTTTTTACTGATATCACTTATCTCTGTGAAACTAGCTCTACTTTTACAGCATTAATTAAATACTGTCACTTAACTGCAGCTTGAAGTTCAAATCCAAACTGCCTGTTTTGTTTCCATTCCAGAAAAGCAGAGGGGAGTCGGAGCTCCAAGAAATCACGAAGCGCCGCCAGGAAAGGATTGATTCTGCAAATTAAAGTCTCTCTGCTTTATTTCAGCTCTTAGCCCTAAGTAGTGCAGAAAAAAAGGGAATGAAAGCAATGATTCCTGGCCCAGGCCAGATGCAGCAGAGCTCCCCTTGGGGTCCAGCTGCCATCAGAGTGACAATTCCTTGAACACTGTTGGGAAGGGTTGACAATAAGACCATGTCCCACTGGGAAAGGTGTTTTAATTTTGCATGAAGTATTTTTTTTATAACTATATATTTTATACTGAAATTTTCCGTGCATGCGATCAGAGCAGGATTCACACGGGGCTGGATGTACAAGGGCTGGCTTCAAGCAAAAAAAGACCCCCAAAGCTTTTCTCCGAGGGCTGTCCCCTGCTCCCCACTCTCCCCTGGCAGAGCAGGCGTGGCACACAGCACAAGAGAGGCCAGCCTCAAGGCTTGGAGCCTGGACCAGAGGAATAAGGCTTTAGAACCCTGCAATGGTTTGGGTTTAAGGAAAGGACATTAAAGCTCATCCCATTCCACCCCCCTGCCATGGGCAGGAATGCCTGTCACAAGCCCAAGTTGTTCCAAATCTTGTCCAACCTGGCCTCGGACACTTCCAGGAATGGTGAGTCATGACCTCTCTGGGCAACCTAACCCTTTCTATTTCCATTTCCATTTCCTCCTCAGTGCAGGTGTCCCCTGCAGCCCACGAGCACAGGGCCGGTGACAACTGCCTGTCCTTGTCCTGTCCCCCTGTGCCCCCTCGTTGGACAAGGCTAGAATGGCAACACACATTCCCAAAGTCTGGCTGCTTCCTTAAATCCATGGACCAGCTAGTGCTATCTCTGAACAGCTGAAATGAGCTTTCAGTGCCTAGAAATGAGCAGGAGTGACAAACAAAGGGATTTGAATCTGGAAATAGGTGAGTTCCACCCGCCCACCGCTGCTGATGCAGAGGCTGGGGCTCGGGGCAGCTGTGCAGCCCTTCCCTGGGGCACGGATCCTGCACTGGAATGTTGTGGTGGTGTTGCCAAACCGGGCCTCAAACCAGGAGAAGATAAGCCCTGACCGTTTGCTCCCGACCCAGGCACACCCACAGCCCTTCCCAGGGTGTTGGTCACTTGTCCCCATCTTCACATTTTCACTGCAAAAAGTCAGCTGAAATGATTCCCAAATAGCTGAAACCCCAAAGCACACTGGGAAAGGCAGGTTTAACACAAATTAAATGGCCACAAGAAAAAAACCCCTCTAATTTAGCACAGGGTGTTGCTCTTTACTTCCCGTTTTCCTTCATAAAGTTATGTGCATTTGTATATAGCAATCTGTAAATAGGGGTGAGGAAAATCCCTCTCCCTAGAAGCAGAATTAAGTGATTATGCTTCCAAAATTTACTCACCATTTCAAAACTCAAGCAAGCAGCGTAGTTCCTGTCCACAGCAAGTTTGGCACATTGCATTTCTAGCTCTGTTTGACTGACAGACCAATCTGATTGCAAAGCAGTGAAGCACACAGAGCTCCAGAGCTGCCCACAGCCCAGGGACAGCTGGGTTTTCTCTCTCAGCACATGCTGAGTCTTGGTCCAAATTTGTGCCTGTCATTGCACATTTAATGGAAAAAGCTTTAAAACAGCATCTGGGGAGCTCATGTCTAAAACTGAGAACACCAGTGCACCTTAGTTTTGGCTTCATTCTTAAGCGTCTCCAATGGATAATCTGTTTTCTTCATTTGAAACAGGACACTGCTCTCACCAGCAGAATTAGGGTGCAGGCAGGGGAGGATCCTGGGTTTAGTCACAGCCCTGCTAGGATCTGAGAAGGGCACTCACCTTGTCAGGGAGGGATGAAGAGGACAATCCTCCTGAGAAGCCCTGGCTCCGGATTAGGGTGGAGATGGGAGGCAGGATGGCAAGCACGGGAGGCGAAAAAGTTTCTAAAATGAAAATAAAAACGAATGTTGAGCTAGGAAACACACCATCTTCTAGTCCTGGGGTGTAGAGGAAAGCAAATCACAGGGAATTACAGTTATCTGGGATTTTAACAGGAGTGTACATGACAGCTCTGTAAAGCCGGGAGCCACAGGAGCACTTCCTAAAACAAATAGCTCAGTAGACCTTATTGCAGAGGCCACTTTTACAAATTTCCACGCGACTGAGCTGTGCATCTGTTCTGTTTGTACTGCCTGCAGACACTGCTATAAAGTACTGTACATTGATGTAACTGAGCGAAGGAGACAATGATATAACCATGCACTGTACAAGATTTATTAAAATAGTCAAGTTATAACTCCATCTCCGTCTCTTTCACTGGGTTTTCATAATGGTTTGTCACTGAGAGTCTCAGAAACTCAGCAGAATGTCTGAAACCACACATTTCCTTTTGGGTTTGGGGACTGACATTCAACAGGAAGGATGTTACGGCCTGGATAGCTGTGTCTTAAGAATAGGGGCAAAGCATGAGAAGGCTGCACAAAAGCACATTCTTGCCTCTCTGGAAGGGGAACGACTGTGGCAGCTGTCCCAAGTGGAACCATACAGAAAGAGGGAACAGCATAACCCCATGACTAGGAGCCTGTTACACGGATTCTCCAACATTTCCAGCCAAGAGCCATCCTGTTTCCAGAAGCAAAAGTTTGTCTTCTCTTTTCCTTAACAATTAAATTACCCAGCTGAAATAACTGGTAATTCCTTCTGTAGATGTTTTGGAGAGTACAATTTCCAAGTGGGCCCACACTAACAAGATCACCTCTTTTACAGCCTAAATAAAGTTCAGGCGAACCACGAGCCCAAAACACCTGCCTTACTGGGCCGAGGGCTCTCTCAGCGCCTGGAGCTGCACTCGATAAGCCATTTCGAACCTTGCCACAACGGCGGGGAAGGGAGCCCAGAGCGCTCAGCTCCTGCAGCGGGGCACCACCGACGCGGCCCCGAGCCTTCCCTCACGGCCGCCTCCCTCAGGGGCTGCCCGCCGCCACCTTGCGGCACCGGCCGCGCCCGGGCCCCGCGCGGCCACGAGGGACGGGTGGCTCAGGGGCGGGTCGGGCGCCGTACCGGCCGCGGGGAAGACTGCCGGGGGTTCTGGCGACACGGAGACTCCGGGGACAGGAGGTTCCGGGCCCGAGAGATCTCGGGGCCAGGAGACTCCCCCGATACGCTCCGTCGGGGACGATGGCGGCGTCACGGTCGCCAAGGCGAACCCCCGCCCGGCCCTCACGAACCAGCCAATCAGAATCGCTCTCCCTCCCGCGGCCTCGTCCGTCTCCTGTCCGCGCTCCTGATTGGCCGCTGCCGCCCAGCCAGGCTGGGATTGGCGGCGGGCGGCGGGAGCGCGCGGGCCGGTGCCCTTCGGGCACGTACCGTCCCTCCTGGGCGCGCGAGTCCCCCGGAGCCGCGGACGTGTCGGTGTCCCCCGTGAAGCGGCAGAAGGTGGAGTCGGCGCTGGACCAGCTCAAGCACCACACCACGGTGGTGGCCGACACCGGGGACTTCAACGGTGAGAAGCGGCATGAGGGGATCCTGTCTCCGCAGCTTCTGCTTAGCCCCCTCTCCCGCCCCTCTTCACGGAGAGTGGGCGAGCCCGGCCGAAGGGGCGCGCGCTGCGGGGACCGACCCACCCTGGGGCCGGAGGGGGGGCGAGCGGGACGGCGCTGGGTCTCCATCCCAGGGCAGACCCCGCCGTGATTTCTCCCAGTTTGCCCTCGAGTGTGCCCTGACCACTCCGTCCAGCTCTGCGTGCTGTCAAGGAGAAGTGCCAGACTGAAGCCAGGCTCTGCTGCTCTAATTAATTTTGGGTTTTCTTCCAGTGGGCTGTCTAGATCTGGGACTTGTTTGGGGTTTTTCAGACTCACGCTTGGACGGGGCTTGGAGCAGCCTGGCCCAGTGGAAGCGAGTGGAACTGGATGAGCTTCAAGACTCCTTCCAACCCAAACCATTCCAGGATTCCATGATATGCTTAAAAACTGATTTGGGGTTGGAGAGAAAGAAGGGAAATTATGCTTTTTATTTGTTTCACTTGAGCTGTACATTGATCTTTTCCCTTTTTGCATTTCCAGGATGCAGAAAGTGAGAAGGAACTTGAGGAGATGTGCTCGGTCCAAGAGAAATAATTTTGAAAAAACTCATCTCACTGGATACTGCAGCAACAGTAAAATCCCAAATGGATTTCATGATCCTGACAATTCTGAGTGCACTTCAGGGATAAGGCACAAGATCTTACAGAAAAACAGACACAGCAGCACACATCCAGGAAAACATCTTGGAATTAATGGCATAAAATCATGGTTTATTTTCCTGCATCTGTTTGATTTTAGGATCCCTAAAAATGTTACATTCCTAGCATCAGGGGTCAGGGGGTAATTTAGAGGTTTTGGTTATATGTAGGGCAGATATTTATGCCTTACATAACTCTGTAATATAAATATGTATTATATATTAGGGCATATAGCTATCTATTTATATATAACCTATTTTTTATGTGTGCCCAGATATAGTTTATATCAGACACTGTGCCTGTCTGAAGGCCTTGCTACTGCGCTCCTAACTCATTCCTGAGGAAAACATCAGGCAAAAGTTGTTAGGTTTAACTGGTTCCTCTTTTCCTTAATAATTATTTTACTCAGTTGGAATAACTGATAACAGCTGTTAGAGATGTGCAGTTCCCAGTGGGACCAAGGCACTTTTTTGCACAACACAGAGTGGCGTTTAAGGTAGTCAGTAGTCAGAGAAGTGAGGATTAGGATTTTGAATGCTCTTGGGCAACAAGGCTGGCCAGAGATCCCTCCTAACTCACTGTGGGACAGCAAAAACCCCACAGCCAAGGGTAACCAGGGATTGTAGGGATGGAGAATTTAATGGCATCAGGGGGCAGCAATGCCAGTTCAACTGATAAAAAAGTAAATCCACACCTGCTCTAGAGGAGTATTGTTCCTGGATGTGTGTAAATACAGGGACACCTCTTTACTCTGAAGTGAGGGAGGTTTGTGGTTGTGGTGCCAGTTTACCCTTGAGAGTTCCAGGCTTTATTTCAGCTCCCCTAGCCCGGCCTGATGTGCAGCAGTGGTGCGAGGGCTGGAACCGTTCACTGGCTCTGGGAACGCAGATGCCATCATGGCCCAGTGGGGGGGGGAGCTTAGGCTGTGGTGGCAACCTCAGAAAGGGATCAGATGGCTCCTGGAACTGCCCAGAGTGCAGGAAGGGAGGGGGAACTGAACTGCTCCCACAGACCCCTGCTGGGCTATGGTTCTGGGCCAGGCCCATCAGAAAAGTGGCAGCATCAGTGGCACCTCAGTTGTTACTGTCCTTGGAGCTCTCAGGATCAGGATGAAATCATGTTCATGCACTACTGGGAAAGCAGAGAGCAGGATCAGTGCTCTAACTCTCTACACTCTCTCTCCAGGAGTGCCTTGGGTCATGGCAATTTAATGTGTGGAATAGTTTCCTGTGTCTGCCTGGGCAGCTGCAGTTATTGCACAGGCATTCAGGGCTGACAGTTCCCTGCAGGGAGAGCTCAGCACATGTGCCCAGAGGCAATCGCAGCATCTGCAAGAAAGAAAGAAGCAGCAAAAGGTGATTGCTTCTCTTTCAAAGTTATTTCAAGTGCTCACACCCAAACCCACCTTTGCTCTTGATTCTGGCCAGGTGCATGGTAAGCAGTGGGCACAGGTCATGTCATCCATGCTGGTGTGAGTGATGCTTTCTGGGGGAAAGCAGCTGATCTCCAAAGTTCCCTTCCTGCCCTGTGCCTGATCTGCACAGGAGAAAACCTCTTCCAGGAAGGGATTGTGCTTCCTCTAATGCCATTTGCCCAGTCTGTTCCATGGGGATATTGCCAGCCTGGGGCAGCAGAGGCACACGCAGCTCTCAGCACTCTCTGCTCCAAGCACAGCTCTGGGCTCCTTTGCACACTGCCTCTGCCATGGGGGTTTTCTCCAGGAGAAGCCAAGGAATTGCTCATGGAAGGGTGCAGATTAAGTTATCCCAAAGGGAAGCAAAGAATAAATATCTCATTTTTCCATCAAAATGCTCATGCTCTTTCCTACAGATTATTTCAAGTTTTTCCCACAAGCTTTGCCCTACCCATCATCCCATTTTTACCCCAAAAAGTAATTTTCTCTGTCCTCCAGAATGTCTCAGTGTCTATCCCCAAAATTTTCACTGTGTCTCTGCAAGTGACTACCTCAGTTTACCTCATGCTGTTCATTCTCTTCCCTGGGGATTGCTTCAGATTTTCCCTCCAAGCTGTCCCTGTCTGTGCACTTCTGATTTCTTCTTTTTTACAAGAAAGTATTCATTCACTACTCTGGAGATTAGCTCCAGTTTTACCCCCCCAAAATTGCCCTAACATTCACTAGTCATTGCCTGATTTTTACCTCACTATGTTCATTCTCTCCCCCTAGAGATAACCTCAGGTTTTACCCCCAGTATTTTCCCTACCTGCCCACTAACTATTTACTCTTTTTGACCTATAAATATTCTCTTTCTATCCTGGAGATTTCATCAAGTTTTACCCTGAAATATTTCACTATCTTTCCAGTACTGTCTCACTTTACCTCAGGATGTACGCTCTCCCTGCCACACATCACCCCAGCTTTCACCTCCAAAATTATTGCTACTTGTCCACTACTTATTACCTGATATTCACCTCAGTATGTCCATTCTCTGCCCAACAGGTCATTTTAATTTCTACCCCCCAAAACTTGTCCAACCTGTCACCTAGTGACTGCCTCAGTTTACCTCAAAAATGTTGTCTCCCCTAGAGATTACCTCAGACTTGACCCCCACATTTTTTCCCTGTCTGCAATTTACTACCTCCATTTAACTTCAGTATGTTCATTCTCTGGACTACAGACTCAAGTTTACTCTCAATCTCCCTGCCTCTCCAACACTGATTACTTCCTTTTTACCTCAAAAGATTGATTTATTTTCTACCATGGAGGTTACATCAAGTTTCACCCCCAGAATTTACTAATACTTCCACAACTGATTCACTCAGTTTACCTCAACAAGTGTTCATTCCCTCACCTAGAGGTGACCTTGTATTTTACCCCCAAAGGTTTCCCTACCTGTGCACAACTGATTGCTATAGTTTACTTCAAAATCTTCATGCTCTCCATTACAGGTCACCTCAAGTTCACTTCAAAAGTTTTCCCTACCATTTCCATTAGGGATTATCTCAATTTTTACCTCCAATAAGTCATTCTCTACCTACAGACACTGGATAGTAAATCATACAGAGATCTAAAACACTGCACAAGAAACAGCAGAAAGTTTTCCATGAATAACACAAGTTCCTTTTTTCCCCTCCTCCGCCTAGGACTGCTACCAGGAGACAGGAGAGCTGCTATCAACACTCAAACCTCCCAAGCGTTGTTATTGCTCAGAGAGCTGCGCTGGCACTGAGCTACTCCCATGCACCTGCAGGGCTCTGGGGAGGGGGAAGACAACCTCCCACTCCTGCCTGGAGAAATTTCAATGCCCTAAAAAGTCATTTCCCTTCTCTCTCTCTGACCCACGGCCAAAGCAGCTGTGTAGAACAACATGGACTACTCATGGAAGGGATGATTCAGTTGTGGGAAAAACGCTAAAGAAGGCCTATCACCCCAAATTTCAGGGTGAAAACACACTGCTTGTTAACAGGAGCACACAAACTCATTTAAACCAGAGAGGAAACTGCACACCAGGAAAAGAGCTGAAAGATAGGCCCTGCCTTGATTGATAATTCCAAAGGAAATTCCCCACAGATCATAGGCAATTACCTATAATTTTACCTCCCTAATCACTGGATTTCTGACTTGGGTTGCTGTGGAAGTGTTTCACAGATGCCTTGAGGGGTCAGGGGCTTGGCTGGATTCTTTGTGGTTAGTCCTGACAGGCCCAGGCCAAACCCACCCACCTGCATTGCTGCTCCACCCCAAATTTGCATGAAATACTGAGAACAGTTTATAAATACTCCCCTTCTCTGTCCTTCCTGACACATCCATGGAGCAAATGTACTCTATCCATTGTTCCTAAGAGCACCTCTCCAGCCCAAATCCCAGTTTTCACCAACACAAACCAAACAGACCTAAGACAATTATTCCATCAGTGCCTGCAATTCTCAGCTCCCTGTTCCCTGCCACTCACACAGCAATCTCACCTCAGCCCAGAGACTCCCTGTCCCCAAAGGGAAACACAACCTGATAGGGCACAGCTCTGGCACCACATTTCCCCTTGTTCCTGAAAAGCCCTAGGTAAATCCAGTCCCTCAGACCTTGCATCCCTGAACACCAGGAGAGCTGGTGTTTTACCCAGATCCCAGCACCCTGCACGGCTGCGCTGACACGAGCACAGGCCAATCGCTCCGCCCAGCACCATCCCTCATTTTCCTCCCATTGCTCCCCAAGTGTCCCCAAACCACCCCAGCGTGTCCGTGCCAGGGCCAGGGCCTGCCCCGACCAGAGGCTGCCACCCAGCCTTGCACCTGCTCCCACCCCTGGGAGAGCTGGGAATGCACTGAGAGCTCGGCTCCCCAGTCCTCAGACACACAAATAATGCCCAACCTGCCCCTCTGGGCACAGCCAAACACCACAACTCCATCATCCCCAAGGAACTCTGGCAGTCGCCTCTTCACCTCTGCCCTTTTCCAAAGGACACAGGTAGGACTGGGCTGTCAGAAATGGTATTCCCTAGGCAGTTCATCCCAGCAGAAAGGAGAAGAGGAACCCTGTGTCCCTCTGACTGACCCCACAGCATGGGCAGGACCAGCTGGGTTCTTCGTATTCTAAATTTTAAAATGAACTGAAGAACCTGAAAGGCAAAAAACAACACACATATAAGGTTAGAGCCAGTCAACACACACAGACAGACACACTCTCAGACACCCCTTCTTCAGCTTACATGCTGACTGCAGCCCTTACTAGAAACACTCCCCCCTAAAGAGGATGCTTTAACATCTTCTTCCATCTGCTGCTCCTTGATGTGGAACAGTAGATCCTGGGAAAATTGGTAGCATCAGTGACCATAGGGATCAAAATTTGCCTTAGGGACCTGCAAGACAGCATGAGGCAGTCTGCAAGTAGCTGACAGCTAGGAGTTATCCCCACACCAGGCCCATAAACTTTCTACCCAAAAGCCCATAGACAGGAGAGGAGAGTTCTAAAACTGTTCAAACTAGCCAGGACTGAATGTGCCAGGGCAGGGCAGCTCCAAGCATAAGTGGCACATGGACACACAGTGCATCAAATATAAGCAAAGATGACATGAAGACTTGAGATAACGCTTCAGAAGATAAATTTTTGAGACCAGGATGCTTTGAGGCGACGGAAGCTACGAAACTACTGCAGTGAGGAGGGTCTAGTACACTTCATACAGAAGTCCAAGGGAACGGCACATGAAAAAAAAGATACTACCAAAACTGAGAAGGAAGATGGCTAGGAACACCTTGTGTACTTCTTCTGGTCTCAAAAAGCAAAACCATAAAGATGCCAGAATAAGCCCGATCCAGGAAAGTATGCAAGTGCTCCTGCTGCCAATATGGCCCATAACGATGCCTGTAAAGCATTGAGACATCACAAAGCCCTATGACACTGAAGACAACGGCCACAGACCACATCACATAGACATCAACTGAAACTGCCCAGCAGTTTTACCTGATGGACCCACGATTGCTAGTGCAAGATAAGCCAGAGGCCGATGACGCCGAAGGAAAGAAGGCTCTACGGCAGTAGTACGTGACAGTGAAAGGTAAACTCCTTATGAGAAGTTAGTGCCAAAGCTGGTAAGAGGATGCTCAAGAAGTGCAGTAGGCCTAGAGAAGGAGGCAACGACTGCCAGCTGATACAAAGGGATCCCTAGAGAAGGATTCTGCTGCCAAAGGCTGAAGTGACATCACAAAACATGACCGACCCACAAATGGCCAAGATGCAAGATGTCCACGTGCTTGCTATGCTCAAAAGTGCTCAAAAGCATGGCTACACTGAAGAGTAGGCAAACTTTAGACCGTGGCAATCGTGCCAGACCCGAAGGCAGGCTCCTCGGGTGAAAAGATGGACAATGACATCGAGACTCAAAATCCAATGATGCAAAGCTCACGAGAACATGGAGATGGGTTGGAACTGCCCGGCCCAGCAAAGGCTCGAGTGATGCTGAAGAGAAACCCTCTCTCCCTTAACCTCCAAGGGGCCTGGCCCACTACAGCCCTCTCCTCTCAGCTAACTTCAAATTGCCTCCTGTGATTCCAAAGGTTTTTGCCTTCTCCCAACCAACAGTCCCCACACTTAGCTCTCTGAAGACCAGCAGACAAAATCCATCCTCAACAGAAAAGAATGCTTCAGCACCGTGGATGTCAATACATGGCCCACAGCCCACTTGGGTGGCTGCAAAAGATGGAGAATAATGACAAAATTCAGACTGTGATGACACGTCCCAGAAGTGACCCCTTGCACAATGCCTCTCTCCCTCATAACTGCTGAGGCTCATCGCTCACCGGCCGTTTCCAAACTTAGGCTCTGCACCTACTTGTAGTACCTAAGACAACAAAACAGAAACTGCGACTATTGCCCTCCAGAAGAATAAATGCACGGGCTGGGCTCCCTCTGCACCACTGGCCCAGGCTCACCTCAAATCTCCATCCGACTCCGGAGCTGGCCCGGACGATACCTGCAAAGCGAAAAGGGACACACTTCGCATGCTGCCACGTACCTCTCACCTATCAGTCGCCCCACCTAAATGCCAACTCACCTGCTCGCCTCTGTCCCTTGGCATGCCCAGGGCAGCAGCAGCACCTGCAGAGAAGCAAAGCAAAAAAACATGCTGAGAGACTGAAACCACAGCCTCCCCACTCCAACTCAAGTACACCACACCTATAGCTTAAGCTTGCACCCACCTGGCCTCCAGCATCCCAGGGCCGGGACACCTTCCCAGTGGACCACCTAAAATGCACAAACAAAAACGGATGCTTAGAGCTGCACCAGAAACTGATACCCAAGCAGTAACAACTCATTCTGGCCACCAGTCACCGCTCACCTCGCTCCATCGACCTTGACCACTGATCTTCAGCATTACTTCCTACAAATAAAGATGAAGAACAAAGCTGTAACACAGTCACCATTTACACTTGGCATGCAAAGACAAACGGTGACTGACCTTCCTGTGGGAACCATCTCACCTGGTATGGGGCACTCTGCCACAGATTCAATCCATCTGCATCTGAAAGAAAGTGATGACAAAAGTCAAAGTACTGCATCGTAACTTAGCAGCTCCAGACATTTTGTGTTAATCTAGAAATACCATCTTGAGTCCAACTAATCCCTACATTACAAATGTCAAGTCCCCAGGACTTATCCTATTACACCTACACCCAGACTATGTAGCAGGGCAAAGCAGCCCCAGGCCAAACACACAGACACCTGTGACACAGGAGATGACAAACAAGGGGATGCAACAAGGAGAGGAAAGTGTCAGCAAGAAGAATTACCAATGACATGACCTAGATGAGGCCGATGAGGCTCAAAGAACTCTGGCAGAAAAAGACCCTAACAGAAGGACTTATGCCAAGCACTGCAAAGATGGATGCCCGAGGATCATACGGTTGGAATCCTCTACCTATCCTCACATTCTCCCAAGTCCTAATCTGTTATAAGGGACCGTTGCAGTGCACAGCTGTCAATACAGCTCAGAACAAGACTGTAAAAGGTGTCTGACTCAATAGTGCTAAAGAGAGATGCGATTCCGATGCATGTCCGAGCTTGCAAGTCAAAGGTTCAAGGGTACCAGCGTCGGGCCAAGGAACGCAAAGGAGCTGCTGAGGATGATGCCCAGCATTTCTGATAAGCCCCTCAAAGGGGTAAGGCAAAAGACATGTGACACAAGATGCCCATAATAGAGACACAGAACACATAATAGACAAGTGACACAACACGCACCAGGACTGCTCTGCCCTGCGCACCTCAGCACTGCAATCAACAGCGAGGCTTTGCCTTTACGTGGCCTAAGGGCCCCTCTCGTGGACATCCCCATCTCCAAAGCTAATTCAAAGATCCCTCCCACCAAGTCCTGACCCAGCACCCCACTCTCATCCCCCTCCCTGAGGTGTAGCCCTCGACTTAGCTCTCAGATATCCAGGGATGCAAATCCTCATCAGGTGCAAAACAAGGCCACCTCATCATCTGGGAAGTTCCTGCCCTAAGAGGGCTGTTCTCTCTCAGTCTACTACAATAAAGAAAACCAAACATCAGTGCCTGAACTCAGCAGCACATCAGCCAAAACCCAACAATTCTACTACTCACCGGCTCCTGAGAACGCCCCAGTCCTAGGCTCATACTCTGTGGCCACACTCCGAGGCCGACGTCGCAGGGTATCCCTGGGTTAAGGGGAGACAAGGTGATGTGGCATTGCTGAAACTTGAGGGGACCCTCGCTCCTCCCTCCCCGACTCGCCACAACTCCTCAGCCATTGCCAAAGGCTGCCCAGATGGCACCTTCAAACAGAAAAGGTACAGGCTTCATCGCAGAGCCCTGTAATACTTCTGGAAGGCTCACAGGGACAGGCAGCTCAAGGGTGATAAACTGGCTCCATCAGCTGGTCCATGAGGGGGTTCAGCCCCTGTAGGCATAATACAAGTGGGCCACCTAAAACACACAAATGGATGCTCAGACAATGCATGCTTTGAGCTGCCCCAGAATTTGGCACCCGAGCAATAACTGGTTGCGTCCACTGGTCACTGCTTACCTCACTCACCTGACCTTGACTGCTGATATCCAGGTTTACTTCCTAAAAACAAAGACAAAGAACAGCCCTGCAACATAACCAAAATGAAACACCACCCCTGAAAAGCTGAATGATGACCAACCTTCCCAGGGGAGAAGGGGCAAAACAAAATGGAAAGGCACATGCCCATGTAGTGTCCAAAAGGGTTGCATTGCCGAGATAAGTTCCACCTGAAAGTGCTTGACTGTGACCTCTTTCTGCAAGGGTGTCTGTCATGTTGGAGTAGCAATTTGAATGCTGCAGACCACCTGTAAAACGCAAAAAAAAAAAATCAAAGGCTACTTATAGTTTCATCACTAATACAACAACTCCAGTAGCATCCAGTTCTGTGCTGGAATCAATACTCATCCAGCTCATGGTCCCCCCAGTGCCAATACCCTGCTGTGCCAAGTGCTTCACATCTTCAAAATGAAAATCCCAACAGTGAGGTAAACATAGAGCCCAAAGTCAGGCCGTAGCTTGGACTTCAGGCACTGACCCACCTCGCTGCTGTGCTCCTCTGGTCTCCTCCATTCATATCAGGTTTACATGCTCTCCCTCTGCAAAAGAATTATTTGTCAAAGTTACCCAGACAGACAGGGAAAGCTTAGCCTCTCCCAAGTTCTCATTCCTCAAAGCAAACTGCCTAGGATCCCACAGGAGTGGGCCTTAGGACAAACTACTATGAAACTGCAAGACACCACTGCACCACTCCCACATCTCCACTGAACACCACACAGACTGGCCACAGTCACTCCATCCAAGGCGTGGCTCAGGTGGCTGAGCAAAGCAAAAGGCTCCCTATAAAGTCTCCTTTCTTCTCCACCTAACCCCCCCCCCCCCCCCAAGACTACTCTACAGAGCAGAGCAATTCCAGGCTAGACACAAACTCAAACAACACATTATACTACAAGCAGTGTGACATGAGGATGATAAAAAAAGCTCTCAGCAAGAAGAACGATAGCAAGGACAGGGACGACGCCAAAAAAGATAATTGATGGTATGGCAATGGTGGATGAAAGAGGCTCTAAGGAGCAGAAGAAAAGACTGGAACAGTGACCTGTTCTAAGAACTGTCAGTCACAATGATCAAGATGGCTGTGAGAGACAAGGCCACATTTAGAATGCTCCCATATCCTGACAATCTTACAAGCCCCAGGACATTACAGCTCATGGCTGGAAAGGATGGATGGCAGTACAGCCAGGAACAAGGCCTCCAAAGAGATCCGACTCAATGCTTTCAAGATGTGATTCCAAGATGTGGCCAAGCCCACTGGTAAAAGAACAAGTGATATTGGCATCCTACCGAGAAGTACAAAAGTTCAAGAAGCTAGAGATGATGGCCAATGCTTATGATGAGCCCCTTAAGGGTAAAAGGCAGAGAGATCTGATCCAAGGGAAGCCAAAGACACAGAACACACACCGGACAAGACAACACACACTGGAACTGCTCTGCACTGCACACCCTACAGTTGCAGTCAAAAGTAGGGCTACTCCCTTTAGCTTACCTAAGAAGGCCCTTGGAGAGCATCCCTTTCCCCTACACTACTTTTTAAATCTCTCCCAGGAATTTCCAACCCACTATCCTGCTATCATCCCTTCTCCAGGCCCCAGCCCCCAACTTAGCTTTCAGATGACCAGTGATGTGAATCCACACTGGATGCAAAGGAGTCCACCTCAGCCATCTCCAAAGGCACTGGGATCACCAGGTTGGCCTCTTAGTCAGCTATGACAAAGAAAACCAAAATCAATGCACCAGTGTAGTGGCATACAAGCCAAATCCTAACAAGTCAGCTACTAACTGGGACCCTGCTCCCACTCCCACTCATACTTGCAGTCTTTAACTTACCTATCAGAAGCCTCCATCTCCGATGTCATCTCTGACCCAGGGTAGCTCCCTCTTGCAGCACAATGAACCTGCTGAAAAATTTGGAGTGTAATACTGACACAATCTGGAATTTCAGGAAATTGCAGTGCTTCTAAGAAAAACAAGGCAAAGAAAAAAAAAATACAAAAAGCACCAAGCACCTTAACAACCTTGAACACTCGATCCAAAAATCATGAACTATGCACTCAATGCTATCTTCTTCACAGTGTCTTCAAAGCCTCTATTGCTTTAGATGCCAAAAGCACCTGCTGAAAGAAAGCTGAGAAAACCTGAATGACCCCCCCCCCCCCCATGGAAATAAAAAGACACCCTCAACCCAACTAACCCCACAGAAAGAATGAGCCTCTTTTTACCCAGGGCTGGGGTTAATATACCCCTGGCCGGGCCCGCCTCTCGTTCCCACAATGCCCGGGAAAAGGGAGGAGGCAATTTTACCAGAAGGGATAAAAGCACTGGGAGGAGCTGCAGCTGTTTGGCTGCTCTGCCTTAAATTCCAGGTGAGTAAAGGGCTCTGTAGATGCCTTCTGTTTTACTACAGCTGCATCCACTGAAAGGGTAAAAAAGCTTCTTGTTTTGGCAGCGTAGACACATGAGTTGCATGATTCCTTGTTAAGTTCTGTAATTGTTCATTGGTGGCTATTGAGTCACAGGACTATGGAGGGTGGAGAAGAATAGTAATAATATACATGGTGTAACTCCTGTTGGGGTCTCTAATTAAGGATGTATTCATTATAAATAAAACTGAAAAAATAATGGGCTCTCTGGCAGCAGGAGGGTTTTGTGAGTGCTGGGCTTGCTCCCTTGTGAGAGATTGGGTGCCAGTACCCAGCTAGAAGTGCCCTGAAGTACAGATTTAAATTCTTAAAATGCTGAAAAAGGGGGAGCTTCCTTCAATAGAACCCCTTAAAATGAGAGACTAGGGAGTGTTTGTCTCTACTTAAATAGATGCCATAGCAATAAATGGGTTCTCTCCTCTGAATCCCCTAAAATACTGGAAAAAGAGGGGTTTTCCTTGCTTCAGGTCTCTCCAGTGATGGAAAAAGGGGGATTTCTCCCTCAATTCAAACCCTTATAAAGGAGGGACAACTGGGTTTTCCCTGCAATTTAAACCTTGGGATGATGAAAATGGGGGAGTTATGCTCAATTCCAATCAATAAAATAGCATTGTCAAGGTTTTCCCCTTCTATTTAAAGTGGAGAATAATGGAAAATGGGGATTCCCTGTCAAGTGATACCCCTAAGAGCATGGAAAAGGCAGGGTTTTCTTCAACTGATGCCCTTAAAATTGCAGAGGAAGGGGATTCCCCCTCAATTTCAACACAGACAATTATGGAAAAGGAAGTTTTTTTCCCTCCATTTAAATCCCTTTTCTCCTCATAACCCCCCTTTTTGGGGGGGGGCACTGGGGAAGGGCTGCCAAGATGAAAGGGGAAAGTGGAATGTTTCCCTGGGACCCCACATGCTGCCCTGCCTGCTCAGGTGCTGCCCCTTGGCACGAGGGGTTTTCCCTGGGCATTTTCTGGGAGCAGTGCTCTGTGCCCAGGTGCCTCCGGCTGCTCCCCAGCTCCTGCCGGATGCTCCGACCGTTGTCCCTGGAGGGACACTCGGGATGCCCCCATTGCCCCTCTGGACCAGCAGCTCCCTGCACAGCTGTGCCCAGGGAACCCTCGGAGAGCGGCCTCTGGCAGGAGCCGCCCCCTCCTCATCCTGGCCGCTCACACCTGGGGCTGCTGCGGGCTGTGGGGTCAGCGGCGTCGGGGGCGGGCGGGAGGCGCGTGGGCGCCGGCCAGCAGGCATCGGCGGGGACACCTCCGTGCCGCGCGCGCCGCGCCTCTCCCACGAGAGGTCCCCGCGCCCCGCGGTGCCGTGCCGGGCTCTCGTTCCCCCCCCCCCCCGCGCCGCCGCCGCCCCCCGCTCCCTCCGGCCCGGGGAGCTGCAGGAAAACGCAAAAGCATCGAGGAAGAGCGGGCACCGGAGCTGCCCGAGCCATCGGCTTGCCCGAAGGGCGGCGGCTGCCCGCAGCCGGGAGCAGCCACCAAGGATGGAGCTGCTGTTTGCCGGGAGGTGAGAGCTGGGGGCAGCCGGAGCCGGAGGCAGGCTTTCCCCGGCAGGAGGGGCCGGGAGGATTTCAGCTCGCAGCGGCTCTCGGTGGGTGCTGGATGGAGCCCGGGCTGAGCCAGGTGGCCGGTGCGGGTGCTGTTCCTGTCCCCAGGCGCCGATGAAATGGCAGCTCGGAGCAGCCTCGTGTGTCTGTGTGGAAGCAGCTCCGATGCTGGCAGCCAAATCAAATCAAATTGCTGTCAGATTTGTATTAAATGTGGTGTTTAAATCTGGGACTGCTCAGCTCCCCGGGTGGGAAAGTGCTTGGAGTAGCCAAGCTGAGCCGTTGTTGAGAATTCCAAGCATTGTGTCTTTACTCTCCTTAATACAGCGTTTAAATAATTGATACTTGATGGAGACAGTATCAGGGGGATTTGTTAGAGGGGCAGGGATGTTTTTTCACCTTGCAGTGTGTTGGGATAGTCAAGACTCCTTATGTCAAAATTAATTGATCTTCCTTCTTTTCCTTTTTTTCCTTTCTAGGTTGTGGCTGAGTGGGAAGAATATTTCGGATAAAGAAATTAAATACACGAGGGAAGCTTCGCGTTCCCGTGGAGATGCTTTAGGCGCGTGCAGCTTCTGAGCTGCACCGAAACTTGAGGCTCCCACAGAAGCTTCCTGGTAAGCCTGAGTGGGTTTACTGCATGGGGGTTCCAGTCACTGCTGGACATACTCTGAAGTCCTGGGAAAACATGGAACAATAGCTCTGAGTGGAAAAAATATATGCTCAGCATTCTCTAGGGAAAATTATAGTTGGCCTGTAAGTGTACCCCCACGTCTGCATTGGTTAAAAAGTCAGTCCCACACACTTTCCTGGCTGGTGTGAAGTTGTATAGTTCATCAGATCTGATCCAGTGTGTAAAGAAATGTTTACTGTGGACTTTCAGGAGATTATCAGCAGTCCTGGGGAGGCTGCTGAACTTGATCTCCCTGGATTGACAGAATGAATCCACATAGGATGCAGAGCAGGATGTGGTTTCTCAAACAGAATAGTGACATTCTCGAAGGAGGCTACAAGCAAAGGGAATCTTAATTTTAGTTATTGAACACAGAAACATTTATATCTGCTTATGCAACTCTTAGAAGGGAAGAACATGGCCATTCTGTGCAGTCCTATGTGGAAGTGTACTGGCTCAAATTGTCTTTCAAACAGCCAAGTGGCACCGGGTGTCACCTGGAAAAATTAAGTACTGGGGACACTTTACACTCATAAATGGCCTGACCTTGTGTACATGGAAATCAAGGGACTTCCGTAATGTTAGAATGGGTCTCAAATGATGGGTTTTTGCAGATTAGCAATCTATCCAAGGAATGATATCATAAAATTTTGTCTAGCAAAACCTGCTGCCAACATTTAAAAATATCTACCAAATGCTATTCCCGTTAAAACAGTCTTGTTAAAATTGTCTGTTCCAAACAGAACAAGATTTTACTGTTCTTGGTGATGTCGTTTTCCTCCTCAGATTTCTGTGAAAGCATGTGTTTCACAAGGCATATCAAAGTTGTCTCATGGGCAAAAACATGTAAACATCAAGCGTGTCATTTTCTTGAAATCCCCTGTAAAATGGCTCGCCACGCTGCCTTAACCATTCAGAAGCATAAGAGGAAAAAAGGAATTTGCAGGCACTCCAAGGCTGGGTCTGTGGGAGATCTGAGATGAGCCTGTGGCTCTGCAGTCACCCATCAAGAAGTCACCCAAATGTGCTTTTTATCTTGCAGTTTCCACATTTGGGAGGCAACTACTGCATAAAGGATCTGGGTTCTGCTAATGAAAAATATATCACAAGGTCCGTGTGTGGCTGGGTTGGTTCCATAGTTCCAGCCATACCTGCTGTTGTGATACATAATCCCAGTTCATACTCCTGGGAAGAGTTTCCTGCAGCAGTGCAGGTGGGAAGTTTCTCTCTTGCACTGGCTCCACATTGAGCTCTTTCTTCTTAATGGAGCCAGTGCACTGAAGGAGAACAAGCTCGCTTCTTCCTTGCCTGGTTGTTCAGGGTGAATCATTAACCAAGCACTTGAGTGACAAACCAAAATTGTTTGTTGAGTGCCTTCTGCAGTCTGCACGGACAGTTTGCCTTCTGCAGGAGGTACGGTTTTCTTCTCTCACGGAATGAAAGCACCACAGACCCCCTCTGCTCACCGCTGTGCTTTAACCAGACCTGAAGTATGTACATAATAATACATAGATCTATATCTATCTACGTACATATATGTACTGAAGTATATAATCTATCTATCTATAGAACTTCTTTATATGTATAGAAGTTCTGTGTTGCTCCTGCTTTATGCATGAGGAAAGGGCATACATATAATGAAGAAAGAAGTTAACTTTTCCTTGTACTCTTCCTTTGTAGCCTGTTGAGGCTTTTGGTGAGAGGAATTATATCTTTTTCCTAGCAGCACTTAATGAACTGAAATCATTCTCCAGGATGATGATGACATGCCAGTTCTCGGTATATGGATATGAGTCCTGAGATCCCACACACGGATACACAGAAGGACTGCATAATGTGCTGAAGATGGGGAGAAGGTATGCTTGGGTGAAAGGTGGGACTGTTTCTTCTAATGGCTGCTTACATCCAACAGCAAATACTGATTTCTCCCTTTTTAATGCAAGAGCATTTATCTGCCAGTGTTCAAACTGCATTTCCATGACATAAGAAGAGTTGTCTGGATAATTAACTAATACAGTTAAAACACATCAGTTTGAGCAGATGTTCTTGTCTGTGCTTTTAACGTGAATGGCCTTGATTTTGCAGCAAAGTCCGAGAGATGGCACCTGAATGCAAGGGTTTGGGTTTGTGAAGCTTTGCAGAATGATGGCCTATATTTATATTTCTTTCATAAACTCCCCATAAGCTGCACACAAACCTCGTTTAGAGAGTTTTACTGAGACAGCAGATTCAAGCCTTCGTTATTAGGGGACGTCTGCAATGCCATTGTCTGCTTGACATTAATTCTTCCAGCTGTGCATCGATGTATTGTAATGGCCCTGGGTTTTTTGGTCGCAGTTTGTTTCCTGCAGTGCCCTCGTGCCTGCGCAGCACTCGTGATGCTGACGTTGACCCTGGGCTGTGTGGCAGATGGGGCTGTCCCGTATCCGAAAGTTACGGGAATGTATGTAGATGTCAGATGGAATGCTGGTCTCTCCGCTCACCCTTGGCTCTGTAATTTCGTCATCCAGCCATGGAGGACCTGTGCAGCCATAACTGGCCAAGGCAGTGGGTGAGCACAAGCTGCAGCTCTGCAGGAGATCAGGGACCTCTTGCCCACAGCAGAAACAGCAAGTAACTGCAGTTCTCAGAACTCGTTACTGTGCCCTTAACTGCAGTATTTCCCTGCTCTGTAATCTGGCCAAAGGTAGGTAGGTTTTGATAGGGATAGACACATTTCTACCACAAAGGTCACCTCCCTGCCAGATTTCAAAATTTCCATTCCGAAGCTAGAGATCCTCATATAAAAGGTTGCCTGAATTTAGGTAGCGTGTGCCAAGCAGTATATTTTTCCTTTAATAATATTCCTGGAAATAGCGGAACTGTTTTGGCTAAAGCAGATGCTGAACTGTTCAGAATGAAATTCTCAGAGCTGAAATCTGGCGAAGCAGAGTAACGTGCCCTTTTGTTAACCCTGGGGAAGGCTGAGCACCGTGGCAGCAGGGAGGGGAGGTGGCACTGCTGGTCGGCAAACCAAGGAAACCAACGAGCGCTGCTTTTAGCAAACTGCCAGCTTGAAGCCAGTGAGGAACATCCTTGGGCTCCTGCACTCTGTGTTTTTATGTTCACCTTAAATAATGAACAGAGAAACCCAGAGGCACCAGTGCTGCTTCCAGCTACCTTGAACTGCTTAAATAGGTAGTTTTAATCACCCAGGCTCCGTTCTCTCCACCTGTATTGCTCCTGGGCTTAAGGCTGGATGTATCTATGGAATCTCTAGTTATGTATTGGAGTTTGGCCTGAAGTAATTTGTGTTGCCGACTTGGTACTCTTTCCCCACCCTGGAAGTCTATCTGCAGAACCCCTCTGTGCCAGGCAAGAGAGTCCCCCATAGATGTTTCACTATACAGTTACATCTTTTGGGTTAGAGCCTTACAGGGCTATCATGTGAATGAGGACAAAGCTCTGTTTTTCTTCTTTGCTCTCTGCCCTGTCTTCTTTCTCTGTATTTTAGGACCCAAGTAACAGGGACATATAGCTCCTGTTCTGCTTCCTGGTTGTGTCACTGAAACTGCAGGAAAAACAAAAAGCCCTCCAACAACATTTTTAATGTTAGAGAGTCAAGGCACTACTTTCTTCTCTGGCCAGGATGTACCACAGAAATCATCTCATCCGCACATAGCCCGGGTGTGCAGAGAATCATTCCATGACACATGATCTTTACTAGAATTTTCAGATCTTTTTTGCAGTCAAAACTCACAGAAACGAATTGGGTCAGTGTTCATTGGTCTCAAGTTGTGTAGTTCCTAGTATCTGCTCTCCTATTAGATCCGGATTTCTTCGCTTCTGATGTTAATTAGATCTTCATTGCTTGAATTTCTTATCAGTCTTTGCCAGAGGCAGAGTCTGGGGTAGATGTTCCTAGATGGCCACTGACGTTCTGTTGGTTCTGTTGGTTCTGTTGATGTTCCATCGATGGCTTTATCTTGTTGGGGCTACTCCCAGTCTGTTGAAATGCTAAGCCCATCAGGCCTCACCTAGAGAAACAATGCCCTGGAAAGAAGCTTCAGTTCCCTTCCCCTGAGGCAAAGATGAGCAAACCTGGCTAAAGTCATAGATAAAAGATTTTTAAACTGGTATGTTTTCCAACAGTTGTATATAATGCTTTATTACATAAACGGGCTGGGAAAAGCTCTGGTACCCCTGACCAAGCTGGTTTTGTCTCAGACAGTGCTGTTATTTTGGGGCTAGACATGAAGCTGCTGTCTCTGGACTTGAAAATGAATATAGGAATGACTGAACAAACAAACGTGGTACACTCTTAAAAAATTGTGTGCCCATTGACCAAGCTGGATTACCATGCTCTTTCCAAATTCTTGCCGTGCAAGTTCTTCCATGCCCTCACTTGCAACTCAAACTTTTTTTTGTTTTGTTTTGTTTTAAATGATACTGGTACCAGAGCACGGGCACAGCACTTCTATGAGCTGCAGAGCTATGAATATCTCTTTTTATGGATACAGTGTGTGCATGCTGTGGCTTTGGGCACAGGGTATGTCAGTGCTAGTGTGAGACTGATAATAGCCTCTAAAGATCATTTGAGAAGTTGCTTACCTTTCCCCAGGGAACAGGACACGTCTTTGTATTTCCACCTTCAGATACACAACCCACTTGTGGGCTTGACTGCATAGCAAATAGTGTGAGAGTCATCCTTGCTTATGTGTATTTTTTTTTCCCCCCTCTCCTTTATGTTTTGCTTTGCCCTCTCGTTTGCTTTCTGCCTGTTTTCTCTGAGGCTAGTGATTTCTTGGCAATTTATTGTTCATAATCAAAGAAAGGTAGTGGGCAAGCAGCAACTGCTGTCTTAGGTAGCCCAAGCTGACCCTGCCACTGCTTTGGCAGGAGAAAGAAGCTTCTTTGGGAGGAGCACAGCTGTCCTGGGCTTTGTGCACACAAGGGCTGCTCAGAGCAGCCCCTTGACCCCATGCTGGCTCTGTGAGCTCTGCCACTGACTGGTAACAGTGATGGCAGTTTGTGTTGAGGCTTTGTTCTCTGCTCCCCAGAGAGAAACATTCAACTGCAGAGTGACTAAGTGGCTTTTCAAAGGCTACATGATGATTCAGTGAATGAACAACAACCCCCAGCAGCTCCAGGCCCCCTTCTCTCTGCAGAACAATGCCTTTCTCCCTGTATGAAGATGCGCACGTAGGATAGGTTGCATACAGAGTTATGTATTTCAAAAGAAATTTGAATATTAATCTTTATATTGTAGTGATGCCACTGTCCTCTAGGCTCTGTAAATAGCAGCACCACAACAATGTGAATGATTCCTTTTATGCAAAACCCTGGCCAGTGAAATAGCTTGTCAATACGAAATAAAATTGCTGCACAAAGGTTTGACAGCTACCTTCATTATATATGTCAATCAAAAGATCCTAAAAGCTTTATTGTCCCTGTACAGAGTCTGAACAATATGCTAGCCCAATATGCCTCAAAGCTATGTTCCCTCTACTCCTTTCATTTAAAAAATAGCCACCAATAACTTTTGACAAAGAGTCTGAGAAAACTGCATGAGCAGCAAGGAAATCTTAGATTTTCTTGGGGGTCTGTGGGCTGGAGCCTTCCACTCACTGGGCTCTGTCACATGTCACGGTAGATGAGATCTGGTCAGAAACACGGAGCCCTAAAGTTAGTCTACAAAACCCAGGCTGGCTGGGGTCGTGGGGAGGGCATGGGGAATTAGGGAGGAAAACTTATGCTGAATATGAACTACTTAAATAATTTTGGGTTAAGGCTTTTTGTTGCTTTCCCAGGTATGGGACATTCAAGCTCCTCTGTCGCAGGTCTCCCCCAGGTTAGGCTGGGCCTGTCTTGATGAGCTCTTGCTCTCATCAGAGCCCACCCTACAGCTTGGGAGTGTGAGGCGTGCGTATTTCGGCTGGATTCCCTTTTTCCATCGTGCTCGGTCCTGCGAAGCCCAGCTGTCACTTAGGGCTCGAGGTGCTGTAAGCGGGGCCGGGGTCGGGCGGGAGCGGGGCTGTGTCCCGGGAGGCGGGTCCGGCGGCCGGTGCTCCCGCACGGGCGGTGGGGCCTAGGCCGGGCCCTGCCGGGAGCGAGGGCCTGGCAGCCGCAGCGCTGCGAGCCCAGCGCGGCCCCGCGGCCGCGAGAGGGAGCGGCCGGCGCGCCCCGCTCCTGCCCGGCCCTCACACAGGCCGCCGGAGCCTCCCCGGGAGGGACGGACCCCGCGCCTTCACTCGGCCCTGCTGAGGCCGCATCTGGAGTGCTGTGTGCAGTTCTGGGCTCCTCAGGACAGGAGAGACATGGAGCCTCTGGAGAGGGTCCAGCTTAGAGTGACAAAGATGATTAAGGAGAATCTCATGTGTGAGGAAAGGCAGAGGGTGCTGGCCCTGGTCAGCCTCGAGAAGAGACGACAGAGAGGGAACCTCATCAAAGTCTATCAGTATCTGAAGGGAGAGTGCCAAGAGGATGGAGCCAGGCTCTGGTTGGGTTTTGCCCAACGATAGTACAAAAGGCAGCGGGCAGAAACTGATGTACACGAGCAAGAACTTTACTGTGTGGATGCCCAAGCACTGGAACAGATTGCCTAGACAAGTTGTGGAGTCTCCCTCTTTGGAGGTATTCAGAAGGTATCTGGACACAATCCTCAATAAGCTGCTTTGGGGGACCCTTGCATGTCTGGGAACTAGGTGACCTCCAGCGGTCCCTTTCCAGTCTTTAACCATTCTGTGAAAGTGTGACATTGTAATCTTGTGCCATGACAGAGCAGACTAAATCTGGTTTATGAGGGTGTCCTAGCTTCTAAGTCTTTGTTCTGGGCTGTAGCTTAAATTAAGTTTCACAATTCAAAATATCCTGGAGGTTGGTTGTTTCCTCTAAGCCCTCAGCTTGGTTCTTAGCATGTGCTGGTGCGTGGCTTTGCTCTCAGACCTGGTCATGGGCAGTGCAGCAGCAGTACCTCAGGAGGTTACTTCCTGCATGCGTATCTGCCTGTGCCTTTCTGACAGCTGCTTTTGGGATGAGCTGCTGCTCTTGGCCTGTGCTAAAGGGCTGACCTAAAAGTGTAAAGAATAGCCTTGCTCTTGTGTTTGGGAGCGAACCATGGGGATGCTCTGTGAGGATGCATGCAGAGGAGATACTGCAACAGGACTGCTGATCACGCCAACTAGTGCTGGTGAAGAAACTGGTAAAATGGAAACTTTTAAAGAATTGAGGTGTTAATTCATGTGCTGAGAAAGCTGTGCTGCCCACTTACCATCCCAAAAACTGTGTGACGTTTCCCTGAGGTGCACTGCTTGCTGCTGCATCATGGCCGTGTCTTTGATCACAGGCAAAATTAAGCATGCTTTTGTAATCAGTAGACTCCACAAGTAGTTTCAAGATACATGGGAGTATATGGGAGTAAAAAGACATAGACTGACACTTCTCACAGTGTTGAAGTTTACATGGTGTGGTGTGTTCTCTCCCCATGCAGCATTGCCCTCCTGTACAGAGCCCTTTTATTCATGTTTTAAAGAATTACCACTGTTGTGGCAATGGCATAGAAGTTGTTTCGGTGCAATTTGTGGCGAGCACCAAATATTGTGCAACAGAATGTCTGTTATCTGTGACAACAGCTGCCTTTCATAACTACCTTTGATTTCAGGTGTGCAAGACTGGACTAAGCTGAACGTAGGTGGTGCTGACAGGATGCAAAAGGCTTTCTGTAAGCAGAGTGGGCTGTGCTTTTCTCGCTAGTCCACCTCTGGCCAAGGACGTACTTTGTAGTGTGTGGGTGCAATGGTCAGGACACTGCAAACACTTTTGCTCCTGTGGTAAGGCTAGGAGCTTGGTGTTGTACATGGAAAAAAAAGCCTACACAAGTCTGAAGCTTCTGCTGTGAGCACCACTGCTTCATCTTGTTATTCTGGCCCTAAAGGAAACCCTCCTGAAGGAATGCTGTACCCAGCCCCTCTGTTTCTGTGAACAGGAGGTAGCGGTGGCTTCCCAGGGGGAATAAACCAGGCTTTGGTGCTTGCCTGTCTTACTTCTCTGCCTTGTGGGAAAATGTTACGAATCCCTCTGTTTGGGTGATTGCTCACGCTTCTGCACCCTCAGACTTCATCTGTCAACTTTTAGCAGTTTATTATGCACTGATGCTGGGATGGCTCTTGCCAGCTAGGAACTGTTTTCCAGTGTCACTCCCTTGTAGTTGGCATGTGGAACTGCTGTGGCATTTTCTCGATGTTTAATGTGACCTAATTGTGTACTTCCACTGTCTGGGAGGATCAGCTCTCCTGGTGTGACAGTTGCCATAAAATCAGCGGTGCGTCTCCGGCATTTGCAGCTGGGTGCAAGGCACAGGTTCCTTGATTTTGCTGCATCAGCCCAGTGAAACATTGCGGGGCTGTGTGTGCAGCCAACTGCCTTTTGTTACGCCTGGTAACAGCTTGGCAATGTTAAAAAAAATGTAACCTCCAGCTGTTTAATTTGCTCTAGGGAAATAAAAAGGCTTCCTAATAATCTTCATATTTACTTGGCACGTTTGGTTTGAAAGCAGATGGGTTGATTTACGAGATAAATGACAAAGCAAGAGAAGTGTGTCAGTGGCTTTACCATTAGAGAGGAAGGCATTTCTGATATGTGGTTAATCACGATGAACCGTTCTAGGTTTTGGTTTTTTTTTTTTTTTTTACAAGTCAGCTTCTTGGACCTTCTGCCCGCCAGCTTGCTCAGCCAACTAATTCCCTCCGTGCCCATTGTCACCTCCCCCTATGACCTACAGGTAGGGGAAGGTGCAGAGCTGTAATGAAGGAGAGGGGCTGAGGTGGCCATTCCTTCTCAGTTGTGCCTTCTTTGCCCACTCCAAACTTGTGCAGGAGCCTCCCCGTTGCAGCACTCACCCCCTCCCTGTGGCCAGACCAATAAGTGCCTATGTCCTTTTGGATGGGCTGGGAAAGGGTCCTTCCTGAGGCACTGCTGCTTGAGGCACTGAGCAGAGCTAGGTTCTCCAAGCAGGCTGGTGCTGAGGCTGTGCCCTCCCTGCCGGAGCCATGCACCCGTCTGCCCTGGCAGGCAGCTGGCAAGTTGTGAAATATGGTTCAGCACTTTTTTTTTTTTAATATTAAATTGTGCAGCTGTCTTGGAAAGGATTAGAAATCAGTTCTGGAAAAGACTACAGTAGATTTTAGTGAAGAATTCTGCTGTGTCCTTAATTATTTATAAGCATCAGGATGTAAGGACACCATGTTAACCCTTCAGCAGCGAGGAAGATTACAAATAATCTAATAAATGACATTCGCAAATTTTCAGATGGAGTAGGTTTAGTTGCAAGTTCTGTGACTTAGAAGTGAGGAAATATCAGAAATAAGGTTTCTGCTTATTATTTTGTATGTCAGATAGCGTGTTTGGTGAGGCAACTGGGTTAGATGAACACTGTATGTCCCCTTCAACTGAAAGACACCATTCTACATTTCTGGTGGCACAGGCCTCTCCTAAGTGGTCCCAGATTTGCTTACCACCCCTGCCCTGGTTGCTCTCACCACCTTTCACTAGCGGGTTTTGCTCAGGGGATGAATCAGGGGCAGGTTCATGCCCACAAGGCTCCTGCTCTATGGCCCCAGGGCCAGGCAAGGCTGCAGGAGCACTGTGGAGGGGTTACTGGTTTTGGCAGCTGAATGGTGTCAGGAAAAGCAGCTTCCCTCCCTGCCACGTGTTTCCAGAGGGCTGCTGAATAAGTCAGGGAAGCCAAAGCAAGGCTCCTTTCTGGGCTCAGAAACCTCTGTGCTAGAAGAACCCGTCCCTGCCAGCTAGGGCCCCCCTTGTCCTGCCCATGGTGTGGGTAAGTCACAGGCTCCTCTTCTCTGTGCTGGGATGAACTGCCATGGGAATGCCATTGCCAGCAGCCTGGTGTGCTGGAAAAAGGGAGAAGGGAAGAGGGAATGTGGTGCCAGAGCTGCGTGCCATCGGGTTGTGTTTCCCTCTGAGGACAGAGGGTGTCTGGGCCGAGGTGAGATTGCTGGGAGTGCTTGGATGAGCTGTGCAGGAGACAGGGAGCTCGGGATTGCAGCTGCTGCTGGAACCATTGCCTTAGGTCTGCTTAGTCAGTGTCTGTGTGAAGCGGGACTTGCGCTGGAGAGGTGCTGTCGGGAACAAAGGACGGAGTAAATCCTCTCCGGGGATGTGCAGGGAGGGACTGAGTTGCAGGGAAGGAGAGTATTTCTAAGCCGTATCAATATTTCCCTGAAACTGGGGCTGGAGCAGTGAGGGGGGTGCTTGGGTTTGGCCTGGGCCTGTCAGGAAGAGCCATAAACGAGCCAGCCGAGGCCCTGAACCCTCCCTGGATGTTTGAAACGCTTCCACAGAAAGCCAAGGCAGTCATGATTGCAGAGGACAAGTTGTAGGCAACTGCTTACGATCTGTGGGGAATTTCCTGTGGAATTACCAGTCAGAGAGTGCATGCAAGCAGAGCACATCTTTTGGCTTTTTCCGGTCTGTCACCTCCTGTCTGGCTCTAGAGAGTTTTGTGCGCTCCCGTTCAGGAGGCAGTGTGTTTCCAGCTGGAAATTTGGGGTGGTTTTGTTTCCTCAGGGTCTGGGGTCTTTCCTGAGAGAATCAGCCCTCCCATAAATCCCCCGGGTCGTTCTACACAGCTGCTTTGGCCGTGGGTCAGAGAGAGAGAAGGGAACTGACTTTTTAGGGTGTTGAAATTTCTCCAGGCAGGAGTGGGAGGTCGTCTTGCCCCTCCCCAGAGCCCTGCAGGCGCATGGGAGTAGCTCAGTGCCGGCGCAGCTCTCTGAGCAATAACAACGCTTGGGAGGTTCGGGTGTTGATAACAGCTCTCCTGTCTCCTGGGGCCCAAGGTTCGGTCTCACGGTCCCGGACCGGTGAGGGAGAGAAGGAACTTGTGCTATTCCTGGAAAAGCTTCTGTTATTCCTTGTGCAGCCTTTTAATTCTGTGTTCTGATGGACTGTCCGCTGTCTTTCTAACAGGACTTGTCAGAGATTCAGATTTAGGAATTGAATTTGGGTCCGTTCACTTGAGGATCTTGCCAAGCCTGAAGGCCTGGGGCGATGACTGCTCTCAGCGAGGGCTCTTTATGAATCCTCTGTCAGATTTCCCTCAGTGCTGGGCAGAAAAGGCGAGGGTTTGGATCAGGAATTCTGCAAGCAGGGCCTGTGTGACCGTTGGCTTCTTGTGTGTGTGTGTGCATCAGTGAGCCAAAATCAAGAGCGAAGGTTGGTTTGGTTTTACGAACTTAGAGTAACTTTAAAAAAAAGTAATCAACTTTTTCTTCTTTTTTAATTTAGGTGCTGGAATTGCCTCTCTGGATGTGTGCTGAGCTCTCGCTGCTGTGGACTGTGCAGCCTTAATTGCTGCAGGTTCCTGTTCTTCTCACCAGCTCAAAGTACACGTGGGGTTTTTTCCCCTTCTATATAGAGCTGTTGAGTTTGGTGATTTTCCTGAATTGAGGATATTGAAGGTCGAGAAGGAAGATTTGTCTCTTCTTGTGCTTTTCTGTTGTTATTTTTAGCACCTGCTCACCATCTGGACATGGTTGGAATACTGGAAACATAAAAGTTTTTAGATTCAGTGCTTTATGCAAACCCAGGTTTTTTATCTTTTTTTTTTTTTGAAAGGTCTCCATTTGTCTGGGCACTGTTCCTGGTAGTTTGATGTAGAAAAGGTCACGTGAACAGCAGGGAGCAGTGAGCACTTGGAAGGGGGGGTGCAGGTATTTCATCCAGGGTGGGGCAGTGAATGTGGCCTAGGAACAGCTCTCTGGTCAAGTGAGCAGCAGAGGAACTGAAGGATGCTCTTCCCCAGCAGAGCTGCTGCTTTGTGCTCTGGGGCAGCGCTGCCGCTGCTGGGCTTCCTCGGGGAAAACAGCTCCTTTAGGATTTGCTTTGCTGCAAAGGTTTCCCTGAGCTGGGTGTCTGCAAGAGGCATCGGGATACCAGTGTCAGGAGTTTTCCATGGCTGTTGTACACAGCACGTTCCGGGCAATTTGCGAGCGTGAGGCAGAGCAAAATGGGTGCAATTGGACTCTGCAAATGCAGTTCAGGCAGACGTTGATCTTTTAACTTTTCCATGGCAGGTGTGAATTCTTGGGCATTTGTGAGTCTGCCTTGACGTGCAGGGATTGAAGGTTTTAGGTCTGGAATTGTTTGCTCAGCTTGCTCCAAGGCATGGTGTACTTTTGGAAGTGCCACACGCCTCCCAGGACCAAGGAGCTGCTGGCTGGGTGCCTGGGAACTGGGAGCCACTGGGAGGGCTGGGGGTGACACCTGGAGATGGGCTGGGGAAGCCTCAACTGGGATATTTTCCCCCCTGACGTTGGGTACCGAGGCACTAGGAAAATCCAGGTGTTGGGGAAGATCAAACAGGAAAGCCTTATAAATATGATTGCCTGACAAAAGATTTTGGGAATATGAAAACTATAAGCGACATCGAAATGAAAGCCACCTTTTGAAATACCAAGTCTTAGTTACTGAACAACTGGAAAACAATGGTATGGCTGACTGAAGGTAATCCCCTCTTGATTGAACAATACCCTCTGCTTGCAGGCAGGTCCAAGGGTCAGAGCAGACTCTACTAGCTCAGCAGAAGGGGTCCAAAGAGTAGTTTTTAGAAGTTAAGATGTAACACTCTATGGTAATATAAGAACTCTTATAGGCTGTATGTAAATGCTATAGGATTTGTATCTTGTATTAGATTGGTTAGTGACAATTAGAATATTCAGTACAGAAGATGATTTATTGTATTGTAACCAGGACTTCAGACACTCTTACTATACTCTACACACATTCTCTCTCACTACTTCTTCACCTTCATTCCTCTCTCTCCCTCTCTTTACTTACCCGCTTACTCTCTTGCTCTCTTGGGCCTGCTCAGAGCTGCCAGCTGCAGCTGTAAGCAGTGCCCCTGTACCCACGCCCTTTGCAATAAACCGCGTGTTCCAAGATCTGACTGCAGAGATTTCTCGTCACCGTCCCGACCGTCCGAACCCGCACCGAGCACCCCCGAGGCAAAGCTCCCACATCCAGGACTCCAGGATGTTTGAGTGTATCTCAAGGTACACCTGGACCTTTGCCCTGTGGCGCTCTTGAGTTTCTGTTGACTTGCCTGAATTGAGGCTACTGAGGGCGGTGGAAGATAATTTGTCTTGTTTTGTGCTTCTCTGTTGTGAGTTTTGCCTTTCAGGCTTTTCAGCTACTTTTTAAACTCAGAGTAAAAACAACCTGCTGCGCTGGCTGGGGATGTTTTCCCTCCCGGCTGGGTTTTTTTATCTGGGACCCGGCCGGTCTGTGAGGTGCCGTTCATCGCCAGGGTTTGGGTGCCGACCGTGCCGGAGATTTGTCAGGCGGGATGATTTTGGGGCTCCCGGGAACCGCGTTCCCATGGGGTGCTCTCGAGACGAGAGCGAGGGTGGGTTTGTGTGTCAGCTGAAGGAGGTGTGTGGTGGATGAATGTTTTGTTCTCCCTGTGCTGCTGTTGTTTTGGGTTTCCTGGAACAATAAAATGCAATGAATTTTCCAGAAATAGAACAATTGTTACATTGTACTGATAGGGGGTTGGCTTGTGTTGCTCTGTGTTGGTGTTTGCTGCTGCACTTGCACATATTGCTCTGTATGTCAATTGGACTTTGACCAGTGTGCATATGGATTGTATTTGTGCTTGTGTACATTGTCGTTTCCACTTGCTTTGCCGAAGTGTAAATAAAAAACCCTCGTTCAATCAAGTTGAATAAACCCTAATAAAGATACCCCCCTCCTCCCTTTTGGTTGCTTTCTTCCTTTGGTGTGGTTTAGTAATTTTTTTGCCTTATTTCTTGCTTTGCTACTCTGCTTTGCTTTACTTTTCAGTCTATTCCTCACTTGACTTTTTCTAACTCTTTATCTTTTTCTTGCTGTTTAACTGTTTCTGGATGTCTCTGTCACTCTATTTCTCAGTTTCTCTTTTTCTCTTCAACACTAATTCTCTTTTACACTCGATTTCTTTTTCTCTCAAACCCTATTCTTCTGTTTCTCTATTCCTTTTTCTCTCTATTTTTCTTTCTCTTTCTTTCTGACTCTTTCTTTCTCTCTGACTTTATTTCTCTCTTTTGGACTTTCTTTCTTTCTCTCGGACTTTCTTTCTTTCTCTCTGACTTTGACTTTCTTTCTCTCTCTCTCTCTGACTTTGATTTTCGAACTACCTTTCTCACCTTCCCTCCTTTGTTCATTTTTACCTTTCTACCTTTGTTTGTTTCTGTAGCAGCTTGGAATAAAACAAGAGACCACTCTTTCTTCAGGCACGATCTGCCCCAGGCTTTGTGTTTCTATTTTGGGAAAGTTTTAAGAGTTTTGGGAATGGGCACAGGGAAAGACAAAACAGATCCATGCCCACAGACTGGTCAGGGCAGACTCTCTGCCCCTTCTGGGCCACTGACTCAAACATGAAACCCCCCAGCTTTCTGGGAGGTGAAGGAAGAACAGTCACACCTGGTGCTTCTACCTGTAGCCATTTGCCTGCTCTGCATCTTTCCCAGGAGAGCAGAAGGCCCTTAGCAAAGTGAAGATCAATGGAACAAGTTGCTCTTCCACACAGGGCTCTCATTAAGGCTGGAATGGCTGCTGCCAGCCTCTGCACTTTCTGCCTCCCCAACTTCCTACCTTTGTTCATTTCTACCTTTCTCTTTTTCTACCTTTGTTGCTTTCTACCTTTCTCAATTTCTAACTTGATACGTTTGTTTGTTTCTACCATTCAAACTTTCTATCTTTCCATCTTTCTTCATTTCCAACTTTCTGCATTTCTACCTTTGTGCATTTGTTCATTTTTACCCTTCTGACCTTCTGCCTTTCTACCTTTTTTGTTTCTACTTTTATGACTTTGTACCACCTAAGTTTTCTCTCTTTTTACCTTTGTTCATTTTTACTTTTGTTAGTTTCTAACTTTCTACATCTCTGACTTTCTCTCTTTGTTTGTTTCTAACTTTCTAGATTTGTCCCTTTCTGCCTTTGTTTGTTTGGAACTTTGAAACTTTATACCTTTGTTTTTCTCCCCATTTTTACCTTTCTAACTTTGTTTTGAACACTCTACATTTCTAACTTTGTGCCTTTCTAAATTTGTGTTTTACTTTCTGACTTTTACCTTTCTAACTTTGTTTCTAACCTTCTTGTTAGAGTGAAGGCTCCTCTGGCCTCAGGCCCAGAGGGAAGACAAAGCACTAGGTTTGAATTAAAACCTTTGGACAAGCTGACATCCATGGAGCCACACCGAAGTGAAATAGAAATACAGATTTTTAACTTTTAGTAGAAATAGATGCTAAGTGCCTTAAACCTGAAAAAGCTGTAGCAGAGATCTTAAACACAGCTCTTGCTGCAGCAGTGTTACCTTTTCACAGAATTCTTTACTTTAGACAAAATCTAGATAGAATTACACTGTTCACATGTTTTAGATGGAGTGTTCACATAAACCATAAGAGCTGATAGAAACTGTATGTGCAAATCTGTGTAATACAGATGTAACACTTGTGTGAGGCTTACGAGTGTTAGAGCAGGATGGGTTAAGAAAAAGAAAACTAGAATCGTGTGTTAATCTTATTGGTCAATTAACAAATAGAATCCACACTTCTGTAAGAAAAAAATAGAGTGTATGGAGCATATAGAAGAAGCTGGTTTTGCCTGTTGCTGCTGCTTGGCTTTATCATGTAACCCCATTCGAACTCTGCCTTCAAGACAGCTGTGAGACTGTGAAATAAAGAACTCAGCAGAACAGCAGCCTCCTCTGCTCTTTCACCCTGGTCCGAGAAGGAAGGGTACCCTGTCAAAGGCTCAACACCTTCTGCCTTTGTGACTTTGTTTCTAAATTTCTACCTTTCTAATTTTCTTTGTTTCTACTTTTTTTTTGTTTCTTTGTTTTTAACTTTCAACCTTTCTCCCTTTAGAAATTTGTTTGTTTCTTGTATTTTACCTCTTTGTTTGTTTCTAAATTTCTGCTGTTGTAACTTTCTTTCTAACTTTCTACTTTTAAAATTTCATTTGTTTTTAACTTTTTATCATTCCTCCCAGCGAGGGCTGTGTGCAGAATACTAAAACCTGTTAAGTTCTTCACTTTTACGTCTATAGGCAAATGCTACTGATTTAGATGTAAATTCATTTTGAAATAAGCCAGCCCTCTCTGTCTACTCTGTCGCATACAGGAATATAAGAAGCTGGGAATAGAGATCAGCAAGTTTTGAGAATAAGGAGCCGGCGTTTTTCTGTAGGAAGGAAAGCAGCAAGCGCCTGGCCGCAGGAGCCGAGACGCTCGGGCTGCAGGAGCTGCAGAGCGCCCGGAGCCGGCTTTTCCCTGTGCTCTGTGCCTGCCCCCGGGCTGAGCTGGGCGGCGCTGCTGCCGCCTGGTGGCGAGAGCGCGGCACTGCCGCCCCCGACACGGCTCCCCGGCGCTGCTGCCGCCCGGTGCCGGCTGAGCCGAGAGGGCGGCGGCCTCGGTGGCTGCCGAGCGTGGCAAGGAGCGGGAGCGAGCGGGGCCGGGTCTGTCAGCGGAGGGGAGGGGCGAAGGGCGGTTCGGAGCGCCAAGGGACACGGGCGTGCACGAGCGGGGCCACAGCTATGGAAAGGGCCGGGCGCCGTGCGGGGCGGTGACCGCGGGGAATGACAGCGCGGGGGGCGGCCCGGCGGGGCCGGTTTTGCCGGGCAGCAGAGGCGCGGTCGCAGCGCGACCCGGGCGGGAGGCACCGGGCGGGCACGGTCGGAATAGAGCCGCCCGCGTGTCGCTCTCAAGGAGGCGGCTCGGAAAGGAAGGCGCAGTTCCCCGCTCTCGGGACGGCGTTAAGTGACGTTTTTATTAGAATATTATAGTATTTATTTTATTTTATTATTTTATTATCTGCCAGGACCTTGCAGAGGGTGGTTTACACTTCCGCCACACTCAAGATGGCGGACGCAGTAGGCCCCCTGCGAGAGGTGTCCCTGCCGATGCCTGCCGCCGGTCGCGGAGCCGTCGGCCGCCTCCGGCGCGGCTGACCCCGCCAGCCGTGTCCTCGCACCGGGAAGCACGGCGGAAAATCGCGCGGAAAGCGCGGGGCCGGCGTCGGAGTCCGGGCCGGATTCAGGCAGCTGACTAGACAGAAGCCCTTGTGAGGGGCGGCGGGGGCCCTAAGTGTACCACACTAAAGATGGCGGCTCGACCGGAAGTGGCTTCTGCCAGCACCCAAGATGGCGGCGAAGGGCGGAAGTGTCGTCACTGCCACACTAAAGATGGCGGTCGTGTGCACTGTTTTCTGACCTTCTCAATATGGCGGCAGGGAAGGCCCCCCCCCCCCCCCCCCCCCCCCCCCAAGCTGCGTCTATTCGGCTGCCTGAACGCGACGCCGACGCCGACGCCAGCCCAGCGCTTGCACGCAATTTTCTGAGGCGTTTCCCGCTACGCGGACACCGACTGTGGGGTCAGCGGCGCCTGGGGCAGGCGGGAGCATTCAGGCAGTCGAATAGACGGAGCAGGGGGGAGGAAGCTGGGGGTCCTTCCGGCCGCCATCTTGAGAAGGTCGAATAGCCACATCGGTGCGGTACCGGCGACTCCCGCCCTTCTTCGCCAGGAGCGGCAATGGCGGGGAGCCCGGGGAGCAGCGCTGCCGGGCCGGGGGCACCGGCGCGGGTGCTCCGGGCTCGGAGGTGAGCGGGGAACGGGGACAGCCCCGAGCGGACGGTGGGGGCCGCGGGGGATCGGTATTCCGGCCCAGGGATGAGTGTCGCGGCACAGGGGTGGCTGTCCCGGCACAGGGATGCGTTCCTGGACTGTCTAATAATATTATATAACGATCGTACAAGGAGATCTGTATAAAAAAATCCTCCGTGGTCATCCTTCTCCCAGCCCCGCTGTGTTTTCAGGATCTTGGGGGAAGAGTTTGGGTCTGGACAAGGCTCTCGGGCACAGGGTGGGATTCTTGGGGTGCAGGGCCAGGATTTGGACTCGATGCTCCCTGTGGGTCCCTTGCAGCCCAGGAAATGCTGCGATCCTGTGCCTCTGAGGGTGAAATAAAGGGGAGCGGTGGGGTTTGTGCCCGCTGTGTTCATGGCCCCGCCGGCTCAGGGCGGGTTAAAGGCGCAGCTGCCCCGAGACAGCGGGACCGGCCGGGGCTGCTGGCTCCCGGTGCTGCCGCCTCGTGGGGAGAGCCCGGCACTGCAGCCCGCGCAGGCGCTGGACCACGGGATGGGCGTGGAACAGCAGCGCAGGGGATGCTGAGGCAGCCCAGGGAATGCTGCGGTCCCAGGGAAGGCTGAGGCGTCCCCTGCCCGGGGCACTCGGCAGCAAAGCCCTGATGTTGAGCAGAAAAAGGAAAGTTCTGGGTTAGTGGGAGGAGGTTTCTGGAATGGAGCTGGGACAGGTGCTGATCCACGCATGGAATCACGGGGTGGTTTGGCTTGGAAGGGACCACCAGGATCATTTACACTCTGTTTGTTGTCTGATTGCACAGCGAAGAACATCCAGAACTGCCACCTCACCCTCACGGACAGCAGGAATGTCTTCCACAGCTCTTGTTTTGGAATGGGAATGGCTGTTGGGAGCTCTGGCAGGATCAGGTAAGAAGAGAAATGGGATCATTGTGGCTGCTGCTGGAGGTGGTTTTCTGCTTTCCGGCTGTTCTTCTCATTGATCCTTTCACAGCAGTGTTCTAGGGCACATTTGAGGGTAATTCCAGGAATTTGAAACCAGATAAAAACTGGTGGGGAAAAAATGCGAACGTGATCCATTTCTGGTAGTTCCAAGCTTCTCCCACAACACCGTTCCAGGGGAAACCTGATGAAAAGATAAAGACGCAGAGGAACAAGTGCTGTAAAGCCCCCTGGCGCTCTGAGAGAGCAAACCTTCCAGTACTCCCAGCAGATCTCTTGGAGAAAGTGTGGGATCGCAAGGTTTTCCAGGAAAGCAAAACAAGGGCGGAGATGAGGGAATGGGCTTCCAGTTCTTCCTTGAGCTGAAAGCCTGGGGGAATTGAGAGGGGCCACAAGAACTGTTTGTGTAGGAAAATGGGAGTTTGGGGGCTGAATCTGAGTTTCCCTCTGGGGTATTTTTGAGGGAAAAGCTGAGGTGGTGTTCAAGGGAGAGAATGCAGATTTTTGGGGTGGAAAAGGTTGAATCAATATTGTAGAGGAAGTAAAACGTTGGGGGTAAAAGTGGATGCAATCTGGCGGGGACAGATTGAATATTTTGGAGGCAAAATGGGGAACTGAGTAGTGGAGAGATGGGGAACATTTTGGAGGCAACACTTGACAAACTCTCTGGGGTGGAGAACGACCACATTGAGGGAAAAATGAGGTGATGAGCAGTGGGCACGTAGGGAAGGTCGTGGGGGTAAATCTTGAGAAAAGCCCCGTGGTATTCAAGAAATCCTTGGAAGCAGGACTGAGGAATTCAGTGGTGGAAAAATAGGGGAATTTTGCGGGGGTAAAACTTTAAAAGATCTAAGAGTTGAGAGTGTGTGTTTTTAGGTAGAAAGGATGTCTTGTTGAAGTTGGGCGTCTGGATTGTGGCATTTATGGATCCAGAAAGTAGAAGATAAAGGAGACTCCCAAAGCCTCGGTAGCTGTGTTAAGAAATCCCTGCCAGGGAAGAAAGGTACCTAAACCTCCTAGAAGTAGGGACTAATTGGCATGGGAAGGGGAAAACCCACCCCCAGTGGGAGAGAGCACGCCGGGTAAGGGAAGAGAAGGATGCCCTTAAGAACAAGCAGGGAAGGTGAATTTCTCGGCTTGCTGAAATGTATCAAAAAGTTTGGAATCTGGGTCTGTGTGGAGGCCGGGATTTTCTCGGCCATATGCAGAGCCCAGCACTAGGAATAAAGGAATTCCAGGCTTTACAACGCCAAAAATGCAGTACCAGAGAGTTCTGTTATCCCGAGGACTTGGGGGATACTTGGCAAAAATTTCCGGGGGCCCAGGCTGGACCGAGCTTTTAACGCTCCCCGGATTCACAGGATCGGGGATTCCAGCGTGCCCTGCACGGGTTTTTTCAGGGAAGTCCCAAATCCGTGTGAGCACGAAGCAGAATCCCCTGGGAGCTGTGAAGGCAACAGGATATTTCTTGGGAATTTTGAAGGGTTGGGTGAGTCCTCAGTGTTAGGTTGGAATGAACGCAAATTGTCCGGGAGTTGCTGGTTTGGGGATGGCCGGGTCTGGGTTTGGATTTGTGGGCACCGAGTGTTCCTTGTGTCAGCTTTAGGTCTTCTGGATTGGTGGGAATTGTCAGAGAAAAGAGAAGGCAATTGAAATGCGGAGCTCCATTCCCGGAGAAATGGTCGGGATGGGAGAGGGAAGGCTGTGGAGCTGCTGGGAGCTCGTGGAGAACGAAAGGATCTGAGGCCTGGAGGCAAAAGCTGTGGAACAAAGCCTGAAAAGGGTGTGGGGTGGGGCGGGAGGGGGAGGAGGGCACCGTGGTGGGGGGAAAGAGGGAAAGGATCCCTGCTCCGGGAATCCAGCAGGGACCAGGAGAGGATCATTTTCCATCCACTGCTCTCAGTGGAATCCTAATAAGGACGGTGGAAGGGAAGTGATTCGTTTGTTCTTAGGTTTGGAATGAAAGGTGCTCTTGCAGAGGGGACTATTGACCTGTTAAAATTCTGTTGGATACAGGAAAAGAGGGAGGAAGCAAGCAGCTGGGGAATGAAGGGGTGGATTTTTTGGTGGATACAGGGAAAGACACGGGAAGGGGCTCTCAAGTAAAATACACCTCACGGGCAGCACCAGGAGAAGCCTCAAGTGCCCTTTTTTTCCAAGCTCTGACATTCCAGAGGAGTAAGCAGTGGTCAGCCCATCACTTTCTGTATTCCTTGGATGCCCAGTGCTTTGTTGGGAAGAGATAATATTTGGAAATGAACAAATCCGGGGATGTAATTTCCTGATAGTAAAGCCCCAGAGAGCCTGGTTTTGATATCCTTCCAGCACCCAAACGCAGCAGAGGGAATCCTGGCGGAGCTGGAAAACGCTGTCGCTCCGTCGGTGGAATTCCTGGGAACTGGAAAGCAGCAGAAGCAGCAAGAACAGAGTTGGAAGCAGGCTCCAGCCGGGTAAGGCAGACACCAAATCCTTTGGAACTGGGCAGGGGTGGGAAGAATGAATTCTTACATTTGTAGCCCATGGATTCCTGAGCAGGATCCCGGCAGGGAAGACTGCAGGGATCAGGCTGGGGCCTGATCGCAGCTGGGGGCAGCGAGCCATGGAATTGGCTGAAGGGAAGAAAGAGGGATCCTTTGAGCACAAGGATCAGGTGTCAAATGCGGAGATGGCATCAGACAATTCCTCGGGAGGGTTTAGTTCCTGGGCCAAATCGATCTCCTGCCTTGTGAAGGAGCTCAGAGAGCTGGGAAGAGCCCAAGCAACGCAGGGAGTGCACCGGCAGATAAAAGTGCCGGGGAACGGTGGGGAAAAGCATCCGAACAGGGGGCCTCGTTTTGTACAGGGACGGTACAAAAAATTGTCCGAAAGAATAGGAATGGAATGGGATTTTATGTATTCCTCGGAGGCCACAATCCAGTGGGAAGGCTGAGAGAAAGAAACAAGGCCTAAAAAGGCAGATGAGCCAAATCTGCCCAAAGCCTCCAATGGCCACATTCCCTGGCATTGCTGAGGACTTCAGCCAAGCTCCAAGCAAAAGGTGAGCCCCTGATTTTGGTGCCAAGGGAAACTCCAAGTTAAGAATGATCCAAATATGAAGCGCTTCTCACAAAACTCAGCTTTGCAAACCTTTCTTTGGGCTAAAAAAGAAAAGATGGGAATGCCCTTGGCAGAAAAGCAGCTGTGAGGCACAGCAGGCTTCAAATGCCTGTCAGCAGGAGCTCCAGGAGAAACGGCTGCTGGCTCCGGGCATCCTGGGCTTTCCAGGCAGGTTTTGTAGCGGATTGCAAGGCAGTTTTCCTGCCTCTGGGGGGTGGCACCTGCATCCCGCTGGAAAGGGAAAATGTGGAGAGAGGGGCAAGCGGGAAGACGGTTGCTGATGTGTGTCCTTGGATCGCAGTTCCTCCCGGTGAGTCTGTGCTGCTGGAAGTTTGAAGGAGATCAGTCCTGGAGTACGTGTGGGTTCACCTGTGGGGTTTGGGAGCGACGCTGGCCATGAAATTCCAGGGATGTTCCCTTTGCTGGAGTGAGAAGCAGTGGAAGCACTTTGCTGTCTGCTTCTTCATTGCCTTCGCCTCGGTCCCCTGGGGCTCCAGGTAATCCCCTCTCACCTTTGCTTTTCCAAGGGTCTCTAAATGAGGGCTTGAGCTTTGGTGTAGCTCCCTTTACAGGGAAGATCTGTTCCAGGAAAGGTCTCCTGGTCTGGACCGATGGCGTTGCAGGAAGAGCAGGAAACCCCGCAGCTCCTGTGGCTCCCTCATCCGATTTGCCTGCAGGCAGCAGCAAGGATCATTCCCAAGTGTTATCCCCTGGCTCCGTGACTCGGTGAGGTTGTGTTCCCCCAAAGGCCAGGGGCCGCTTTGTTTTGCGGCTCACGAAAGTCCAGCTCGGTGGTGCTGGGTTTGGTTTTTGTGTGTAATGAAGGCACTAAAAAATTCCCCTCCTTCACTGGCACAGCCCTGGAGTGGGAGCAGATTCCCCTTATCCCGCAGTTATCCCGCTCCTGCCCTGGATCCCTGCGGTGCCATGTGTTCTCCAAGCTCACAGCACTGCTGGCTCTAAACAAGAAAAACAATCCCTGTTCCTTCTCTTCTCCGTCCTTGATGTTCCCAGGCCCTGCATCTCCCTGGCTATTCCCTGTGGGAGTCTTCATCTCCATCCCACCTTATCCCGATCAAGTAAGGGTCTGAGACGTGTTTAGCAGCAAATGCATTCCTGTGAAGAAAGCCAAGAGCAAAGAGCATCCAGATGCAGAGAAGTCTTTAGCAAAGCATTGCAGACGTGCAAATGAGGGATGTGTCTTCCTGCATCTCCTGTTGTTTTTCTCTGTCACATTTTGGAAGGGTTTCTCTCAGTGATTTCCTGCAGTCCAGGTGCGTCCCTTCTTTTGTCCAAATCCAGTGCCAGAGGATCGAACAACTGACGAGTGGGGCCTGGGATGAAAACGGTTCTCCTAAAATGAGGGAAACAATGCTAGAAGAGAAATGAGCATCCTTTTAATGCCTGGAATAAAAATGCTGGAAAAGGGCACTTTTTATTTGCTATGGTGTCATTCTCCTTTTTTTTTCCATAGCTAAAACTCCACGGTGAGCAATCAGAGCAGAAATAGGAAATGCAGGAGTCTTGGATTCCACAGTGGGATTAACTTCCCTTTTCTGCTCTCTTTCAGGACAGGAAAAACCACTGAACTCGCCCCATCTTTGGGACCAAGAGCTGTGGTGTTGGAGTAGGCAAAGCCAGCTAGGGCCCCCCTTGTCCTGCCCATGGTGTGGGTCAGGGACAGGCTCCTCTTCTCCTCTGTGCTGGGATGAACTGCCTAGGGAATGCTATTACTGACAGCCCGGTCCTAGCCCCGGCTACTGGAAATGGGCGGAGGTGAAGAGGCAAGTGCCAGAGTTGCTTGGGGATGATGGAATTGTGGTGTCTGGCTGTGCCCAGAGGGGCAGGTTGGGCATTTCTGTGTGTCTGAGGACCGGTTTGGGTGCTGGGGAGCCCGGGGAGCCAAGCTCTCAGTGCATTCCCAGCTCACCCGGGGGTGGGAGCTGGTGCAGGGCTCTGGTCGGGCTCGGGGCAGGCCCTGGCCCCGGCACAGACACGCTGGGGTGGTTTGGGGACGCTTGGGGAGCAATGGGAAGAAAATGAGGGATGGTGCTGGGCGGAGCGATCGGCCTGCGCTCGTGTCAGCGCAGCCGTGCAGGGCACTGGGATCTGGGTAAAACACCGGCTCTCCTGGTGTTCAGGGATGCAAGGTCTGTATTTATCCATACATATTTATCCATACATATTTATCCCTATATTTATCCATGGATTATCCATATATGTTTATCCATATTTTTATCCACGTATTTACCCATGAATTTATCCCTATATTTACCCATGTATTTACCCAGGTATTTTATGAACACTCAAGTGCCATATCCATGTATTTTATGAGCACTTCCAGGGTTGGTGACTCCACCACTGCTCTGGGCAGCTGTTCCAGCGCTGGACAACCCTTCCCATGCTGGGCCAGGAGATGGATTCTGGAAATGCAGACTCTGAGGAGCTGGGGATTAAGGCAGCATTGGATTCCTTTATTCTCCCAGAAGGATAAAGGAGATTTATCCCCAGACGAACCAGAGGTGATCACACTGAGGTCATTAGTGGGATTTCTTCCTTACTCCCACAAATACCCACTGGGGTGACAGAGTTCCCTACAAGGGCGGTGTTGGAAGGAGCTGCTGGAATGTTTTGCTGTTTATTGGGATCCACAGGATGTTTGGTGTCTCTCAGAGCTGTTCCAGGCTCTCCACAGACCCAAACGCTCCTCACACTTCTCCTCAGAGTAGAGAGGTTTCCCAGAGTGCTGGTTTTTAATTTCAGATGCTGGGATAACGACACGGCTTCAGGAGGCAGGAGACTCATTGTGCTGTGCCTCAGTCCAGGCAGGGACAACCCCCAGCTAATAAAAACCTCTTTAAAGCACAAAAAGTCCCATTAAACTGATATTATAAAGGCTGCAAATTGAAGCAGGCCTCAATCAGAAAGCAGCAGAATTTAATTCCCCCCCCTTGCCCATTTGCATGATGATCTCCTTCCTAATTGCCCATCCACGCTTTTCCCACAGAAGTGCTGTCCCGAGGTTGGAGATGGTTCCAGCTTTATGGAGCTTTGATCTTTATCTGGTTTTACTTTTTACAGGGCACAGAACCCGAGAGTGGCAGCTGCTTTCCTCTTGTTCCTCCTGTGGCAGTGAACTGCTCTTCCCGAGGACGGCTGCAGGAATTCTCAGGCAGCATAACGTATGGAATGCCAGGCACGCTACAGAATTCCAGTGGGAGCAGCAGGAACTTCTGTTCTTTACTGGCAGGGCTGTGCCATGAAGGGGAGCTCGGAGATATTGGTCAGCTCAGGGAATGAGCCTGGCTCATGGTAAGGAAATTCACTGTGCAGTTACTTCGGGCCCTTCTCCTTCTCCTTCTCCTTCTCCTTCTCCTTCTCCTTCTCCTTCTCCTTCTCCTTCTCCTTCTCCTTCTCCTTCTCCTTCTCCTTCTCCTTCTCCTTCTCCTTCTCCTTCTCCTTCTCCTTCTCCTTCTCCTTCTCCCTCTCTTCCCAACACCAGTTCCAGACCTCAGTATAATCCATGTTCCCACAGCCTGACCTTGCAGTTTTCCCAGTTTAGCAGCCCCAGCCACACTTGCAGCCTCTCTGTCTGGACTTTGTCTTGCTGAAATCTCCCTTTGTTGATCCTTTGCTGCCTCACCTTTTATCCAGCAATAACATGCAGTGGGTGGAAGCTTCTCAGAATTCCCTCCCTGTTCCACTGGAAACATTCCCAAGTGGAAGCAGCTGCACTGCCCATCAGCACTTGCCTGCTTTTAGGGGTGGTTGAGGCATGAAGGATGCAACAAATGGAGTTGGCTCCAAGGGGATGAAATGCTCCCCCTGAGGCTGCTCAGAGAGCTGGAGCTGAGGAATCCGGGTGGGAATCACTGCAGGAAAAAGGAAGGAAAAGAGAGCAGAGGAACAGGGATGCAATTCCAACCTCTCCAAGGACTGGGATGGGCACATTCACCATCACCATTTAATCTAGACACGATTTCTTCTTTGCCTCTGGCTGCCAGGAGCAGGATGAGCAGTTTAATGAGTTTAAATAGTGAATAGTTTAATTAGCTGGAAGAGACTGGATCAATAGCTGCTTAAACAAACAACTGGATCCCTGTTTCCAAGCTTGGATGTAGTTTTGGAAGGTTCCTGGCAGTTTGGCAGGGATTAGTGATGCTGAGAATGTGCTTTTTTGTGGGTTTGGGGCTTTTACTCCTGTTCACGTGGCTGCTCTTTTTCTTGTTGAGTGGAAAACAGGAGGGAAAGAGCAACGATGGAAGGAATTCCACTCTTGCTGCTTGAAGGGATGGATCAGGAAGGGAACAGGCTGCAGGGAATTTGGAGTGCAAACTGAGATCTCTCCGATATTTTCGGCTCAGTCAGTCCATCAGTGCTTGGTAGCTGTTTAGGCCACGTGCAAGGTGAATGATGGTGCACGTGGCAGAGTTGCTGGTGGCTCCTTCCCCTGCCCGGCTGTCAGTCACCCTGCAGGGTGCTGGAGCAGCGTGCCAGAGGCCGTGGATCCTATGGATCCCATGGATCCCAGGGGCGTGATCAGGAGCCTGGGCCTGCTGGCCACTCCTTGCTCTCTCTTACCCTGATTTTTCAGCTCTGCAGCGAATCCAGCTTGAGTTTTTCAACCCCCTAGAAACCCAGGGACCTTTCATGTCTATTCTCAGATCTGGGATTTAAATCCAGCCCTTATCAAAGCACCCCGTGACCAGGCAGGCCCTGACTCCCAGCAGGGATCTGATAAAGAGGGACCTGACATCCTAAAGAAACCCTTTGAAATCCTGCTGGGATTGATTTGTATCCATAATGGAGCCCCGAGCTCTCTGCCAGGGAGAGATGAAGCTGCTCCTTTGCTTTATTATCCTCAGGCCCTTCCCAGCTTTGAGGGAAATTCAGTCCCTCTTCAAGCCCCAAAATCACGGAAAAGCTCCTTTGTATCCTCTCCACAGCCCTATGTGGATTAATCAACTTTTTATTTGATATGGTGTCATTCTCCTTTTTTTTCCATAGCTAAAACTCCACGGTGAGCAATCAGAGCAGAAATAGGAAATGCAGGAGTCTTGGATTCCACAGTGGGATTAACTTCCCTTTTCTGCTCTCTTTCAGGACAGGAAAAACCACTGAACTCGCCCCATCTTTGGGATCAAGAGCTTTGGTGCTGGAGTAGGCAAAGCCAGCTAGGGCCCCCCTTGTCCTGCCCATGGTGTGGGTCAGGGAGAGGCTCCTCTTCTCCTCTGTGCTGGGATGAACTGCCTAGGGAATGCTATTACTGACAGCCCGGTCCTAGCCCCGGCTACTGGAAATGGGCGGAGGTGAAGAGGCAAGTGCCAGAGTTGCTTGGGGATGATGGAATTGTGGTGTTTGGCTGTGCCCAGAGGGGCAGGTTGGGCATTTCTGTGTGTCTGAGGACCGGTTTGGGTGCTGGGGAGCCCGGGGAGCCGAGCTCTCAGTGCATTCCCAGCTCACCCGGGGGTGGGAGCTGGTGCAGGGCTGGGTGACAGCCTCTGGTCGGGCTCGGGGCAGGCCCTGGCCCCGGCACAGACACGCTGGGGTGGTTTGGGGACGCTTGGGGAGCAATGGGAAGAAAATGAGGGATGGTGCTGGGCGGAGCGATCGGCCTGCGCTCGTGTCAGCGCAGCCGTGCAGGGCACTGGGATCTGGGTAAAACACCGGCTCTCCTGGTGTTCAGGGATGCAAGGTCTGAGGGACTGGATTTACTTGGGGTTTTCCAGGACAGCAGGAAGAAGAGGAAATGTGGTGCCAGAGGTGCGTCCCATCAGGTTGCAGTTCCCTCTTTCCCATTTCCATTTCCTCCTCAGTGCAGGTGTCCCCTGCAGCCCATGAGCACAGGGCCGGTGACAACTCCCTGTCTGTAGAGGGATTCCTTATGGAACAAGGGCATATGATACCCCTGGAAAGACTGGACAATGCAGGGTTGCTGAGGAAAAGCCCCTGAACAGGCCCCTGACTGCAGGCAGCCCTGAGAGTCCTTGGCAAGGTATACAGCTGCCCGGCTCCCCCTCTGATTAGAGGCCATCTAGAGGGACTGGGCATGAATCTTTGCAAAAGTAGATATAAGTTGGCATAGTTGAACAATAAAGGGAGAAGGATGCTTAATCGTATCGGTGTACGTGTCGTTTATGCTGCCAGCTCTCCGGACTCAGTCCCTAACACCTGTCCTCCTCCTGTGCCCCTTTTGTAGGACAAGTCTCAAATGGCAACACACATTCCCAAAGCCTGTCTGCTTCCTTAAATCCATGGACCAGCTAGTGCTGTCACTGAACATCTGAAATGAGCTTTCAGAGCCTATAAACTAGCAGGAGTGACAAACAAATGGATATGAATCTGGAAATAGGTGAGGTCCACCCACCCACCGCTGCTGATGCAGAGACTGGGGCTCAGGGCATCTGTGCAGCCCTTCCCTTTGGCACTGATCCTGCACTGGAATGTTGTGTTACTGCCAAACCGGGCCTCAAACCAGAAGAAGGTAAGCCGTGACCATTTGCCCCTGACCCTGGCACACCCACAGTGTGTTATCTGGAGCATGTGCCTCAGCTGGTGTCACTTGAGTTTCACCAGAGTTGCAAGTTGGCTCCTGCTCTGGGCGATTGCGAGTGACCATCGCATCAGTTCTGCACTAAACACCGTTTAGCCAGACCCAGAGATTTGGCCACATAGTGACTTCTGAACAGAAAATCAGAATGCAGGAAAAGTGCCAGGACCACGGCCGGGCCCGGGTACAGCACGGTCTTTGTGGGTCACTGTCACTCCACTCTTACAGTCTCTCCTCATCTTTTCTTGTAGGCTCCCTTCAGGTACAGGAGCCATTGCTCACTGGTGTTTTTGACTATTCTCTGTCAAGGAAAGGAGTTGAATTTCCTTATCAAATCTAATATATCCCATCTATCTGGAGCACTAACTGAATTAGATAATTGGATAATTAGTTAATTAGCCAATTTTTCGGCGCGCACACACACCACCCACACCTATCACTCATCCTAAGCTCTACCCCCCCATTCATCGCAGGCTCCCACCCCACACACATGCGTCACGCCCCCCCTGGCCCGTGTCACGCCCCCCCGTCCCCGGTCGTCGCCCGCCTAGCTCGTGTCACACGGTCCCGCCCCCGGCCACCGCCCCCGCCGCGCGCGTCACGCCGCTCCGCCCCCGGCCCCGGCCCCGCCGCGCGCGTCAGGACGCCCCGGCCCCGCCCCCGCCGCGCGCGTCACGCTGTCCCGGCCCCGATCACCGCCCCCGCCGAGCGCGTCACGTCGCTCCTCCCCGGCACCGCCCCCGCCGCGCGCGTCACGCCGCCCCGCCCCCGGCACCGCCCCCGCCGCGCGCGTCACGCCGCTCCGCCCCCGCCGCGTGCGTCACGACGCTCCGCCCCCGCCGCGCGCGTCACGACGCTCCGCCCCCGCCGCGCGCGTCAGGACGCTCCGCCCCCGCCGCGCGCGTCAGGACGCTCCGCCCCCGCCGCGCGCGTCACGACGCTCCGCCCCTGCCGCGCGCGTCGTGACGCTCCGCCCCCGGCTCCGCCTCCGCCGCGCGCGTCACGACGCTCCGCCCCCGGCTCCGCCCCCGCCGCGCGCGTCACGACGCTCCGCCCCCGGCTCCGCCCGCGCGGCGCGCGTCACGACGCTCCGCCCCTTCCCTCGCGCTCGTAATGTAGCCCCGCCCCTCGCCCCGCCCCTCTCCCCTCACGGCGCTTCCCGCCCCCGGCACCACTCCCGCGCCAGTCCCGCGCCGCTCCTGCACCTGCCGTCATCCGGAGCCCACCGGTCCGGCACCCGCCGCCGCCTGCAGCCACCCGCCAGCCCCCCGTGAGCCGCCGCCGTCCCCCCGCCGGTCCCGCACCGCTCCGCCGCCTCACACCGCCCCACCGCACCTCCCCGCCGCCCGCCGCTCCCCCCTCCCGCCATTGCGGCTCCCCTCAGGGTACCCTCCACCCCTTGCCGCCCGCGGGTCCCCTCAGGGCAGCCCCCGCCGCCTCACGTCACCCCTTCCCGCCATTGCGGCTCCCCTCAGGGTACCCTCCACCCCTTGCCGCTCGCGGGTCCCCTCAGGGCAGCCCCCGCCGCCTCACGGCACCCCTTCCCGCCATTGCGGCTCCCCTCAGGGTACCCTCCACCCCTTCCCGCCTCACGGCCCCTCTTCCCGCCGTTGCGTCTCCCCTCAGGGCGCCCCCCCCGCAAGCCCCCC